>NC_136623.1:7914840-8139840 GCF_933228915.1 Telmatherina bonti | reverse complement strand
AGAGATGTCAGAAGATTTTAATTTATCCTCTTTATTAGAGAAACAACAGATGTTCTGCAGCTGTTGCTGAGTGAGGCTGCTGGTGGGAGGGGGGGTGCATTTGTGTTGAAGACAGGAAAGAAGAGAAACCAGTAACGGGATGAGAAATGACAGAGACCTCGGTGCATGTCGGAGCTTTGTCTCAGAGCTGTCGGCCTGGCTGCCTGGAGGAAGAGGAGTAACAATGATTGAGCTGGATGAAGCACGTTTATATGTTTAAATGGTTGAAATGATGTTTTTGAACAAAGTAGCCGAGTGTTCGGACAGGAAACGGTTCAGCAGAGAACGTTGAAGTTTAACGCTTGGATGAATCAATTTTCTTACTTTTCTTCAAAAATAATTAAAAAAAAACACCATTTAATGATCTGATGTGACCAAACTTTTCATGCAGGTGATTAAAAAGATGTAGCATGCAGTAGTAACGTCCCTAATGCCAGCTGTGTCTCTGTGTTTCCTCCTAAAACTGCACTAATGATAAAAAACTGATAATGGAAACAAACATGGCTGGAAGGTTTTTAGGCTCTCGCCCGGTGGTTTTTCTGACTGGTCCTTGTAAAAGTATCACAAAAGTGGAACCAACATTTTTTGCATTTACGTGTCGCTGGACGTGATGTCGGGGGTCACATGACCTCTACAGGTTAACGGATGGAGGAGACGGACACCTTTATAACATCTTAAAGACAGAAGTATGACGTCCATCGCTGACAGGAAACAGTGAAATGCAGTTTCACACCGACTGAGAAACAGAAATGAGGGAGAAGAGCTCTGAAAAGCCACGAGTGGTAAACCCTGAAGCAACACTAGCTGGTTGCCAGGTTGCCTGGTTACCTGGCAACCTGGCATCAGCTGTAATGCTTGTAACATCTAGTTTTTTGTTTTTTTTTTTGTTTTGTTTTTTTTCCAGAACTGCAGCTTGTGTGCGAAGCACCATTCAGTGGAAATTTACTGAGGAGAGTTAGAAATATTATTTTTATTTAGTCTTTATTTTAACGGGGATGGAAACGCAGCTGTTGCCATAGAAACGTTCTGAAACCCCCACCAAGGCGACGGTTCTCAAACCTTTTGCACCAAAATAAAACGCCTCGGCTTCTCTCATTCATGTTTCCAAACACAAAGGCGCTAAATTCCCAAACTCTCTCTGCGTTCATGTTTTCATTTGTAAAAATCCCAAAATTATTTCAGTTTCTTCCTGAAGCCATGTTGAGTTCAGACAACGCCGCCAGCTCGAGCGTTTTCCACCGTCTACGTACCATATCGGCTCCTGCGTGCACTTCGTACCTGCAAAGTCAGGCTTCCTTCATGCAGCTGCCTGCTGATATATGTTCTTATCTACAAGAATCTTTTTACGAATCTCATTTTAAACTCTTTGCAGGGATTTTCGTGGCTTGTTGTGTTTTATTGACATGCACTGTTACGACCCCCAATGGAGTTTGTCCAGGGGTTCAAAGGATTGGCAACATTAACAAAAGAAAACCAGGAAGATGCACAAATGAAGGCTTTATTTAGGACCCACTAGTCCTTAAAAAGCATCAAGAGCCACAAACCAAAAGCCAAAACAAACCCAACAACAAAAGCATAAACCAAAGCTGGCACCACCCAGCTATAATCACAAAAATGTTCACTAAACACCAAACAGTCAACCTCATTCACTGTCAGTGACTGAGCGGCAAGCTGTGGCACCAAGGCTCAACCAAACACAGCTGCCATGAACGAAGGTCGTTGACCGCCTTTATTCTGGTGCTCAGCAGAAGGTCCAGCCAATCAAGGGTAGGTGGGCGACCAATCAGCATCCAGCACATCAGTCTGAGGGCAGTGCCAGGAAGAAAACCAGGTGTATCCCAGGTGATGATGGTTGGAATGATGATCATCTAGATGACAGGCCATGGGCCGTAACATGCACCTCCGATGTCCCCGTCGTTGCTCTGCTAAAAGGCAATAAAGCTTTTTGGTTGGTAAATGTAGGCCCTGCGTGATCTGGCGACCTCGCTTTGAGAACCACCGATCTGCTATTTAAACGGTGAGAATCGGCTGAACCGACGTGTCCTCGGCCTCCGTGTGTCTGCTTCAGGTCACCAGGTTTGATTTTGTTTGGTTCATCTGCAGAAGGTCAGAAATCCTGCTGGTCCGCTCTGCTGGGTGTTCGTCGGTCCGGAGATGAAACTGCTGATGCTTTCGGTCTTTTTTCTGCTTCCTCGTAACCAGCAGGAAGTTTCTGTGCTGGTCTGCAGCTGGATGTTGGACTGGCCCAGATCCTTTCAGCTCTGATGTTTGCAGATCATGTGAGCCGAGACGTTTGTGTCATTTCGAAATGCTTCACCTTCGTTTTGCTCGTCAGATGAGTCGGAACCATAGACTGTACATGAAAGATGGACGAAGCCTCCTGTGGTTAAAAGTGAAGCCGATGCGGAAGTGCATAAAACTGCAGTTCCCCCTTCATCCACTAGGGGCTGCAAAACAGAACAAATCCTCATAGACTCCCATGTTAAAAAGGCCAACTTCACAGCAGAAATAAACATGTTTACAGCCTGATTCAAAAATCCGTTAACTTCATGACAACTGTGGGGAGAGTGAATTTTTTTTCTAACTAATTTCATATCAACATTTGGCATATTTAGGGGCGTGTTCTTTTGATTGACAGGTACCCAATCTCCCATTTTAAGTAAGAAGAACGTAGAACAACTGAGGTTTTTAGCCAGTTAACAACATGACTTAGCTTTAGCCCGCTTACCTCCGTTAGCTGGTTAGCTCCTGTTATCTCCGGGTTAGCTCGGTTAGCTCTTAGCTACAGAAAGCTCAGAGTTCGCTCGATGTCAATCATCCACCATGACGCTCACAGCCCCCCTCTCAGCTCCACCTCTTTGCCCATATTTGTATTTTCCGGGTGAGACGACGTGCATGCCCCTGCCAAGATGGCGATGGTAGGAACCGCCCACCGAGCTTCAATTCAGCTCTTCAGAAACCTACGGGTGACGTCACAGAGGCTCCGCCCATTTTTTTATATACAGTCTATGGTCGGAACATTTTGTTGTCACAAGCTGGAAATCTGTTTTGTTTCGTTTCTGAAGATGTTTAATCCAGGAAACAGGATTATTTAGAAACAAACATCAAGTCGCTCGGCTGAAGCCTTTCAATGTGGACAAGTAAGTAACCATAGAAACGAGGTACAACCCTACCAGCTCCTGGTTTTTTAGCCAGACGTCAAGTTTAACAAAGTTACAGGAACTTCACTGAAATTCATCCAGTTCATTCTGTCTCTGTGTACTGGAGCCACTGGTCCGAAGGAATGTTGCATAAACCAGTAGAAAATGGTGAACTGGGATTTCCACTTAACGTCCTTCCAAGTTAGACCTCAGATGATAAAACGTAACGTCAGACTGGGTTTCCTCATGAGACTGGGTCAAACTGGGTGACATGTTGGAGGCTGAAGCGTGTCAGGGTGCATTCACATCAGGATAGTCCACTAGACTGGCTGTCCAATTGGGGACTCGGATCAGCTGTAGGGGGGTGTATCCATGGCGACCGAGATTGTGTTCACGCTGCAGTTTTGTCAAACCAGTCCAACCATTAGAATAATAAATCAGAATTTATTTGGCACGTTCACATTTCTGTGAACAAACACAACGGACTTGGATTCAGACCAGAGAGGCTGAAGTGAACGTGTCCTGAGAATCCTGCTCCGCTTCCCGCTCGCTTGACGCGGACCAATGGGAGCGCACGTCGGACCACCTGGTTTCGTGACTCGTAGAACCAGTCGGTTTATTTTCTGCTTTCCGTCCGCAGGCCTTCTCCCACCCCATCTCCTCCAACCACGCCCACCCTGTGGACCGGCTGGCTCGGGAGGTTCAGCAGCTCAAAGACCAGCTGTCCCGGCTCTCCAGCTGCGTTGACTCCAACACCCCCACACTGACGCCTGGACCCCGGCAAACCGACACCAACCTGAACCAGAACACCAACAACGGCACCTTCCTCTTCCCGGCGTCGAGGCCTCAGTCCACGGCCGTGTCCAGAGCGGCGCCCCCTCCTACCTCCACCAACCACAAGACCTCCAGGGCTCCGCCCCCTGCCTCGGCCCCCCCATCCAGGCCCGGAAACAAAGACTTCGGATGCAGCAACAAGCACACCTTCCTGTTCGGCCATTCTTCAGTCACAGAAGCTCGTCCTGACCCACGATACTTCCCTCCGCCCAGTAACGCCAAGCTGCCGAAGAGCAACGGGCCGTCGCTGGCCTCCTGAGACCCCCCCCCCCAGTCACCTCCCTGAGGCATCATGAGCTGAACAGACCCAGATGTGTGACGAGACGCTGAATTCTCACCGTTTTGACCCAAACGATGGAAGGAGGGATGTCCGTGTGCATCTGAGAACGTCACGTCGCCCCGGAGGAGGACAGGAGACCTTGTGGTTTGTTTTCAGCTTGGCAGATAGCGTTGGACACGTGGGACGGAGCGCCAGCTCTTCTTTCTGTCTGTTTTCCTGAAAAAGCGCCGGACGCCTCGGCCGGGGGCTGCCATGTGGAATTTGGGGCATGATTTCTATTTTTATAGTGTTCCGCTTTCCTATCCCTCCACCCTGCGTTCTCTGGATCAGCGAGGGGACCTACATTCACTCGGCATTATTACACGGCGTGCGTGTGTGTGTGTGTGTGTGTGTGGATGCAGTTGGTGTGACTCAGTTCCTGCATGTCTGAGATCACTTCAGGTCTTTAGTAATGTGATCTTATCCACACTTCCTCTTCCAGACATTATTTTTTTATCACTTTCAGGATGTTAAATGTTGAAAAGAGAAATTTCTGACCGAAGTTAGAAGAAAAACAACCTGATTGTGATTTCTGGATTGTTGGAACTTCAGGAAATACCAATGTTGGAAGCAAAGGGAAGCTAATTTCCTCTGATGTTTACCTTTTATTTGTCCGTCTGCTGGTGTTTCCCTCAGCGGCCGACAGGATCCAGTCCTGCACCTCCAAACAGCTTTTCTTCTGATCAGCCGTGCTGCTGATCCCCATCCTCACCTGATCGCACTCATTAAACTGTTGTAAATATTCCTCGATGGAGAAGCACACAGCTGCGACGTTCCAGCTGTGATGCCAAATGCTTTCAGCCGTCTTCCATGGAGGAGAAGAGAAAGAAGTCATGGTGGTTCTGCTGCGTGGAGGCTTTCATCACACCTGCGCCGCTCTCTCCTTGCTTTATCTGAAGACTTTGGTACGAACGTCTCCATTTTGCCAGATGTAAATATGTTTTTGTACTCGCATGTTCTGATCTTGATATAAAATGTCATCAGCTCTGTTTACAATACGCGCTTCGTCAATAAAAATCTGTCTCACACAGGATCACACTTTATTTTTTAACAAAATAAATATTTACAAGATGATCTGGAACACTGAGAAGTCAGACGGCACTTTACAGCAACACGGCAGGGAGAAGACAGTCGCGTTCATGTGCAAAAAAACTGCCAGAGTGGATGTAGAAAGAACGGGTTCATCTGAGAGGAAATGTGTGGAAACGTAGATGTAGTCCAGTTCGCTGGAGAGAAGCTCCGGTTCGGTCCGTGAAACTGCTCAGAAACACCAACAAGGTGATCAAATGAATGCAGTTTAATCCGCTGATGTGCAGGTTTCCAACAGTCTGCGAATGCATCTCGGCACTTATGACTTATGGTTTCATGAATTCAGAAATGTTTCACCTGATGAGCAAAGACGACACGGCGAGATGGACGGGGTGAGGTCCCAACACCACGGCGCGATGGACGGGATGAGGTCCCAACACCACGGCGCGATGGACGGGATGAGGTCCCAACACCACGGCGAGATGGACGGGATGAGGTCCCAACACCACGGCGAGATGGACGGGATGAGGTCCCAACACCACGGCGAGATGGACGGGATGAGGTCCCAACACCACGGCGAGATGGACGGGATGAGGTCCCAACACCACGGCGAGATGGACGGGATGAGGTCCCAACACCACGGCGAGATGGACGGGATGAGGTCCCAACACCACGGCGCGATGGACGGGATGAGGTCCCAACACCACGGCGCGATGGACGGGATGAGGTCCCAACACCACGGCGAGATGGACGGGGTGAGGTCCAAACACCACGGCGAGATGGACGGGGTGAGGTCCAAACACCACGGCGAGATGGACGGGGTGAGGTCCCAACACCACGGCGAGATGGACGGGGTGAGGTCCAAACACCACGGCGAGATGGACGGGGTGAGGTCCCAACACCACGGCGAGATGGACGGGGTGAGGTCCCAACACCACGGCGAGATGGACGGGGTGAGGTCCCAACACCACGGCGAGATGGACGGGGTGAGGTCCCAACACCACGGCGAGATGGACGGGGTGAGGTCCCAACACCACGGCGAGATGGACGGGGTGAGGTCCCAACACCACGGCGAGATGGACGGGGTGAGGTCCCAACACCACGGCGAGATGGACGGGGTGAGGTCCCAACACCACGGCGAGACGGACGGGATGAGGTCCCAACACCACGGCGAGACGGACGGGATGAGGTCCCAACACCACGGCGAGACGGACGGGATGAGGTCCCAACACCACGGCGCGACGGACGGGATGAGGTCCCAACACCACGGCGCGACGGACGGGGTGAGGTCCCAACACCACGGCGAGACGGACGGGGTGAGGTCCCAACACCACGGCGAGACGGACGGGATGAGGTCCCAACACCACGGCGAGATGGACGGGATGAGGTCCCAACACCACGGCGAGATGGACGGGATGAGGTCCCAACACCACGGCGCGATGGACGGGATGAGGTCCCAACACCACGGCGAGACGGACGGGGTGAGGTCCCAACACCACGGCGAGACGGACGGGATGAGGTCCCAACACCACGGCGAGATGGACGGGATGAGGTCCCAACACCACGGCGAGATGGACGGGATGAGGTCCCAACACCACGGCGAGATGGACGGGATGAGATCCCAACACCACGGCGAGATGGACAGGGTGAGGTCCCAACACCACGGCGAGATGGACAGGGTGAGGTCCCAACACCACGGCGAGATGGACGGGATGAGGTCCCAACACCACGGCGAGATGGACGGGATGAGGTCCCAACACCACGGCGAGGCTTCCTGGCAGTGGCGGTGCTTTCAAAGTCCAGTCCAACATCAGAGGAGACGCTGCGAACTACCCCCACCGGCTGCCGTGCTCCTTCCCCGTACTCTGCTGCACGCCAGGCGTGAAGTACCCCGACGAGGATGGACCCAGGCCCCCCAGCTGCCGGATGGACTTGCACATGGGGCAGGGGTAGTCGGACAAACCCTCGATGTCCTCGAAGGCCAGGTTGACGATCTGGTCGCAGCAGGGGGCGCAGTAGAGGTGGCCGCAGGACAGGCGCTTGAGGCGGGCCTCGTAGGAGATGCAGCACTGGCAGTGAGGCAGGTCGGGGCCCAGGGACAGGGACCCGGTCAGGGAGCTGCTGTCCAGGCTGCCGGCCTGGCTGGAGCTCAGCTTAGTGGGAGACCTGGGGGGGCGAGGAGAGAACAGGGACGTAAAGAGTCTGAAGATGCAGCTGAAACATCTTTCAGAAGAATTCTGGTTCAGTTTTTACTCATTTCAGCCGTTTTCTCAACGGATGGAGAGTTTCTGCCGATACTGAGAAGCTGAGAGGAAACTCTGAGAGAAATACCAGCTGGTTGGTAAACAACCATCCTTTCAGCTGCAAATGCAACCAGACCAACTGGTTCACCCGGCTTCCCGCTACTGGCTGAACTGGAGCAGTTTTTTCTCTCTGCACAGCTTTCAGACACGTTTAGATCAGAAATGCTGATAAATAAAAGCTGCATTTCTGCAGATGAAAGAGACGAACTGGCTGTGAGGAGGTGGAAAAGCAGCTTGGTGTCGACGGGCTCTGGTTGGTTCTGGTGGAAAAGCAGCAAACTGGGAGCAGGTAAACAATGTGTTGACGTTTATCTGAATCTAGATGGAGCCTTCAGGTTCTCCAGCCAGGTTGGGAAAGTCTGCTTCCAGTGGAGATGATGTCCCATAAAACCAGATCCCTCTGCCCCTGTGGCTCATTGTGGACCTTATCTTATCCTTTCAGGGCATTTCCTGCTTCATGTTGGTGCTTTTACTCCTCATGGACCCATTCTTCTGCAACAAACTGCTCTGATTTTCATTTTACTTCATTTTTCAGATCAACTCAAACGTCCTCTATAAAAACCAGATTATTTATTTCCACTTTTTTTTTTTAACTCAGATCTTTAAATCCACTGTAGTGCTCATGATAATAACCAGATATGTAATAATTCAAGCTATTTCAACTCTTTAATTTCCAGTTTGGTCACAATTTATTGTAGCACAGGCTGTGACTTTGTGTCATCAAACTGGCATTTATAAACTGGTTTCAATTCAGCATGTTTTTAAATAAATACTGAAGCTGAATCCATGATTTGAGGCTGAAAAAGTGGAAAAATGTGAATCAAATTGTTTTTGGAGTAATTTTTGTCCCTTTTTTTTATTTTAAATGGTAGAAAATTATAAATGTGAAGCTTAAAATCTGGTTTAAAATTATTTAAAACGTATTTTAGTCTAATATTTGGATAAAATCTCCATCCAGCATTTATTACACAATTCTTCACACATAAATAGTCTCATCATGCCATCAAACTAAAGAGTTAAAATAATGTGAATAATTCTATATTTGATCTTTAACATGAGGTCTGAAGATGTTTGAAAGAAAAAATAATAAATGAAACATTTTAATCTGCCGTTTTAAGAAGATGACAGTTTTTGTCCCTGCAGGATAAATTAATTAGAATAAAATTTGCTGTAAGTTGGGACAGAAACTGTCCTCGCGAGGTCAAGTTGGAGGAAGAGGAGCTCGCGGAAACCTGTTGTCATAACAACCGGACTGAAGAGAAATCTCGTTTCCAGATGGGATCCGTCTATAACCTGCAACTGGGACCATTCAGGTGATTTCTGACGCGCACACGAAGGTGATAAAAATGGATCAGATGAGGTGCACGCGCGCGTCTCGCGCTGGGTTGACAGGAAATCAGGATGATCGATCACTGCTCACCTCGACGGGGAGGAATCTCTGAAGCAGTCGAAGCTGAGAGCTGCGAGGATCCTCCAGAGCAGATCCATGCCGGTTCCTCTCATGGTAACATCCACATCCCACCGACCTGCTTTCTGCTCGCGCGCACCGTCTCACGCGCTTTAAAACCAGGACAGAGCGACCCCCCCCCTCCCCCCGCGATCCACAGAGATTGTCTTCCTCCTCCTCTTCCTCACTCTGCTCTCCCGCGTTTCACAAAGACGGCTGAAGATGCATGAACATCATCATCATCATCATCATCATCCTCATCGTCATGTGCTGGCATCTGAAGGAGGAAAACAAAGCGCTGCTTTCATTTCCAGCCTCACTGGAGAAGGTTTCTCCTCCTCCTCCTCCTCCTCCGCTGAGGTGTTTCATTTGCATAAACTATTCTCTCTCTCTCTCTCTCTCACACACACACACACACACACACACACACACACACACACACACACACACACACACACACACACACACACAAATACTGTTTTATCCCTCAGAGATTTACTGTCTTTCTTCAGTCATTAACCCTTCAAAGTCCGACCTGATAAAAGGCAGAAATGCACATTTAATAAATCTGAAAGCTTCATTTGACCTTTTTTCAAAACGTAAAAAAGAAAAATGTGAATTTTTCATGTTTTTACTGTGATGGTTGTAGAGTGAAAAGTGTCCACCAGGGGACGGAAGAGAAACATCGGACCGAGTTTCGTGACGTTTTTACCAAGAAATGATGAAATATGTCTCACAAACTGTCAGATATGACCACAAACTGTATGATATGACACACTGGTGTTCAAGGGAGAAAAATATATACAAAAATGTACATCTGCTTGAAAAATGCAATACTTTAATATCTTCTGTTTTATGCATTCATCTAGTAAAAAAAAAAAAATCAGTCTAATTAAAAACGACCAAACATTTAATAATTATTTACCTTTTAAATGTCAGCAATAAAACATTGTCATGACGTCATAACATCTGATTGGCTGCTGTAATCACCTGACACAAGGAAACCTGCTGCTGGGCTTCTGACGTCATTTTACTGCCTAAAAGTCAGAGAAGTGAAAAGAAATGACATGTTTAGTATCAGCTGAGTGGTATCAACTCCAGAGGATGGAAGCCAGTATCCTGACTGCCTGATCGGTATCGAAGTATCGACTCCGGGTATCGATGCGCCCAGCTGTCGTTCATTTGACGTCATCACCGTCAGAAAGTCGGGTGGTTGTCGGCCCCTCTTCAGGTGGATGTCCGTTCTGGTTCTGGTCCTTCTCCTCCCCACTGTGGTCCGAGATGGAGGACCAAAGCGAACTGTTGGTTTCCTCAGATAATCAATTATTTTAGGATTTGTCTCAGAAAAAGCCATTTCTGATCAGTTATCAAAACTGCTGAGGTTTTTAAAAGTCGGCTCAAGACCTGTCTTTTTAATCAGGCTTTTAATTAGTTCTATTTTAGACTTTCCTTTCATGGTTCTTCCCCCCACACAGCAGAGGCAGATGGCTGCCTGTCCTTGAGCCGGGTTCTGCCGGAGGTTTCCTTCCTGTTAAAAGGGAGTTTTTTCCTTCCCACTGTCGCCGTGTGCAGCTCAGGACGGGAGATTGAGTTGGACTCAACTCAATCCGTTGGTTTCCTTAAATAGGCTATTATGAATTGGCTTTCATTATGTTTTTTTTCCTGTCTGCAAAACATCTTGAGATAGCATTGCAGCAATTTGATGCTATATAAAGAAAGTTGAATTGAATTGAATGTGATTTAAATTATTTACCTTTCTGATGATATTTTATGTTTATGTTGTGTTTTTCTGAGGCGGAGGCCTTTATAGTCATGATTAGTGGATCCCTAAGATTGGTTTGATGAGAATGTTTTATTTTTGTGAGTGTGTGTAAAAAGTGAGTACATGTGTTAGACTTTGGATAAATCTATGTTTTAGGATGTGAAGACGTGTTTTTAACCTTGTTTTATTTTATTTTATTTTTTTGTAAAGTACTTTGTGCTACTTTTTTATGAAAAATAAACTTTGATTGGTTGATTGAAAGATAGCACATAAATATTATGTTGATCAGATGATGCTTTGCTCACCTCTTCGTGCCATTTTAACACAAGAACTGATATAAAACGATGAGACTTTATTCCTCCTGGTGTTACCTGATGTGGCCACCAGGTGGCAGCACGTCCCTGCTGAAACAGCAGTTTCCTGCAGGTGGAGGTCATCCATCATCTCTCTGTGCAGCTAACTGTGTTTCAGCCATAATGACCTTTAGATTGAGACCTGCTGGAGCTACTTAACACGTCCAGGTGAGTGATGCGACGCCTGATCACCTGAGTTCCTGCTGCTGCTTCTGCAGGGTGTGGTGGTCTGCAGGTGGGCCCATCTGCTGCTTCATGCAGGGTTTTTCAGCAGGACATGAAGGTGAAGAACACAAGATTAGGTTATTTGTGCAACTGATTGGCTGATCAGACTGATCAGAATGATCAGGTATGGATTTATGAGGATTTATCGAAACCCTTCGATAAACTAAACACACCACAAACACACTTGGTCTTCTTTTCCTGGCTGGAGCTTTTAGTCTCAGATAAAGTATCTAAAGTCTTTTTTATTGATCTGTGGTACTTGTCATATAGCTTAACACAATTAATTGTTTTGTTCTTTTAAAATAAAAAGACAAAAAATGATTTTCTTTAAAATGTGGTGTGTGATTGTGTGTGTGTTTGTGTGTAGCAGAATATGATCAGCTGTGTTATTTAGCTTTGATGTTTAATACTTGAGTGTGTGAAGGTTTTATAGAAATTAAAAATGAGGGGTTTTTAGGCATTTTTGTGCTGCTTTTGTATGAAAAGGGCTTTATAAATAAAGTTTGGTTTGGATTCTTTTGCTGGTTTTGACTGAACACAGGTTTATGTCTCTACTGAGATCCTAAACACATCCAAATGTTTGATGGTAAATATCAGAACTCTGTTAGTAATATCTTCAGTGATATTTCATGTTTTATGAGTCACAGATTAGATTTTTCCAAAGCATCTGTTTTCCCATCAGACCCATCGGCAGGAGGAGGGATGGAGGGATGGAGGTACCGATGCCAGCTGATGGCCGGCCTTTAGTCTGTGCTGATCAATAGATGACCCAAACAGACAACAGCAGCTGAAAGCCTGCAGCTTAATAAAAAGCCTGATCTAATCTGATCTGATCTGATCGACTGCTGCTGATGACACTCGGCAGCAGCTGAGGTGTGAAGACCAGTCGGAGGTCACGTTGCTGAAACTTCTGGACGATACCGGTTGATATCTGGATGCTGATCAATATGTGATTGCTTCAAAAACAACAAAAACTTATCACCTGCCTCTTCATTTCTCTACATCTTTTTAATTTCATTTCATTTCATTTCATTTAAATGTATTTTATTTTATATTTTTAATTTTATTTCTAATCTAATTATTTTAATGGTCTGCAGACGACTTTTAGGGAACATAAACACCTTTATTCTGTTCAGCTCGATGACCGTCTGATCTGAGCTGCAGGTAAATGGAAGCTGTGAGGAAAGAAGATGCCTAATCTGAAGTTTTCATTAAGCTCCACACTTCAGACCATACTGTTGTTCACACTACGATGCGACTCCAGATGTTGAAGCTGATGTGTAAATAATTTAGTGTTGGAAACTTGTCTCAACCATGAACCTCATATTTTATCATCTGAACGGGAAAATTATTTAAAAAAAATAAGGTTGAAGGGTTTTTAGAAGACCTTGTTGACGTCCATCTGTTTAATTCATAACTACATTTAACGTCCAGCTGAAGAAGTTCTGCTGAGAATCACTGAATGGATCAGGGGACACCTGATCAGAATTCATTCAGTATTTTTTATTATTATTAGCAATTTACTGGAATTATGACAGTTATTACAGACAGTTATTCACCGGCCACTTTATCAGGTCCACATCACCATGAGAATCTCTCGTTCCACCTCATCACCATGAGAATCTCCCGTTCCACCACATCACCATGAGAATCTCTCGTTCCACCTCATCACCATGAGAATCTCCCGTTCCACCTCATCACCATGAGAATCTCTCGTTCCACCTCATCACCATGAGAATCTCTCGTTCCACCTCATCACCATGAGAATCTCCTGTTCCACCTCATCATGATGAGAATCTCCCGTTCCACCTCATCATGATGAGAATCTCCCGTTCCACCTCATCATGATGAGAATCTCCCGTTCCACCTCATCACCATGAGAATCTCCCGTTCCACCTCATCGCCATGAGAATCTCTCGTTCCACCTCATCACCATGAGAATCTCCCGTTCCACCTCATCATGATGAGAATCCCCCGTTCCACCTCATCATGATGAGAATCCCCCGGTCCACCACATCACCATGAGAATCTCCCGTTCCACCTCATCATGATGAGAATCTCCCGTTCCACCTCATCACCATGAGAATCTCTCGTTCCACCTCATCACCATGAGAATCTCCCGTTCCACCTCATCACCATGAGAATCTCCCGTTCCACCTCATCACCATGAGAATCTCTCGTTCCACCTCATCATGATGAGAATCTCCTGTTCCACCTCATCACCACGAGAATCTCTCGTTCCACCTCATCACCATGAGAATCTCCCGTTCCACCTCATCACCATGAGAATCTCTCGTTCCACCTCATCACCATGAGAATCTCCTGTTCCACCTCATCATGATGAGAATCTCCCGTTCCACCTCATCATGATGAGAATCTCCCGTTCCACCTCATCATGATGAGAATCTCCCGTTCCACCTCATCACCATGAGAATCTCCCGTTCCACCTCATCGCCATGAGAATCTCCCGTTCCACCTCATCATGATGAGAATCTCCCGTTCCACCTCATCATGATGAGAATCCCCCGGTCCACCTCATCATGATGAGAATCTCCCGTTCCACCTCATCATGATGAGAATCTCCCGTTCCACCTCATCACCATGAGAATCTCTCGTTCCACCTCATCACCATGAGAATCTCCCGTTCCACCTCATCATGATGAGAATCTCCCGTTCCACCTCATCATGATGAGAATCTCCCGTTCCACCTCATCACCATGAGAATCTCCCGTTCCACCTCATCACCACGAGAATCTCTCGTTCCACCTCATCACCATGAGAATCTCCCGTTCCACCTCATCACCATGAGAATCTCCCGTTCCACCTCATCACCACGAGAATCTCCCGTTCCACCTCATCACCCTGAGAATCTCCCGTTCCACCTCATCACCATGAGAATCTCTCGTTCCACCTCATCATGATGAGAATCTCCCGTTCCACCTCATCATGATGAGAATCTCCCGTTCCACCTCATCATGATGAGAATCTCCCGTTCCACCTCATCATGATGAGAATCCCCCGTTCCACCACATCATGATGAGAATCTCCCGTTCCACCTCATCATGATGAGAATCTCCCGTTCCACCTCATCATGATGAGAATCCCCCGTTCCACCTCATCATGATGAGAATCTCCCGTTCCACCTCATCATGATGAGAATCTCCCGTTCCACCTCATCATGATGAGAATCTCCCGTTCCACCTCATCATGATGAGAATCTCCCGTTCCACCTCATCACCATGAGAATCTCCCGTTCCACCTCATCGTGATGAGAATCTCCCGTTCCACCTCATCGTGATGAGAATCTCCCGTTCCACCTCATCGTGATGAGAATCTCCTGTTCCACCTCATCATGATGAGAATCTCCCGTTCCACCTCATCATGATGAGAATCCCCCATTCCACCTCATCACCCTGAGAATCTTCCGTTCCACCTCATCACCATGAGAATCTCCCGTTCCACCTCATCATGATGAGAATCTCCCGTTCCACCTCATCGTGATGAGAATCTCCCGTTCCACCTCATCGTGATGAGAATCTCCCATTCCACCTCATCATGATGAGAATCTCCCGTTCCACCTCATCATGATGAGAATCTCCCGTTCCACCACATCCCAAAGCTGCTCTGCTGGATGTAGATCTGGTGACTGTGGAGCCGTTGGAGGACAGTGAACTCATCGTCATGGTGGAGATGATGTGAGCTTTGTGACATGGTGCATCATCCTGCTGGAAGTTTCCATCAGAAGATGCTACACTGTGCTCAGAAAGGGATGGACATGGTCAGCAGCAGGACTCAGGTAGGCTGTGCTGGTTAAACCATGTCATGTTGGTACTAAGGGGACCAAAGTGGGACCAGAAAACCTCCCCCCACCATTCCACCAGCAGCAGCCTGAAGCGTTGATCCTGACGGCAGGATGGATCCATGTTGTCATGATGTTTCCAGCAGATTCTGATCCTACCATGTGAATGTGGAGCTGAACTGGAGACTCATCAGACCAGCAACGTTTCTCCATCTTCTATTGTCCAGTTCTGGTGAGTCTGTGTGAATTGTAGCCTCAGTTTCCTGTTCTTACTGACAGGAGGGAACCCGCTGTGGTCTTCTGCTGCTGGAGACCATCTGCTTCCAGGCTGGATGTGTTGTGTGTTCAGACATGATGTTTTATCAGTTGTTATTTATTAACTTTTATCATCTTTAACAGCCTCTTAGCCTTTGTTGTGCTTGGTGGCCGGTGACCCAGTGATGATGACGAGCTCCTTTCTTCCTCCTTCTGAGAAGTCGTCTTCATCACGTCGACATGAGTAAGTACTACGTCTTGCTGCCATCTGATTGGCTGGTTAGATAGAAGCAACTGAACAGGTGTTCCTGGATGTACCTCCTGTATATTTTGCAGATTTGTACTAATTGCATCGCAGCTACTCGACACTGGCTGAATTTAATATTTCACTGCTTTGTGAATGATTAAACGGAGCAACAGCATGTTCAGACTTTTAGATCTTTACCCTCCATGAAGAACTCTGAGGTCCTTCTTGTTCCTGAATCCAGACAGGAATCCAAAGTGATGTCTGGAAAAGACGTCTTTACTTGGTTTTTAGCACCACATGAGGATCAAATGGTCGCTTATGAGCTATCATTCCTAAGCCATATTTATTGGAGGATATTTTAGACTTTTAATGTGTTTATTTATTATTTTCTTTCCTATTTTTGTTTTAAAAGCTTCTATATGTGCAGCACATTAGTAAATATTTGTAAAAGTGCTGCAGCAGGAATGAAGAAGAAGCTTTCTCTGGTCTCCAGTCTTCTGTTTCCTCCTGATTTAAATGAAATGAAATCATATTAATAAGCTTCTAGTTGTTTTCCATCCTTCCAGTCTTCTCCTCTCTAACAGAGCCAATTACCAGCACGAGCCCAGACACGTGCCAGTCGCCGTGCACACTTCACTGCACCATCCGTGTAGGGTGGGCTGCGTGGACCACATGATGGTCCAGGCCAGTCCCGCCGAGCGCGTGCGCGTTTCGCGCCTGGTGGAGGAGAGAACAGGTTGTGACGTCATCACCTAAAAGTCATCAATGTTTGCATCAATAATATCATCTGAAACATGATCAGTATCACCCCCCCCCCCCCCCATGCTTCTGAGGGGAATGGTGTCTGCTGGAGGAGGGTTGGAGAGGAGGAGGAGGAGGAAGAGGGGGAGGAGGATGAGGGGGAGTGTCTCCATGCCAGAAGAATGCTGTGGAGTAGGAGAAGGGGGCGGGAAAGGGGGGAAGGAGAGAGCAGCTCGCGCTGACTACGTCATCATCCATCACAGGAGCGCACAGGACCTTGTTCCTCCTCAGGTACCAGGAGACTCCCCGCACCGACCCCGAGCGCGCGCTGACCTTCCCGCGACCACAGGTAAGAACTCCCCCCCCCCCCCCTCTCATCTCTAAATGTTTTATCTTTACATTTTAAAAAAAAAATCAACTGAATCGGTTCATTTCCGCAGCTTTCCAGGCGCTCACGCGCGCGCAGGGTGACATTCAGGAGCGTTCCCATATGCTCCATTTACTTCAACTCTAATGCTGGGGGGGCCTGTCGCCCCCCTCAGCCTCGCCTAGAACCACGTTCTGATAGAAATCAGTAGACTCGATCTGAAACGGGTCCAGATCCGCGTTTTGTTGCACAATGCGCGCGCTGGTCTCGCTCCTGGTGGGAGGTCCTGCGCTTTGAGCAAACACCATCAGCCCCCCCACTGAGGAAGACTCCCTGGAAGAGGAGGCTGAGCTCTGGGGGTTATATTTTATATTTTAAAGTCCACGCGCAGCTCAGATGGTCAGCTGCGCGTGAACCCTCCAGATTTGTCCGACTGGTTGCGGGTTTGGCGCTGATGTCCTTGTCTGTCCTGTTCCGCCTCCTCTCGCTACATGGTTGCAGTTTCTGCCTCTGAAAAGACACTTTCCTGCCAGATGAAATGTCAGAAGCCCCCCCCCCCCCCCCCCCCCCGATCTGGTGTTTGGTGTGATGTGCAGGCTGGCGCGCGAGCCAACGGGGCTTGCAGCAGGGCTTCCGCTCCTGCGACGTGCGCCACAATGACCTTGTAGAAAGCAGCAGGGAGAACGAGGGAAGGAGTGATGAGCAGTGTTTCTGCTTTGCTTTGCGGTGTTGGAGGACTTTGCTGCAGTTTGGCCTCGTGTTGAAGCCAAACTGTGTGCTGGATGATGAATTTATTTTCCATCCTCTGATTGTGTTGGACTTCCCAACTTTGCATGTTTGGCGTTTTCTCCCAGTGGCAGCCATCACTGCAGCTTCTGAGCTGTTCATGCTGCAGTGAGCAACAACATGAAGCACACAGAACAAGCACAGCTCTCTCCATCATGTAGAATTAGCTGAAAGTCTGACACCTTCAGACTTAATTACCCCTCTTCAGGTTGCGTTTAGAAGCTTTTGTGACGTGTTTGGATTAGAAAACAACATTTAAAGCTTTGTTGCTTTTGTTTGTGTGGTTTTTCTGTGCAGGTAAGGCACCTGTACATGAAGGTTTGCGTGTTTCCGCTGATGCATCACCACATTTCCTTATAAATGCTCCCAATGCCATGTTTTTACACATGAGACCTGCTTTACTTGTCATTAAACAGTCCACCTGCATGCTGGTATGTGTGTCCAGCAGCGTTTCATATCTCACCCACTGAGTCCATCCATCATGGTTCTGTATCGGAGTTCCACAAGGCTTGGTGTGTGAGTCCCTCCTCATTGCAACGTGTGTCTGTTTGGTTTCCTCTCGTCACTGCTTGCATGTTCTTCCCACCAGCCTGCATATTCGCCCACTAACCTCAGTTTGTTTCTTAAACATGTCACAAGTTAAACATCAGCATAAAGCTCAAATCTGGCGCTTTCTCTCCTGCTAAGTTTGTTTGAAACCTGGGCGATGATGCTTCTCTGTCCATGTTGCAAAAGAAGAATCTCCTGGTACGAACGTCGGCTGACTCTCACCTCAGCTACTGCAGCTTTCCAGCATCTTGTCGTAAAATCCCTGCAGATGGTCCAGAACACGTCACTCCTCTACTTGTTGGTTTTTACAAGTCATATGTATGATGATCCATCTCAATCACTGAATTCCTCTTAGCTGCATCGTATGGAAACGCCACTCTTCTCCTTTGTGTTTCCGCATTGTTGACATGAGCTGCCAAACGCCATCAGTCCGTCTTCTCTTCATCTTTTCAGAGAAAAAATCCTCTTCTAACACCTTTACCATCCTAACACATCTAACTCACACCTCCTTGCACTTCCTCAGCTTTCCTGCTGGTACTCTACTTTAAGAATAGATCGCTTTTTAGCCTTTTGTTTATGGTTGGATGCATTCAGGGATTCAAATCAAGTCAGTAAAGGCGGGGCTGTCTGAGATGGGGTTGATGCCAAGCGGAGGTAATCAGTTCACAAGGCAAACTTACAGGCAAGGAGCAGGGACGAGATAAGTGAGGGTGAAAAATATCTAAGAGCAAACACAACTGAGGTCAGAGATTCACGCAGTAAACATGCAGGAAGTACATCACAGGAGGATAAATGCCCCAAATCAGTTTAGCCCACATGAAACCATCTGATTTTTATCACAGTCTGAACAGCACATGTAGGATTTTTCTAAATCCGACCCATTTTCTGGACCACTCAGTCCAGTTCAGAGTCACTGGGAAGCTGGAGTCTCTCCCAGTCATGTAGGCCAGAGGCAGGAACACCCTGGACTGGTTGCCAGTCCATTGCAGGACCATTGTGTAGGATTTACGATCCGTATCCGATGTCTTTCAAAGTGATCTCAGTCTGAGCGTTCATGATGCCTTTAAGACGATTTTTGTCCTGAAATGAGGCAGACGTCACAACTCTGCATCGAAGGAGGTCCTGGGGGGTGGACGAGATCCGCCCGGAGTTCCTTAAGGCTCTGGATGCTGTGGGGCCGTCCTGGCTGACACGCCTCTGCAGCATCGCGTGGACATCGGGGACGGTGTCTCTGGACTGGCAGACTGGGGTGGTGGTCCCCTTATTAAGACGGGTCTTGGTCTTGGTCTGAATTAGACTAAATATTTGCGATTGATCCGGAGTAGATTGTGGACTCGGGAATGTTGAAGGATTCTTCAGTTTGGGTGGAAATGAGCTGCTAGGTGGAGGTCTCCGCTCTCCCAGTTCTTTTCTGGTTGAAGACTGATTGGTTCCACGTTTTCCTCCCAGTTTTATTGATTGGTCAGTTTTGAACCTAGTTTTAAGAGTTTCAGTATCTCTTTAGACGTTTCCTTTGCTTGACGTCACTAATTTGAACCTTTTGAACAGATGAACATCTTCTCCTCTATGAGTTTAGTGCAACAAGGTGGTGACTTTCAGATTGGTGTGTATAATCTACACATTACTGGTCAAACACTGGGATGCTTTTGTTGTTTATTGGTTTGTTGGAAAGCACACTGGTACTGTATATGTTATATCTGTTATGTTATATATTTCTTACAGGTTTAGTAGAAAGAAATTAAAAATCATTTCAGTGCTTTTTTGTGTGACCTCACCATCACTCAGCTCAAACTGGAAACCAGAAGGAACGTTCGCTGCTCTGTTTGCTCGTCTCGTTTTCTGGCTGCTACCCCGCTGATTGGGCGGTGCTCCGGTCTGTCCTCGGAGATTAGCCTTGTCACAAGTTACAGATCACCCCTCCCCGGGTGCTGGAAGCAATGGCGCCGGATATATCGGAGTAACGGCTCGACACAGCAGCCCACAGCTACGCACCTCAGCTGCTCCATGTGGACGTTGTCAGCCATCAGCAGCTCGCACAGCTGGTCCAGCATTTTAATGTCTAAATCCCGGCATCATGAGGAGGCTGGCTCATTTGTGATGCATCCTTTTCCCTGTTTATGGCTTCATATGCTGCTGCTGGAGCGTTCTTCTCTGCTCTGCTGGAGGTTCTCTGCGAGGCTGAGAGATAATCAATGATCTTCCTCCTTGTTCGCAGATGAAGATGAGCTGGAACACGAGTTCATGTCAGGCTCGTAACTCTCTGTTGTTAGGAAACGTTTAAGATGAAGGCTTATTGGTGTCAGGAGGCTGCTCAGGAAGAACATTGAGGATCTCCCTCAGTATCCTCTTCTTGTCTCTGTAATTAGCAATCTGTTGCAGAGATTCCTGGAAGATGAGAGAAGTGCTAATTGTGGCATTTTCTCTTTTCCACACGGCTACTTTACCAACATTCATGATGTTTACCTGAACTCACTGAGCAGATAAGAGCAGCTTCACATGGAAAACGGACACGTTCAGCCCAGTAGAGAAGAACTGCAGCGTGTTTCTGCAGAAGGAGGTGCTAATAATATCTGCACGCTGAGTTTGGCCTGCAGCAGCTTTATAATCGCTTCCTTTTAATCCCTGCAGCTGATTTCTGACAGCCAGGAAGAATTTTGGCTTCCTTCGGGAGACGTGGTTGAACACAGCCTCGATTTCTGCTCCTCTCGGTTTTTGTTGGGTAGTTTTGTTGCATTTACTGGGTTTTTATTGCCTCTTCTAAGACAATGAGCATTTAGACAACAGAGGGTTTATGATCCCAGCGTGTCGCTGCTGTCTGCTGGTGGGACTCTGCTGCAGAAACAACCACAACACAACCTTATATTTCCATTTATCTGCACAACTAATGAAGCAAAGAAAGTAAAGGAAGAATTTAAAGTGCTGCACCAGCTGCTAGAAGAAAGTCAGCTTCTTCTAAACTGCAGAAACTAGGTGTGTTACAAGAAGTTTAAGCCTGAATCCAAAACTAAACCTTAAAATAAACATTTCTGTCAGAGAAAAACATCAAACCAAACTTTTTTATGTTATTAATGATATCAGATGAACTTTGAACAAACATATTTATAAAACTACAATTAAAATAGGAAAAGAAGGAGAAAATTTCTACCAACAAAAGCAATAAAGGAAATAATCTAATCACTAATCTGCTCCAGAGTTTAAACTAAATGTTGGAGAAACTTTAAAATACTTAAGAAAAATTTTTATCAAGTAAAGTAAAATAATTATTTACTTAAAAATCACATAAATATCATAAAGTTGAAAAATAACACGATGGCAGCATCCCTAAAGCTTTAAATCTGGTTAAATGTGTTTTACATGTATGAAGATGTATGGATATCATAAATCTGTCAACATATGTGTGTGTGTGTGTGTGTGTGTGTGTGTGTGTGTGTGTGTGTTAAATAAAAAGTGTGAGGTATTTATGTGCATAAATCTGTGTGTCGGTACGTATGCGTGTGTTTGGAGATGTCTTATTGTACAGAGGCAGGAAGAGTCGCAGCAGTTTGTGCTGCTGCTGACGGGGATCCAAAGAAAGATAAATGCATAAACAGACAAGAAAAGGCTCAGACTCTGCTCGCAACAGCGCATGTGAAGTGCTGGATGCACACGTGGAAAGTCTTCACCAGCAGATTTCTGCAGATCTGCTGCAGACTGGAAGTTTCAGCTTCATGTGTTGGTTTTGCTGCGTCTTCCTGCAGACGTTGCATGAATCAGACTGCTGGTAACGAAACAGAGAGGATGACAAACTCGTGTCTGCATGCAGCAGTTTGTCTCCTCTGCACTGCAGTTTTTTGAACGGCACCCCTCAGCTGCCCTCCATCTGACTCCTCTTCAGTCTATTTTGCAGTCAGAAACCAAAATGGATGCAGAGCGCTGACGTCACAGTGTTTGACGTGGTGTTGCTAGCCGACTCGGTGCCACCAGGGTGACAGAGCAGCGGAGCAGAGGAGTGATGATGTTATTCATGTTAGGCTGCAGCTTCTCCCAAAGGGGGCTTGTGCATCCACAACCACATGCACAGAGCCGAGGTGGAGCCACGGCATCGACCAATCATCACACCCGCCTCTCAGCCTGCTGTTTTGTCTTCAGCCCTGGGTGTGCCTGAGGCCCTGAATGGCTGTCACTTCCTGTGCGACTCTGAGCAGATGCCACAGCTGGGCTGGCTCAGACGAGAGAGCAAGAACTGGGCCGACGCCGCCGTGCAGAGGTTTACGACGACCATTCATCACCGCTGAAGGACCAGTCGGCTCTGGCACCTCTGTCCTTGTGGCCAGAAAACAAGGCGTGAATAAATGATGGATTAGTCAGCTGGAGATCCCTGGAATGTCAGAGCTGGGAGGAAGATGATGGATGAAGATGGAGGGAAAAGGCTGGTGGATGGGTGAAACTCAGGGCTGTTAAAAGAGGCATTAGCTGAGGCAGATGAAGTGTAAAACTCTGTGTGTGTGTGTGTGTGTGTGTGTGTGTGTGTGTGTGTGTGTGTGCAGAGAGAGAAGACATTTAAATAGACTCCATTAGGATGAGTAAACAAAAACACAAAAATACAAGCAGTGACCCAAGAAGAATGATCTGGAAAAGACAAGAACTTTCAGCCATTCGAGAGTTATGAAACACACCATTCAGCTCCACTTTGCAATGAAACTTAATATGTTTATCCATCACATAACGTCTGTATGTACACAGTCGCAGGATTCTAGCAACACGGCTGACATGAAAACTGCTTCTGACTGGTTTAGATTCTGCAGCTGTGTTTCCATTTCACATTAAACTGCTCTAATTCTAAATATCACAATAAAAACTGCTGATGGAAACACATACAAAAAACCCTCAAATGTCGCTGAAAAGTCTTTATGCTTTAATGAGGATCATTTTTAGACATGTCCTTATAGAAGTGGCTATGTTGCAAAAGTCACCAGACGTGATGTGGGATGGTCGTGGGGGGGGGGGGGGGTCATGTGACCAGTTCATTTCAGGTAGAGATGCTTCTAGATTCTTCTGATGAGGACAGCAGCAACAGCAGCAGTGGAACCAAAATAGCTGCTCGGAAAGAAAAAATGTTTTGTGTGTCCTTCCTCCTCAGAGTGGAGTCTGACAGAGCGAGATTTTACCAGAATTATTAGCTAAACAGAACAGAAACACCTGCAAATCAGAATTTTACTCTTTATTTTGAGAGAAACTGGAACGGACATGAAGCAGTTCTGCAGCTTCTAGTGGCTGAGAAACAGCTGCCATGGCACCATGTTGCAGGCAGGGCTGGATCAAAAGTGCACAGGCTCCTGGGCCTAGAGTACTCCAGGGGCCCCCATCCCCGCCGCAACGTTGTGAAAATTGTGAATGGTAAACTGTGAAATGGCATTTCTAACATCTTTCAGCCACTGGTACCAAATACAACACACTAGACACTGTGGTGTAACTATCTGGCTTATATGTACATTTTGTTTCATGTCCAAACTGCTGGTGTTTGCCCTACGTGGGCCCCAAGTGGATGTGGGCCCCTGGGCCTGTGCCCATAATGCCCATTGGATAATCCAGTCTTGGTTGCAGGCTAGCAACTGGATATCAACACACTTGCTGATTTTGCAAAGGAATGCATGAAAACCTTATCATAGGAAGAGAGGAAAAGAAAGAGAGGAAGGGTTACGAGCAAGCAATGAGAGTGAAGATAAGATTATCTTTTACTGGCTGGAGAGCTCTTACAGTGCAGGAAGGATGCAGGATGCATATTGGATTCCATCAATAGGTGGCGCTTTACTGAGAATATCTGCACAAGCTCTGTACCGCATGTTTAACTGTCAAAACTTCTGCAAAGGTTCATGAAAACAACACAACTCTAATTTAGATTATTCAGGTCACCTCTAAACGAAACTAATTCTGCATCAATCCTGCATCCTGTCTCTGCTCTGAGCGCTCCTCAGTGTGTAAAAGTCATTCTGATGGTGACTTGTCTTATCTCTTATTCCTTTCTGTCTGTTGGGCCTGGAAGGATGTGATATTTTTCCTCAGGTGCATCCTGACTGATTAGCTGCAGCTGTTCCTCGTTCCAGCCTGGCTGATAAAACTGAGGACTGCTCTCCAGCCATTGCCAGTTTGTCTGCTTGCCAGCGTTTTCAGCCCGTCCTGCCTTCCAGTCTTCAGCCTGCCCAGCCTGCCTCCTGCCTTCCAGTCTTCAGCCTGCTCAGCCTGCCCCCCTGCCTTCCAGTCTTCAGCCTGCTCAGCCTGCCCCCCTGCCTTCCAGTCTTCAGCCTATCCAGCCTGCCCCCTGCCTTCCAGTTTTCAGCCAGTCCTTCACTGCCCCAACCAGTGACCAAAATAAAGGAATCGGGTTGAGAAGCATCTGTGTGCCTGACTTCTTGGAGGCTCTTTCCTACACTATTCCTTAACAGAACGAACTGGCCAAGAGGTTAAAATGGAGCCTTCGGAGACTTAACCCGGGGGACGTTCAGAGCCCCTTCAGCAGGCTCTGGCAAGTCAGGGACAGTTGTTGGGCCAGCATGACCAATTACTACGCTCTCTAATGGAATCCAACCAGTGTCTCACACAGAGTGTGTTTCTGCAGCTGCTTCCCCTCCAGTTCCTCAGCTGACCTCGCGGTCTACACCACAGGAGTCCTACATGCCAGATCCTGCACCTTATTCTGGTGATTTAGATAAGTGCAGAGGGTTTCTGCTTCAATGCAATATGGTTTTCCAGCAGCGACCACTGACATTTACCTCTGACCAGTCAAGGATTCTGTATATCATGGGTCTTTTACAAGGACGAGCTCTAGCTTGGGCTGAGGCTTTTGATGCTAGCCATACTGTCTCTCGCCTCTCACTAGATGAATTTCTCTCAGAGATAAGGAATGTGTTTGATCATCCAGACAGGAGCGGAGAGGCAGCAAGGCGACTGCTCCATCTGCGACAGGGATCATGGAGTGTGGCAGAATTTTCGGTGGAATTCCAGACACTGGCTATTGACTCTGAATGGAACAAGCCTGCCTTACAGGGAGTATTTCTGAATGCACTGTCCGAAAATCTCCAAGATGAGCTTGCACTTCATGATTTGCCATCCGATCTAAACCGAGTTATTTCTCTGGCTATTAAATTAGATAATCGTCTTCGGGAGAGAAGACGTAACAGAGCAACCCACCCCCTCAAAGATACCCAGCCTTCCACCTCGCTGGTCATTCAAGAGCCCCTCTCCTGACCCAGGAGAGGGCAATACCATCAGTTACTGAGGAGCCCATGCAGGTGGGTCATACTCACCTTTCATCAGAGGAGAGAGAGAGAGACGATTTCGGGCGGGTGAGTGTCTGTACTGTGGACGACCAGGTCACCGTGTGGTTACCTGCCCCAATCGGCTTGTGGCGCCAAAAGGGAGAGCTCGTCAGTAAGAGTGGGGGTACTGACGAGCAGGCATCCAACTGATCATGAACCTCCACTGCGTGTTTCGCTCCCTGCCACTCTGTCTAATCACCTGGTTTCTCTTTCTGTCTCTACTCTGGTTGATTCCGGTGCTGAGGCTAATTTTATCGACCAAACCTTCGCAATTGAGTTTGTTCCAGAGGGGTAATAGGGATTACCCCTCTGGAACAAACTCAAATTGTCAAGGCACTGGATGGAAAGGTTATCAGTGAAGTCACGCATATCACTGCTCCCCTTTCTTTGTTGATTTCAGGAAACCATCAAGAGGAGATTGTGTTGTTTGTCCTGCCTTCTCCAAGTTCGTCTCTAGTGTTGGGTTTTCCATGGCTCAAGACCCACAATCCCCACATAGACTGGGAGACAGGCAGGATTAAGGCTTGGAGCCAACTCTGTTATTCTTCCTGTCTGCATGCTGCCAACCCAGGAACTTGTGCCCCTAAACCACCTGAAGCTCCTGATATATCCCGAGTCCCTGATGTCTATCATGATCTCAGTGAAGTATTCAGTAAGGAGAGAGCGTTGTCATTACCTCCACACCGGCCGTATGATATTGCTATTGACCTGTTGCCTGGTGCCCCCTTGCCCACTAGCAGGCTCTACAATCTGTCTCGTCCGGAGCGAGCTGCTATGGAGACTTACATCCAAGATTCCTTGGCTGCCGGTATAATCCGCCCATCATCCTCTCCTTTGGGAGCAGGTTTCTTTTTCATCAAAAAGAAAGACGGATCCCTACGCCCCTGTATTGACTACAGAGGTCTCAATGCCATCACAGTAAAGAACAAGTACCCTCTTCCATTGCTCAGTTCAGCATTTGAAATCCTAGATGGAGCTCAGAAATTCACGAAATTGGACCTTAGGAATGCATATCATCTTGTCCGCATTCGTGATGGAGATGAGTGGAAAACAGCATTCAACACACCTTTGGGGCACTTTGAGTATCTGGTTATGCCCTTTGGGTTAACCAATGCACCAGCTGTTTTTCAGGGTCTCGTGAATGACATCTTGAGGGACTTCCTGAATCGTTTTGTGTTTGTGTACTTGGATGACATTCTCATTTTTTCCCGTACAGAGTCTGAGCATGAAATCCATGTTCGCAAGGTTCTACAACGACTCCTCGAAAATAAACTCTTCGTGAAGGCCGAGAAGTGTGAGTTCCATGTGAACACGGTTGGGTTTCTTGGTCATATCATCCAGAAAGGACAGCTTATGGCTGACCCCTCCAAGATTCAGGCAGTTGCTGACTGGCCAACTCCAGAGAATAGGAAACAACTTCAGCGCTTCCTGGGTTTCTCAAATTTCTACAGACGCTTCATCAAGAACTTCAGTAGTATTGCTGCCCCACTTACTAGACTGACTTCAACTAAGGTTCAGTTTTCCTGGAACCCAGAGGCTGAGGAGGCCTTTCAGGTATTGAAGCGCCGTTTTGTCTCTGCCCCCATTCTTGCACAACCTGATCCGGCCCGACAGTTCATCCTCGAGGTGGATGCCTCTGAAGTGGGGGTTGGGGCTGTACTTTCTCAACGGGCGGAATCCGATGGAAGACTCCATCCTTGTGCCTTTTATTCCCGCCGTCTAACTTCAGCCGAACAGAATTACGACGTTGGAAACCGTGAGTTGCTGGCTATAAAACTTGCCTTGGAGGAATGGCGTCATTGGCTGGAGGGGGCAAAACATTCATTCATAGTGTGGACTGATCACAAAAATCTGTCTTACCTGCGAACAGCTAAGCGTCTAAACTCCCGACAGGCCCGTTGGTCCCTGTTCTTTGACAGATTTGACTTCACAATTTCTTACCGACCTGGGTCTCGTAATATTAAACCCGATGCCTTGTCCCGTTTGCATTCAGCTGTAGAACAAACAACTGAGACCATCTTCCCTTCTTCACGGATTGTGGCTGCTCTCACTTGGGACCTGGAGACCAAGATCAGGCAGGCTCAACGAGAAGAACCAGATCCTGGAGGGGGACCCCCTGGCAAACTGTTTGTCCCGTCTGTGGTGCGTTCCCAGGTTCTTCAATGGGGGCATTCTTCCCGGCTAACTTGTCATCCTGGCATGAATCGAACTCTCACCTTCCTGCAACGCACTTAGTATGGCCTAGTATGGTGGCAGATGTTTGCGCTTTTGTCCGTGCTTGTCCCAACTGCAGCCGCTCCAAAGCATCCCATCAACGTCCTCCTGGACTCCTCAGACCCCTTCCTGTCCCCAGTCGACCATGGTCCCATATTGCCTTAGACTTCATCACTGGGTTACCTGTATCCCATGGCAAGACTGTTATTCTTACAGTCATTGACCGTTTCTCCAAGGCTGCCCATTTAGTTGCTCTGCCCAAACTGCCCACAGCTTCAGAGACTGCTGATCATTTGGTCTATCATGTTTTCCGTCTACATGGTATACCAATGGACATTGTCAGTGACAGGGGACCCCAGTTCACATCTAGGGTCTGGTCAGCTTTTTGCACTGCTCTTGGTGCTTCTGTCAGTCTCTCCTCCGGTCATCATCCCCAAACTAATGGTCAGACTGAACGCTTCAATCAGGAATTAGAGGCAACTATCCGATGTGTGACAGGTGCTAACCAGAGTTCATGGAGCAAGTTTCTACCTTGGATTGAATATGCCCATAACTCTCTCATCAGCTCTGCCTCCGGCAAATCCCCGTTTGAATGTTCCTTGGGATATCAGCCCCCGTTATTCCCTTCTCAGGAACGAAACTTGGCGGTTCCCTCTGTACAGCGTCACCTCAATCTGTGCCGGAGGATTTGGAGGGAGGTGAGGACCGCCTTGCTTAAGTCTGTGGGGAGATCTAAGGACTATGCGGACCGCCGCCGGTCTCCGGCACCCGCCTACTGCATTGGTGACAAGGTGTGGTTGTCTGCTGCCAATGTTCCCTTACATACTGAGTCGAAGAAGCTCTCTCCCCGTTACATTGGTCCGTTTGACATCATTAAGGTCATCAATCCCACAACGGTGCGTCTCAAGTTGCCCAGGACCATGAGAATTCACCCGACTTTCCACGTCTCTCAACTCAAGCCGGTCTCTACTTCTGCTTTGGCCCCTCCTTCCAGGCCCCCGCCTCCCCCCCGTCTTGTGGATCGGGGTCCTGCGTTTTCGGTTCGTCGTCTTTTGGATTCTCGTTATCGGGACCGGGGGTTGCAGTTTTTGGTGGATTGGGAGGGCAATGGCCCTGAGGAACGGTCCTGGGTTCCGCGGGCTTTTGTTTTGGACCCCTCGTTGATTTCTGCTTTTTTCCGTTCCCATCCTCACAAGCCTGGGGGTTCGGGGGCCCCCCGTTGAGGTGGGGGTACTGTTGGGCCTGGAAGGATGTGATATTTTTCCTCAGGTGCATCCTGACTGATTAGCTGCAGCTGTTCCTTGTTCCAGCCTGGCTGATAAAACTGAGGGCTGCTGTCCAGCCATTGCCAGTTTGTCTGCTTGCCAGCATATGACGTGGTGTGTAAAGCAAAACTCAGCTGCAACATTGTTCAGCGTCCTGATAAAAAATGTGTATAATGTTCCTTTCACAGCGCTGGGACGCTGCTAAACAGTAAAGACTTTAGGAATATCTATAATAGACGTCATCGTATCGTGGAAAAGGTCAGAAATTAAAGTTTTAAGGTTGGAAAGTTAAGTAGTTTGGAGAAAAATACATGTAGACATTTGTGGTTAATTTAAGAAGATGTAAGATTGAACCACGATATAATTTTAACGCTTTTACATGCAGAAAATCTTAAAAACTAAGTTAGAAATACAAAAACTGCCTTACACAGTTCTACTTGCAGCAAGATGCTGCTCCACTGACTTCCAACCAGGTACACCTCGCAGCATGCATCTTTCCCTCCAATAAACTAACCTCGTCTCTATGCAGCTACTTTAATCACTCTCTAGTGATGCATTAAGTTTTAAATCCTTTCATTTGGGTTTTGAGCAGTTTTTCAGTCAGACCTTTCCCTTCTTAAGCATCCCAGGTCCCTTTCCTTTGGCAGTGGCTGTTCTTCCTACTGTTCCATTAAACAGCTAATTCTAGTTCAGCTTTTTTATCTGACAGTCTGGATTACAGCTGGGAAGTTTTCTAAACCTAACCGGCATGTTGAGACGCTTGTTAATGAAGTAAGTAAAACTGAAGGTTTGTTGCTTTGCATCTGTGAACTGATGTTCACTAAAATGCTTCTGGACCTTCTTACATCCTTTGTGACTGAGCATCAGTATTTTAAACCCTGGGAAGAGGACGAGGTTGGAGCACACGTAACTGGTCGGGGTGGGAAAATCGAATCGAAAAATCAAATATCGGGACTTTTTGCTTCACAATTTCATTGTGTTGTTTTTTTCTGAATTGAAATCAACAAAAATGAAAAGCAAGTATATATTTTCTGTTTATAATTGACAAAAATCAGCAATATTGAAGAATTGTGAGAATCGCAATGTAAATCAAATCGGCACCCAAAAAATCGAATTGAATTGGGACAAAAGCGTATCGTCACATCGTTAATATCTGGTGCTAATAAATCTAGTTTGTGCAAACCTCCAGCACACAGTGTAGGAATTTCAAATTCTTCGAGGACCCCTGTCCTGCAGGGTTTAGATGTTTCCCTGCTTCAACACACATGATTCATTTTCACAGTTTAACTTTTTGCAGAACTTGACAAGAACCCGTTGGATCCATTTAATCTGAATCAGGCATATTGGAGCAGGGAAACATCTAAAACCTGCAGGACAGCGGTCCCTTAGGACTGGAGCTGAAGAGCCCTGATATCTAAATGGAGCATTTTATGCATTTATGTTTCCAGATCCTCGTTCTTGCCTCTCTGGCAGGTGGTGTTAGCTCACAGTCCTGCAGGCAGACAATGAAATTTCAGGAAAATGGAAGCCTTCATGTTTTTTAAGTTTACATTTTGAGCTGCTTAATGCCAACGAGCTACATAGACATGTAATTTTGGTCCAGTCAGGTTTGAGGCATCACTGTTCCACGCTGTTTAGCAAGGATCTGCCAGCGCACTGCAGGTTTTTGATGTTTCCTTGCTGCAGCGCACCTGACTCAGATTAATAGTTTGTTTAGAAGTTTCTGAAAAAATCAGTCGGAAAATCCTTTAATTTGAACCAGGTGAGTTTCAGAAGGGAAACATCCCCAACCTGCAGGATACTAAGCAGAGAGGTCTGGAGCTGCTGCTCCACAGAGACCACAAATGTAAGTAAACAAATACATATTTGCTCATGTCTCCATCTTATTATTAGCTCTGCCGTCGCTCTGCTCTGCTGATAAGAAATGAATATATGGCTGACTGTAATCAGCCCATAATGGCAGCGGGCCGTGTTTGTTGTGAGCGTAGGTGTTTGTTGACTGAGGAAACAGAGCAGGCTTGTGGGCTGCGCTGACCCGACCCAGAATGCAAAGCTCTGGAGAACAGGAAAGATTCTTTAAGTGGGATATGAAAGCGAAAACAGCCTGATTTTATTAATATCTTTGTCCATATCAGTTGGCTGTGGGGAGTAGTTAATAAAACAGACATGTTTTCTTTTGTAAAGACAACAGAAAATATGGAAAATGAAAGAAAAGCAGTGAGACGTTCCTGCAATTAAACGTTTAAACGCCTGAGTCACTTTGAAGTGGCGCCTTCGCCAAAGTGCTCGACTTCTACTCTGATTGACTTCAAAATGGATTCAGACAGCGACTTTACTTTTCAGCTTGATGACTGTGGTTTGCAGGGTTGCTAAGAAACAGAAAGAGTTCAGAGCTAAAATGCCAGATTAACAAGTCTGTCAAAAACAACTTGATTCCTCAGTAAATCCTGGACTGCTGGTGGAAAAGACCAACCGGCATCTAATCAATATGCAAATTTTTCTGAAATCTATCAAACGAAGATCGGTGAATATCAGTGTCAGAATATTTGTCTCTTCAAGAGTAAAATTCTCATCATGCATCACAGTGAGAAATTAAAGGTGAGACTGCATGATATTGCCTGCCACACACCCACATCTCACACGTCTCAAACGTCTTTTTCACTCCCAGCTCTCTAGCAGTCTCCTGCACGTGCACACACAAACGTGCAAACACTCCCAAACAGAAGCCGTCATCGCTCGTGCTCGTCTCTGTCACGCTTGTTAGCTGCAGTCTGTGCTGTCAGATGAGCATCAAAATCTAATTCAGTGTCAGTAAGTGTGGACAACACTTTCCGGCAGTAAGTCGGATTCGTTTCCGGTGAGGGTTGGACTCCGCCAAGGCTGCCCTTTATCACCCATTCTGTTCATAACGTTTATGGACAGAATTTCTAGGCGCAGCCGAGGTGTTGAGGGGATCCGGCTTGGTGGCCTCAGGATTGGGTCCCTGCTTTTTGCGGATGACGTGGTCCTGTTGGCTTCATCTGGTCAGGATCTCCAGCTCTCACTTAAGCGATTTGCAGCTGAGTGTGAAGCGGCTGGGATGAGAATCAGCACCTCCAAATCTGAGACCATGGTCCTCAGCCGGAATAGGGTGGATTTCCCTCTCCGGGTCGGGAGTCAGCTCCTGCCTCAAGTGGAGGAGTTTAAATATCTCGGGGTCTTGTTCACGAGTGAGGGAAGGATGGAGCGTGAGATCAACAGACGGATCGGTGCGCATTAATGCGGACTCTGCGCCGGTCTGTCGTGGTGAAGAAGGAGCTGAGCCAGAAGGCGAAGCTCTCGATTTACCAGTCGATCTACGTTCCTACCCTCACCTGTGGTCATGAGCTGTGGGTCGTGACCGAAAGAACGAGATCTCGTATACAGGCGGCTGAAATAAGTTTCCTCCGCAGGGTGGCCGGGTTCTCCCTTAGAGATAGGGTGAGGAGCTCGGTCATCCAGGAGGAGAACAGAGTAGAGCCGCTGCTCCTCCGCATCGAGAGGAACCAGTTGAGGTGACTCAGGCATCTGGCCAGGATGCCTCCTGGACCTCCCTGGGAGGAGACCCCAGGGTTTCTCCCACAGACTGGATATAAAAGATGGGCGGAGCCTCCGTAACGTCACCCGCAGGTTTCTGAAGAGCTGAACTGAAGCTCATTGGCCGGTTCGTACCATCGCCATCTTGGCAGCATCAGGCACAGTCTCTTCTGGAAAATGAGTAACGAGGTGAAGCTGAGAGGGGGGTGGGGGTGGATGACTGACATCTAGAGTACTCTGACCGGCCTGTAGCTAAGAACTATCTGAGCTAACAGGAGCTAACCAGCTAACAGAGGTTAGCAGGCTAAAGCTATGTCACGTTGCTAACCGGCTAAAAACATCTGTGATTCAACATTCCTCCTTCTTCAAGCAGGAGATTGTGTACCTGTCAATCAAAAGGACACGCCCCTAATTATGTTGTTACAGCTGTTATGAAGGTAAACCTGATGTATTAAACCTAAAATGTTTTTTTTTTGCCTTAGTCACACTTCGTTCTGCAAGCCTCAGGTTCTCTTGAGGCATTTTTAACGAATAATTGACTAAAATCTGATCATATGTCAGCTGGTTCCAATTATTTTATTTTGCACAACACCAAACTGTAAGCATCCTAAGGAAGCATCTATTACATTCAGTCTAGTTTCCTCTTAGAGAGTCACATAAAGCTGTTGTGATTGGCAGGAATGACCCCTGTGTTGGTTTGTACTTTGGGGTGGGAAAATCGAATCGAAAAATAAAAAATCAGGATCTTTTTGCTTCATAATTTTAAAATGGATTTTTTTGCTATTGTTATTGTTTTTATTGTTCTTTTTAATTGTCTTCTTGGGCATTAAAGCAGCAGAATGATGGTCTGGATACTGTGTTGTGTTTTTTACTCATTGAATTCAAGAAAAAAGACGAGCAAAAAAAAAAAGTTTTAGACAAGTTTTTTTTGTTTTTAATCTACAAAAATTAGCAATATGTAAGAACTGTAATTTAGAATCGTAATTTAAATCGAATCGGCACCCAAAACATCGGAATTGAAACGAATCTAATCGGGACAAAAGCACAGCCATCGTAGAAATAGACAATTACAGTTCTTAGAATGGGAGGGAAGAAGAGTTGTATGTTGTTCTCTGGTGGAAAGGTGTGTGAGTGTCTGCGTGTGTGTGTGTGTGTTGGTGATAAACACTGGAGCTATATTTGGAGGCAGGAATGACTCATTCAAGCAGCAAGCAAACTGTTGACTCTCATGAGACAAGCTTTGATCATCGTTTCTGTTCTACAAACTGCTCATTTCTCTCCACCGGCTCTGGTTTTGCCGTTAAATATTACGTTAGACGCTACAGGGATCGCTATTCAAGATCTTTATGAGGCATATTAGATTTGTACTTACAGAACTAATGTTTTTATGTATTTGATAGTAAAACATAATCACAACTAACTGTCTCGTCTTGGCAACCCTATTTACATCCTGTCTCTTCTCTGAAACACGTAAAGATGTCTCCTGTCTCTCCAGACAGGAAAAGTCAAACCCAGTCCAATGTTGACTCTTATCTTGTTTCTGATGATTAGATCCAAACCTCTTGGATAAAACTCCAAACTTCCTGCAAACAGTAAAGTCACATCATAAAACAAACATTTTCAACAACAACATGATTATTTCTGATATTTAAATGTGTTTCTTTAAAAGAGATTGTTTGATTCCATGAGAATTAGTTTTGTTTTCAGCTGCTGAGGAGACGATGTGGCGTCTCAGCAGCTACATAGTCAGCTACGTTTGCAGATTCTGGTTCAGGGCTAAGGGATGAACATCTGGTGCATTTAAAGCTTTTTGGTTTCGCAGAATGCCGCTGATTGCTGATTGATTGGTGCTTTGAAAGTGAGAAAAAACCATCCAGAAAAGCAAAACGATGCTAGCACAGTTGCTTCGACGTTTCCCAGAGTTTAGAGAAGCATCACTTGGCTGACCTGATCTCCTCAGGCAGGTTGTTCCAGAGTTTAGGAGCTTTAACTCCATGTCACTTCTAGTCTTAAAAGGTGTCTCAGAAACAGGTAGAAGTCCTCCGGCAGAGGATTTCAGCCTGTGTGCAGGCTTCCATGGTTCTAAAAGGTCAGATACATAAGGAAGTCAATAAGAGCTTAGCGTCAACAGACAGGGAGCCAATGGAAGGAGGCTAAAACAGGAGTTATGTGCTTTTCTTGGCTCCTGTCTGTCAGCTGAGTTCTGTACCATCTAAAAGCAATTAATGGACTTTTGGTTGAGACGCGTACAGAGGCTTTGGCGATGATTGAGTTGAGGGGAAGTGGTCTCTGTCTTTAAAAGAATCAACGTCTTGTAGGATTTTTGGCAGCGTCTTGCTGGTTTAACGGCTCCTCTTGGTTTTTATAGACTCTGAAGTGAGTCAAAAATGCTGCTTTTCTGTTTTCTTTACGCAATAAAATGAGCCCCAGTCAGGATATGTAAAACGTTCATCCTACATGAAGTGAGTTCGGGTCGTTTCATTCATCCTGGACAGGAGAAAGGTGGAAATCAGCCCCACCTCATGTGAAGAAAACAAACTGAGCTGCAGCTGTGGTGGGATCTCATCTGAGGTTTATTCAGATAATGTTGTCTGTGTACAGAGAAGAGTAAAGGTGATGGTTGCGGCGTGGTATTTGAACAGTTTATTGGATTTCTCTCCCCCATCCATCCTCCCGGAGCCTATAACCGTCCGTCTGTTTTCCTGCCAAAACCTGACTGCTGCTAAATGGCTCTTTTATATCCACTAAATAAAATGTCCTGTTCCTATCAGGGAGCGCCAGAGCCTCATGAAGACAGGGGGGGGGGAATCTATTTTTCAGCATCTCAGCGGAGGAGATGCTTTAAAGGAGAAGAACTGTGCAATTAAATATAATTGTTAAATGCCAAAGGAATTTCCAGCACTGCTTTGAGGCTAAATCTCAGTAAACAGATCAAATCTAATTCTCCTACAACACATCTCTACTGAGGAGGAGAATGTAGAGTAAAGCTATGATATATAACCCTGGATGGCTGTAATGCTCGTAAAAATGATGCCAGTTTTCTTCATCACACCTTTCATAATGAGAAAAACACAAATGTTATCATAAACTTAACACACCTGGTTGGTTTTGCTTAACTAAGCAAAGTGTTGCCTGTAAAAGACACAGTTTACAGTTAATTATTTCTTAGATGCACAACTCTCCATCCCTTTGATGCTAACGCATTCTCAGAAACATAACAAACGCTGACTTTTAAACCCATAAAGTCATGATGGACACATGAGATAAAACATTACAGCTCTGCTGGTTTGATTGGAATAATTAAAGTATTTTTCACTGAAATGAGGAGAACAGCTGACCTGAGGGAACACGTCAGCAGGAAAGCAAATGGAAAGTAGAACTGATGGCATCTATTCCTACACCATTTTAAAGTCTCGCTGTTTGTGTGAACACAGCAAAAACCCCTGCAAATCAGAGGGTTCGGAGTGAAACATCAAGTTTCACTGAATGCAAGTCTCTCATCTACTGATGAGGTGCATGCAGGGGGGTCACGTTGCCCCATACAGGAGCGTTGGAGGGCAGCTCAGGCTGCACCAACTTCAGGACACACTCATATGAAAGCAACACTTTGCTCTGGTAGATTTATCACAACTTTATAAAGACACACTTTCCATGAAGTTTCCTTCGCTCAGTTCCTAATAAAAATGTAGCTCAAGTTTCCACCAAATCAGTTGTTCTTTGCCTGCATTCAGTTCAGTTTGAAGGAAACTGAGACCTGTTTCAGGCCAACAGTTTGCTTCTTCAGCCTCGTCTTTACCAGGCCAACGTTTCTGCTCCCTGTCTGAAATGACACACCAAACTGAACCAAATCTTCACAACTACAAGGGCTGTATGTTTAATATGTTCTCCACAGAAGGCTGAGACGTGAGATTACTGCTGAAGTGTCAGAAATAAGATATGAGGCACTGCGTCAGAGTAAATTCACCTGGAACACAGAAGAAAATGGAAATGTTATCTCCTTATAAAAGAGAACAACTTCCAGTCAAAACCAGAAGATAGCGGTGCAGCTCGTGTAGGAATGAGGACATCATCGTCTGATGAGGAAATGTGCAACAGTAGAAGCTAAAAATGTGAATCTGAGCAGTTTTATAGATGCTTTAAGAGAAATGTTACGCAGGTAAATATCTCAGGAAGCTGATCCAGAAAGATTTCTGGATCCAGGACCTTCATCTCCATGGAAACCAGCAGGACCTTCATCTCTATGGAAACCAGCAGGACCTTCATCTCCATGGAAACCAGCAGGATCTTCATCTCTATAGAAACTAGCAGGACCTTCATCTCCATGGAAACCAGCAGGACTTTCATCTCTATGGAAACCAGCAGGACCTTCATCTCTATGGAAACCAGCATTACCTTCATCTCCATGGAAACCATCAGGACCTTCATCTCCATGGAAACCAGCAGGGCCTTCATCTCCATGGAAACCAGCAGGACCTTCATTTCTATGGAAACCAGCAGGACCTTCATCTCCATGGAAACCAGCAGGACCTTCATCTCCATGGAAACCAGCAGGACCTTCATCTCCATGGAAACCAACAGGACCTTCATCTCTATGGAAACCAGCAGGACCTTCATGGTTTGTTTTAAAGGCAGAGTCACATGAGACACATCAGCAGAGTTGTTTAAAGCTGGCATAGAAGCAAACACAATGCCTGATGCCAGAGGATTTGTCCGGCAGTGTTGAAACAGCAGGGTCTCTTCCTTCATGAAGATACCTTGTTTGTGCGGTCTGGACACGTCACCTGGTTTGGACGGCAGTGCTTGGTAGAGGCTGTTTGCTGAGTTCCTTGTCACGATGATACGCTACGTTAGCATTGCTGCTTCCTGGTGTCAACAACGATCTTATGAATGTCATGCTGCCTCTTATCCAGTCCAGAGGAGTTTAATAACAGAGATGTTTAAGCATGTTCTGAAAAAGAGCCCAATCCGAGCAGAGCCGTGACGTTCTCAGCCTGTAGGCTTCCTCATTGTACTGTATGCTGCACATATGTACATGTGAGAGGCTGTTCCTTTGATGCTTGTTTGCAGGAAATGGGATTACATAATTAAATCTTTCTTTGGCCGCCAATGGCAACCTGGTTTCCACACAGTCCCTCAACTCCACTTGTAATGTATTATCAATTCACACTTCATTAGAGATGCCAGAACTGTTTGGGGAACTACTTTGTTTCATGTTAAATCTTTACTCTGCAAGCTTAAATGCTTTCTCGTTAGTCTAAAAAGCACTGCAGAGTGGATGCACACACACACACACAGACATGAAGATGAGGTGAAAACGTAGATTGTAATCAGGAGAGCATACACAGTGATACTTTCTCTGCATTGAGCCACAGCTGCACCATAACCCTGTGCATGTAAGCTCGGATGGTATTTGTTATTCATAGGCAGACCGTCAAGCAGCAGCTACTCTCATCTCATATCGCCGGCTTGTGAACGGCTCATCAGGACGTGATGGGCTGCTTCACCACACTCAAATGGACTTAGCGAGTCTCCTGGTATAAATGTTGTGACCATGGTGACGAGGAAGCATCAGTCACTCCCCAAAGACAGAAAATGGACCGAGTGCCTTTGCTGAGATGCATTAAGAATTCTGCAGACGCATGATGGTAGAAGTTACAGAGACATGACAGACTGGATGTACGCTCATCGGACACATTTTATACTTCAGATTTTCATTCATTTTGAAATGTTCGTGTGGTGATTTAGATGAGTATCCCACGTTCCACCACATCCCACAGCTGCTCTACTGGACTGAGGACTGGTGACTGTGGAGGCCGTTGGAGGACATTCAATAGATGGATGGATGGATGGATGGATGGAAGCAGGGAAGGGATGGATGGATGGATGGATGGATGAATGGATGAATGGATGGATGGATGGATGGATGGATGGATGGATGGATGGATGGATGGATGGATGGAAGCAGGGAAGGGATAGATGGATGGATGGATGGAAGGAGGTTCCTACCATCGCCATCTTGGCAGCATCATGAGTGTCGTATCGCCCAGAAAATACAAAAACAGGCATAGAGGTGGAGCTGAAAGGGGGGCTGTGAGTGTGGGGGTGGAGGATTGACATCTGGCAATCTCCGACCTGCCTGTAGCTAGGAGCTAACCGAGCTAACCCAGAGCTAATAGGAGGTAACCAGTTGAAGTAATCGGGCTAAAGCTAAGTCATGTTGTTAACCGGCTAAAAACTGCAGTTGTTCTACATTCCTACTTCTTGAAGCGGGAGATCAGGTACCTGTCAATCAAAAGGACACGCCCCTAATTATGCAGAATTTCAAGATGAAATTACTATTAAACGGAGGAGTTAGAAAAAAATTCCCTCCCTCCACAGTTGTCATGAAGGTAAACCTGACTTTTTAAACCGAAAATGGATTTTTGAACCAGGCTGTAAACATGTTTTTTTCTGCTGTGAAGTTGGTCTTTTTAACATGGGAGTCTATGGGGATTTGCTCTGTTTTGCAGCCCCTAGTGGATGAAGGGGGACCTCCAGTTTTATACACTTCAGCATAGGCTTCACTTTTAACCGCCGGAGGTTGCCGCTTGGTATGTAGATGTTTAGCCATGTGGAGCATGTGTGGTTTATTTGTGAGGGAAATGGCTTTATAGTCCTCTAACCCTTAGATTCCAGGCAAAGCAGCGCCATGACGACGCCTTTTTTTGTGTTTTTTGTGCAGGGTTTGTGTTTTCTTCTTTTTATGGCCGGGGGTAACTTATTTGGTAACTTGTCATTCAACCCATTGGTGTGGATGCTGACTGAACATCATTGCAAACTTGGTTGTTTGAGATATTTTAAACAAAATTCTTCATTTCTTTACTGTAATATTGTGTTTATTCTCGAAGGCTTCATGTTTGTCTTTAAACTAATCATGTTTGTATCAAGCTGATATGAAGCATCACACAGTTGCTGCAGATCCATGATGAGAACCTCCCGTTCCACCATGTCCCAAAGCTGCTCTGCTGGACTGAGATCTGGGGCCTCATTTATAAAGCTGTCTCATGCACAATACGCCAATTATAGTCAACTTTTAGGAACACAACTTGGCGGTAAAATGTCCATCCTTCCATGTCAACTCTGACCCTGCCGTTCGCACAACTTCAGGAAACACCAACTGCAGAAAAATAATCCCAAAGAAAAGGTGTGAAATCTGAGACATTTGTGCAAAATCAAATATAAAATTTAGATGGATTAATATTTATCGGGGCGTTCGCCTGACCTTTTATAGCCAACATATGGGCGTGACAAGAAGTTCCTTCACGTGCACAAAATTTAGTGTTGATCCTGATTTATAAAGTGAAACAGGCGTGGGACGTGCGTGCGTGCTGCCTTATAAATAGGGAAGTTGTTTTGCGGCACATTTCCTGTTTTCTGTACGTACGCCACCTGTAGTCATCGTTGCTATGCACGGTTTTCTACATGAGGCTCCTGGTCACTGCGGAGGTCGTTGGAGATGGTTTGAGTGAGGTCATACCAAAGTTTCCCTTATTAATACAGCACTATTAGTTTATTTCTCGTTAATATTCATACAGATGAAAAAGCCCCTTATAGGAAAGTCTGGATTGAGAAGTGGGCATCAAGGACTTTATTACCTCCACCAAGGAGGTTTTTACCCGCGTTTATCTGTTTGTTTATTTGTGTTCTATATAACTCAAAAAATAAGGACGAATTTTCATGAAATTTTCAGGAGTTGTTGAAAACGTGAAAATGAATAACTGATTTAATTTTGGTGCTGATCCGGATCACTGTTTGGATCCAGGAAATTTTTGAAGGTCTTGGTGGAGGTTTGCGATCTCTACTCTTGTTGCACCTGCAACGTGGAGTATAAGTAAAACTCAAGAAGATCCATACTTCAAAGAAATGCGTTTAAAACAATCCTGATGAGTAAATTAAACAAACATAAGACAAAATAAATCTGTTGATACGATAAAATAATGAAACTATAGATTAATGTAAGATTGGAATGGAAATGAAAAATAATAAGATCATAAAAAATAAGAGTGGAATGGAAAATAAAAGCATGATAAATGAAATATAAAAAACAGAACCTTGTCATTGCTAACGGCAGCAGCAGCATCATGACATCTCATTGGCTGCTGTAATCATGTGACACAGAAGGAATAGACCCTGACTGAGCTTTATATGCTGTTTATTGTGTAAAACTCTCTTAGAAGTAGTGAGGGGTGTCTAGATATTCCAAAAGTATCAAATCCGATGTTTTCACTGGCAGATACTGAAGTATCGACCCAAGAGTATCGATACACTCTTTCCTAAATTCGGCTTTGTGACATGGTGCATCATCCTGCTGGAAGTTTCCAGCAGAACATGCTTCATTATGCTCGTAAAGGGATGGACAAATGATGGAAAAAATCTTCTAATTATGATATTGTGAGCCTCTGTAGAGGACAAATGGTCAGGATTATGTTTGTATGGATGCAAACATCTATAAAGACATTCCCCCCCTGCTGGAGACCTCACTCTGGGGGTCCTTCATCTGGAACTGTGATGATGATGTTCCCAGAGGGGTTGGGGAGAAGAAGAGTAAATAAGGGAGTAATTCTAAGTGTTGGTTGACCTTGTCCACAGGCTGGGGTCACTTGGTGTGCTGGCTTGTGTGAAGTCAAACTTTTGGACCTTCTCACCTGTCGTTCACTGGGAGACTTTTTCTCCAACATTAAACCATGTCATGTTGGTACTAAGGGGTCCAAAGTGGGACAAAAATCATCTTGTTTTTCCAGTCTTACTTGCGTGTGATTGGCTGATTTGTGTAGAGCCACTGAAGAGATGAACCTAATAAAGTGTCTGGTGTGTGCAGACTGAAATTTAGACTCATTCTTTTACCTCGGTCTCTACAGATGACACAATCAGCTGATTAAAGGGAAATGTGCAGATTTGGTTTCTGTAACCTGAACAGCAGTGGAAAAAGGAGATCTCAGAGAGGAACTTGTGATATTTTCTGCAGTCGTCTCGGGTTTTCCTTTTAGCTGTCAGCGAACTTGTTTGTAGAAACTCCCGCGTCCCAGCAGACCGCCGGGTCGTGTGATGTTGGCAGTCGTCTGAGTCTGTTCGACACCTCAGAGACCACACAGGAAGCCCTCCAGCGAGCCCGCTGTCTCCTCACGCTGCCTGTTTCCCTGCTATGATAGTAACGTCATGATAACGGGCTTAGCTGGGCTTTTTCCAGCGTAACCCAACGCTGCACATCCGCTATGCCTGGTAATTAATTGTATGGTTCATTCATTGATTACTGCGCTGTAAATGCCATGACTTTATGAACATCAGCTGCGAGTATGATGAAGCACTTTGCCTCACAGCATCGTTAATCTGTTTTCTTTTTAAGCAATCACAGGTGAAGGAATTTATCATAGATGGTGATGGTAAAACTTTTAACGATGAGAGCCACAAACTCAGAGCTCAAACAGGGAAAGGAGCTAAAGAAGGTTCTGGAAACAGGATGTTTTAGCTTCATATAATCTTTTTCTGTTCTCTAATCCTTGGTAAAATGATAAAAAGACCATTTTATTTATATGTATAAAGCTTCATTAACAGTTAAACAGCTGAAATCATCCTGAATATTCATATTTGACATCAGGATATAGGAATAAAAGCTCTTATTAAATATGTGATGCTGCAGGTCTACGTTGTTGCAGGTCTGTGATGCTGCAGGTCTAAGATGCTGCAGGTCTATGATGCTGCAGGTCTGTGGTGATACAGGTCTACGGTGCTGCAGGTCTACGGTGCTGCATGTCTATGATGCTGCACGTCTATGATGCTGCAGGTCTATGATGCTGCAGGTCTGTGATGCTGCAGGTCTATGATGCTGCAGGTCTGTGGTGATACAGGTCTGTGATGCTGCAGGTCTACGGTGCTGCAGGTCTATGATGCTGCACGTCTATGATGCTGCAGGTCTATGATGCTGCAGGTCTGTGATGCTGCAGGTCTATGATGCTGCAGGTCTATGATGCTGCAGGTCTGTGATGCTGCAGGTCTGTAGTGCTGCAGGTCTACGTTGTTGCAGGTCTATGATGCTGCACGTCTATGATGCTGCAGGTCTATGATGCTGCAGGTCTGTGATGCTGCACGTCTATGATGCTGCAGGTCTATGATGATGCAGGTCTAAGATGCTGCAGGTCTATGATGCTGCAGGTCTGTGATGCTGCAGGTCTTTGATGCTGCAGGTCTGTGATGCTGCAGGTCTGTGATGCTGCAGGTCTATGATGCTGCAGGTCTGTGATGCTGCAGGTCTGTGATGCTGCAGGTCTATGATGCTGCAGGTCTATGATGCTGCAGGTCTGTGATGCTGCAGGTCTATGATGCTGCAGGTCTATGATGCTGCAGGTCTGTGATGCTGCAGGTCTGTGATGCTGCAGGTCTATGATGCTGCAGGTCTAAGATGCTGCAGGTCTATGATGCTGCACGTCTGTGATGCTGCAGGTCTACGTTGTTGCAGGTCTGTGATGCTGCAGGTCTAAGATGCTGCAGGTCTAAGATGCTGCAGGTCTGTGATGCTGCAGGTCTATGATGCTGCAGGTCTGTGATGCTGCAGGTCTATGATGCTGCAGGTCTGTGATGCTGCAGGTCTATGATGCTGCAGGTCTGTGATGCTGCAGGTCTAAGATGCTGCAGGTCTGTGATGCTGCAGGTCTGTGATGCTGCAGGTCTGTGATGCTGCAGGTCTAAGATGCTGCAGGTCTGTGATGCTGCAGGTCTGTGATGCTGCAGGTCTGTGATGCTGCAGGTCTATGATGCTGCAGGTCTATGATGCTGCAGGTCTGTGATGCTGCAGGTCTAAGATGCTGCAGGTCTATGATGCTGCAGGTCTGTGATGCTGCAGGTCTATGATGCTGCAGGTCTGTGATGCTGCAGGTCTATGATGCTGCACGTCTAAGATGCTGCAGGTCTGTGATGCTGCAGGTCTGTGATGCTGCAGGTCTGTGATGCTGCAGGTCTAAGATGCTGCAGGTCTGTGATGCTGCAGGTCTGTGATGCTGCACGTCTATGATGCTGCAGGTCTGTGATGCTGCAGGTCTATGATGCTGCAGGTCTATGATGCTGCAGGTCTGTGATGCTGCAGGTCTGTGATGCTGCAGGTCTGTGATGCTGCAGGTCTATGATGCTGCAGGTCTGTGATGCTGCAGGTCTATGATGCTGCAGGTCTAAGATGCTGCAGGTCTGTGATGCTGCAGGTCTAAGATGCTGCAGGTCTGTGATGCTGCAGGTCTGTGATGCTGCAGGTCTATGATGCTGCAGGTCTATGATGCTGCAGGTCTGTGATGCTGCAGGTCTGTGATGCTGCAGGTCTGTGATGCTGCAGGTCTAAGATGCTGCAGGTCTACGGTGCTGCAGGTCTACGATGCTGCAGGTCTGTGATGCTGCAGGTCTATGATGCTACAGGTCTGTGATGCTGCACGTCTGTGATGCTGCAGGTCTGTGATGCTGCAGGTCTGTGATGCTGCACGTCTATGATGCTGCAGGTCTGTGATGCTGCAGGTCTATGATGCTGCAGGTCTAAGATGCTGCAGGTCTGTGATGCTGCAGGTCTATGATGCTGCAGGTCTATGATGCTGCAGGTCTATGATGCTGCAGGTCTAAGATGCTGCAGGTCTGTGATGCTGCAGGTCTGTGATGCTGCAGGTCTATGATGCTGCAGGTCTGTGGTGATACAGGTCTACGGTGCTGCAGGTCTATGATGCTGCACGTCTATGATGCTGCAGGTCTATGATGCTGCAGGTCTGTGATGCTGCAGGTCTATGATGCTGCAGGTCTATGATGCTGCAGGTCTGTGATGCTGCAGGTCTGTAGTGCTGCAGGTCTACGTTGTTGCAGGTCTATGATGCTGCACGTCTATGATGCTGCACGTCTATGATGCTGCAGGTCTATGATGCTGCAGGTCTAAGATGCTGCAGGTCTATGATGCTGCAGGTCTGTGATGCTGCAGGTCTTTGATGCTGCAGGTCTGTGATGCTGCAGGTCTGTGATGCTGCAGGTCTATGATGCTGCAGGTCTGTGATGCTGCAGGTCTGTGATGCTGCAGGTCTGTAGTGCTGCAGGTCTACGTAATTGCAGGTCTGTGATGCTGCAGGTCTGTAGTGCTGCAGGTCTACGTAATTGCAGGTCTATGATGCTGCACGTCTATGATGCTGCAGGTCTATGATGCTGCAGGTCTGTGATGCTGCACGTCTATGATGCTGCAGGTCTATGATGCTGCAGGTCTAAGATGCTGCAGGTCTATGATGCTGCAGGTCTGTGATGCTGCAGGTCTGTGATGCTGCACGTCTATGATGCTGCAGGTCTGTGATGCTGCAGGGCTATGATGCTGCAGGTCTGTGATGCTGCAGGTCTAAGATGCTGCAGGTCTGTGATGCTGCAGGTCTAAGATGCTGCAGGTCTTTGATGCTGCACGTCTGTGATGCTGCAGGTCTATGATGCTGCAGGTCTGTGATGCTGCAGGTCTGTGATGCTGCAGGTCTGTGATGCTGCAGGTCTATGATGCTGCAGGTCTGTGATGCTGCAGGTCTATGATGCTGCAGGTCTAAGATGCTGCAGGTCTGTGATGCTGCAGGTCTAAGATGCTGCAGGTCTGTGATGCTGCAGGTCTGTGATGCTGCAGGTCTATGATGCTGCAGGTCTATGATGCTGCAGGTCTGTGATGCTGCAGGTCTGTGATGCTGCAGGTCTGTGATGCTGCAGGTCTAAGATGCTGCAGGTCTACGGTGCTGCAGGTCTACGATGCTGCAGGTCTGTGATGCTGCAGGTCTATGATGCTGCAGGTCTAAGATGCTGCAGGTCTATGATGCTGCAGGTCTAAGATGCTGCAGGTCTATGATGCTGCAGGTCTGTGATGCTGCAGGTCTGTGATGCTGCAGGTCTGTGATGCTGCAGGTCTATGATGCTGCAGGTCTATGATGCTGCAGGTCTATGATGCTGCAGGTCTGTGATGCTGCAGGTCTAAGATGCTGCAGGTCTATGATGCTGCAGGTCTAAGATGCTGCAGGTCTAAGATGCTGCAGGTCTGTGATGCTGCAGGTCTGTGATGCTGCAGGTCTAAGATGCTGCACGTCTATGATGCTGCAGGTCTGTGATGCTGCAGGTCTGTGATGCTGCAGGTCTAAGATGCTGCAGGTCTAAGATGCTGCAGGTCTGTGATGCTGCAGGTCTAAGATGCTGCAGGTTTATGATGCTGCAGGTCTAAGATGCTGCAGGTCTATGATGCTGCAGGTCTGTGATGCTGCAGGTCTGTGATGCTGCAGGTCTAAGATGCTGCAGGTCTATGATGCTGCAGGTCTAAGATGCTGCAGGTCTATGATGCTGCAGGTCTGTGATGCTGCAGGTCTAAGATGCTGCAGGTCTAAGATGCTGCAGGTCTGTGATGCTGCAGGTCTAAGATGCTGCAGGTCTGTGATGCTGCAGGTCTAAGATGCTGCAGGTCTAAGATGCTGCAGGTCTGTGATGCTGCAGGTCTAAGATGCTGCAGGTCTGTGATGCTGCAGGTCTATGATGCTGCAGGTCTATGATGCTGCAGGTCTGTGATGCTGCAGGTCTAAGATGCTGCAGGTCTAAGATGCTGCAGGTCTGTAGTGCTGCAGGTCTACGTAATTGCAGGTCTGTGATGCTGCAGGTCTAAGATGCTGCAGGTCTGTGATGCTGCAGGTCTATGATGCTGCAGGTCTATGATGCTGCAGGTCTATGATGCTGCAGGTCTAAGATGCTGCAGGTCTATGATGCTGCAGGTCTGTGATGCTGCAGGTCTAAGATGCTGCAGGTCTGTGATGCTGCAGGTCTAAGATGCTGCAGGTCTGTGATGCTGCAGGTCTAAGATGCTGCAGGTCTATGATGCTGCAGGTCTGTGATGCTGCAGGTCTAAGATGCTGCAGGTCTGTGATGCTGCAGGTCTAAGATGCTGCAGGTCTATGATGCTGCAGGTCTAAGATGCTGCAGGTCTGTGGTGATGCAGGTCTACATAGTCCTGAATGTTGGACCGCTATACATTCAGATCTTTAAGACTCCAGTCGGTGTTGTGCAGAGTGAGTCCTGATGTCCTGACGTTGTGTATCTGTGTTGATCATCTGTAATCCAGACAGTCTGAAACCTTCTCGCCTGAGGCTCGGCGTAGAACCGCTGGGACGACTCATTCCAACACGTCTACCTTTGCTTTGTCTGCAGGACTCGGTGTCTGAGCGCAGTGGAGCCGGGAGCTGTCCGCGGTCCTGAACTGAGCCCAGATTGACATCCGCAGCACACACTCATGTGCTTGGGCCGCTCCTGAGACCTCCAATCCTCAGCAGCATCTCACCAACACCTCTACACATCCAAGATGGAGGATGACGGGCGCTACAGAGACGGCCGCTCAGACTTCATCCGCGGCGCCAAGGACATCGCCAAGGTTGCCAAGAAGCAGGTTGGCAAGAAAGTGGGGCGAGGCATGGACAAGATGACCGACGAGTACACCAAGCGCTCCTACAAGCGATTTGAGGAGGAAGACGATGACGAAGACTACAGCGGTGTGCCGGGCAACGACGGCGGATATTATCGCAATGACAGCCGGGCTAATGACGATGAAGGCCACAGCGATTCCACTGAAGGACACGATGAGGATGATGAGATCTATGAAGGAGAGTACCAGGGCATCCCCCGGGGAGACTCTGGCAAAGCAGGCGGCATGGATGGGGTGGCGGACGTCCAGGCGCAGCAGTTCAGGGACCTGTCGGCCTACGAGGGCGAGAGGAGGAAGGACCAGGAGGAGCTGGCCCAGCAGTACGAGACCATCCTGCAGGAGTGCGGCCAGGGAAAGTTCCAGTGGACGCTCTACTTCGTCCTGGGACTGGCTCTGATGGCGGACGGCGTGGAGATCTTTGTGGTTGGCTTTGTGCTGCCCAGCGCTCAGATAGACATGTGTCTGTCTGAGCCAAACAAAGGCATGCTGGGTAAGTGGTCCTGCAGCCGTTTATACGCCTTATCTCCCAGTGATTGCTTTTTTTACAGCCTGTTGGGTGCAGAGCGACAACCATTCCAGACTCAACTGACCGTAGCAACATCTGGACAGCTGCAGAACTTTAGATTAAACCCTCCGTGGCTGGAAACAGACTTTTCTGCATCAGTTTTCATCACTATGTGTCTTTTTTCTTTTTGTTGCTTTATTATCTACTTCTCTAACCAGTCAGGACCAGAAGTTCTTAAAACTCCAAGAGATTTTTGGCTTTTTTAAATGTTAAAAAACACGTAGAAGCGGAAGCCTTTTAATGCCAGCCAGCATGCAGACATGATGTTTCCAGCCGCAGCTAAAAAAGAAGAATATAAAGAGGAAGAAAACAGGATTTATTACAAAGAGAACTTTGTAGAAATAACACACATCATTCTCTCACGTCTAAAACAAACAACAGAAACTATTTTCATATTTACACTTTTTCCTCCTGCTGTTTTTTCTTTGGTGTTTACAGTTGTTTATGCCAGTGGTTGTGAATCTTTTTCAGCTAAGTAGTGCATGAACCAGGAGTTCAGGTCCCACATTCAGCACAGCTGGATCTCCTTTTGGATCAGTAAAATCTCAGTAAAAGCTAGAAATCATGAAAAAACCACGTTTCACTCTTTGTTATAGTTGATGATCAGACATTTCTCCCTGACGGCTGCTTCTCTTGTGCTGGTAACGAGAGATAAATCGCTCCTGCAGGGACAGTGTCTGGCTGGTTGCTTAGAGGCCTTCTGGCTCCACGTAGGCTGCTGTTCGCAGAGTCGTCGGGGCTGAAGCCGTCCGGATGTAGAGGAGTTTTACCTTCTTTTTTTTTATTTTTATTTTTTTAACCTGTCCTGTCCAGCATCTCAGCATACAGAACAGCAATCTGCGTGCCATATTTTTGCCAGACAGATTTGCTCTGTCAAGGGAGACATCTGATGTAAATAGCTGCCCTTGATAATCTGAATATTTTTATCATTATGATAATTATTTTATTTATTTATTTTATTATTTTTTTTCCTTTTATCATTTTGCAATCATCGTCAGTCTTGATATGGCCAAGCTGGACCTGGCAGGGAAAGAGGAAAAAAAAGAGGAAATTAAAGGAGGAAAAAGAGAGCGAGAAAAGAAAGGCGTGTCTAAGCTGCTGAAGTTACAGTATTTGCAGAACAATATAAAGTACTGAAAAAATACAACAAGACATAAGTAGGATAGTGACAATATTCAAAAACAGACAAAAAAATGAAGATTAGAGATTTCCACATTGTCACAGAATGTTTGTTCTAAGTCTATCCATGGTTCATCTAATGGACTCGGTTTAAGCCATTTTAAGATATATTGCAGCCTATTTGCTAAGAAATAATGTTGAAAGTTAGGCAAGTCTAAGCCTCCCCGATCTTTAGGTTTTTGTAATGTTTTTAAACTAATCCGGGGTGGTTTATTCTTCCAGAGAAATTGGGAAGTGTATGATTCTAGTGATTTGAACCAGGTGGAGGGAGGTTTCATAGGAATCACGGAGAACAGGTAGTTGATTTTGGGTAGAACCATCATTTTTATCGTAGCAACTCTCCCCATTAGTGAAATGGGGAGTGACTTCCAGTGAGTGAGATCATCTTCTATTGTCTTAAGACGGTTAGTGTAATTACATTTTATCAGTTCTGAGAGCCTGGGGGGAATATTTATGCCTAAGTATCTAATGTTACCTGATTGTAAATTAATGTTGGATGGATTTCGAAACCTACAGTTAATTGGTAGGACTGTGCTCTTAGACCAATTAATAGAGTAGTCAGATAGTGATGAGAATTTATTAATTAGTGAGATTGTTTCAGATAATGATGTTTGTGAGTTTTGGAGGAATAGTAAAATATCATCGGCATAAAGGCTTATTTTATGAATGATATTTTTGGACTGGATGCCCTTTATAATTTGATTCTGTTGAATTGCAGCAGCTAGTGGTTCAATAAATACAGCAAAAAGTGAGGGAGAGAGTGGACAACCTTGTCTGGTGCCCCTTTGAAGATTAAAACTTGGAGAGGTTTGATCGTTCGTCCTGACTCTCGCATTAGGGGAGCTGTAGAAGATTTTGATCCAGTCAAGAAAGGAAGGTCCAAAGCCAAATCTATTTAACGTAGCTAATAAGAATTTCCAATTCACTCTATCAAAAGCCTTCTCTGCATCCAGAGAAACTATAGTTGTTTCCAGGTTATTGATGGTAGAGTAATCTGTTATATTGATTAGCCTGCACATGTTAACAGAGGAATATCTGCCTTTTATAAAGCCTGTTTGATCAGGTGTATAATGAGTGGAGTTACTTTCTCTAACCTTGCAGCTAAAGCTTTGCAGATTATTTTAAGGTCTGCATTTATCAGTGATATGGGTCTGTAGCTAGATGGAAGTGTGGAGTTTTTGCCTGGTTTTAAAAGTACAATGATGCTGGCAGAGTTCATGTTTTGGGGTAAGTAGCCATTTTCCTTTATTTGTGTGACCATTTTGAAAAACGTAGGGGCCAGTATTGTCCAGAATACTTTATAGAACTCTGCTGGGAAGCCATCCGGTCCTGGGGCTTTTTTACATGGCAGATGTTTGAGGGCTTCATGTAGCTCCTCTGCTGTAAGGGGGGAATCTAAGGCTGTAACGTGTTCCTGCTGTAGTCCTGGGAGGTCTATATTATTAAGAAACTGATTTATGTCATTATCTGATGGATCTAATCGGGATGTATACAGATTTTTATAGAAGTCTCTAAAAATGCTATTTATTGTGTCAGGGTCATGTAAGATATTACCTGCTGGATCTTTAACAGATGAAATAGTTGCTCTTTCTTTGTTTGTTTTTAGTTGACTGGCTAAAAATTTTCCAGATTTGTTGCTGTGTTCAAACCTCTCCAAGCGTAACTTTTGCACCAGAAACTCCGTTCTTTCGTTGATTATTTTGTTTAATTCAAGTTTCGTCTTCCTTATTTGATTCAACGTTTGTTCATTCGGTAAAGCACTGTAGGCATCCTCTAATGATTTAATTCTAAATTCTAGTTCTGATATTTTTGAGTTATCCTTCTTTTTTTTATATGATGCAAAAGAGATGATTTTTCCTCTCATTACCACCTTACCTGCTTCCCACAGAACACATGCTGAAACTCCAGCATCATTATTTTCTAGGTAAACAGCCCATTCTATTGTGAAATAGCTGATAAAGTCAGGGTCTTTTTGCCTTCTGACACACGGCTTAGGGCTGCTCGATTATGGCAAAAATTATAATCACGATCATTTTGACTGAAATTGAGATCTCGATTATTCAACACGAGCTTTTAAAGTGGAACTATTATGTGCATTTCGGGCTAATTCATTTTGATTTCTGAGACCAGAAGGGCTGGGATTGATGGAGTTATTGTCACAAAAGGCTTTATTTACTTCAGACCGACCCTCTCCGTAGGCTGTCAGATCAGCCTTCGGGCAAAACGAGTGGATTGAGACTCTTCCGCATTAAGCCCCGCCTCCCGCCACTGCACTACATCGGGAGCGCGCACCGCACCTGCTTTCGCCGTCATTGTAACATCTCATAAACAGAAGGATTAGGCTCATATGAACTCAATAAAAAAACAAAAAACAAAATACAATGTCAACACATAGCATACAGCCCTACATGTTGGAACTCCTGGCCGCCTGGGAGTGCTTTAGGACGGGAGAGGCTCCCGCTGCTCCTTCCTTACAGTAACTGCAGAACAATATGTGCCTTCAAGTCAGTCGCCAAAACACCAGAAAAGTCTCCAATAACTCCAGTAAAAGTTGATAGATTTGTCGCTTTTAACAAAAAAAGTCTCCAGATTTAGCGAGAAAGTCGGCAAGTTGGCAACAGTGTCTGAATGAAAGCAAAGCGGCTGTGGGAGGAGTTTACAGCACAGCGCTGCAACGCCAGAGACGCTCGATTAGCAGCTGAAGACAGCAGGAGAGGAAACTGCAGAGAGAAAAATAATCACACCCTTTTATTTTTATCATGGTTGAAAACTCAGATCGTACTGAGATTAAAATCCAGTTATTCGCCCAGCTCTAACACGGCTGCATGTGGAATACTGAGTAACTCTTCTGATATCAGTTTAGCATTATTTATTTAAATACTGGTTGAAAATGTAAAATTGGCACAGAAATAAACAAATATCCAGATTTATATCCTGTAATCTCATATAAATCACTCAGCTGAATGAGTACAGTAGACTTCCAGTAAAATGTCAGGAAATTGTTGTTTTTTATTGATTTATTGGCTGTAATTTTACAGGAAGATGTTTGGGTTTGCTTTTCACACGCAGCACATATACACAGTTATGTTCAGTGTTAATCCATAATCCTGTTGCTGTGGGGCGAGTGCTCATCCATCCAACGGTGTTCCAGGTGTTTCCATCCCCACCAGGATTCATGCCTCCCCAGTGGCCGAGCGGATCACTGACACAACTGGGACTGGGACCAGTTAGAAATGAGGACGCTTTATGACAGTTAAACATGTAGATAAATGTGTAAAAGGAGCCATCAGAAAGAAGTGGAGGACATAGAAACAAACCAGTTATAGAAACAGATGGATCTGCAGGCTGGAGGGGCAGGAAGCACCAGAAGTACAGGTGTCGAGCAGGTGGGGCAGAAAAAGGGATGAAATGATGTCTCTTTATCTTGGAACTAATCAAACTGAATGTAAAACATAAACAGCTCTGAAATTAGATGGTAAAAAGATAAAAACCGAGGAAACAGGAGAACCAGGACGTCTGGCTGCTTCTGATCAGAGACTTTTTAGCATCCCGGCTTGATCCGATTCTGCTCCTGTGTATTTATTTATTTATGGCCAAGGAAAACGTAGAAAACACAGATAGGAAACAACATCAGAAGCAAAGGATTTATTTTGTTGTTACTTTGTCAGTGAAATGTAAGAATTATGCAAAATATGGCTAAATCTCACTACAACTCATCAAAATGTGAAATTCTGACAAACATGATGCATTTCAACACGACGATGATCAAACTCAGCATTTTAAATTGTTTTTCAACCTCAAACTCAGAATAATGGATGCCAGCAGGGGAGCTTTTCCTTTCTTAAATATTTCTTTTCTGTCTACAGTGGATTTTACTGGGCAGCAGGACAGGAAGGTGGGCCGACATGCAGGACTCTGATGAGGAGCCACAGCTCAGCTACACCCAAACTAAACCTCCTCTTAGTATCCATGATGAATATAAAACTATATCATAAACAAATTAAATTAAATTAAATTCAAGAATAGTTCTTAAATTATCAAGAGGGGCCTTATATCCACAAAGCATCTCTTAGCAAGGCAAATTTATTCAGCACAACACAGCAACAAGACCATCATTCTGCTTGCTGTGATGCTGGACAGAACAGGTAATTAAATTAAACTAAATTAAATTAAATTAAATTAAATTATATATATATATATATATATATATATATATATATATATATATATATATATATATATATATATATATATATATATATATATATAATATATAATAAAATAAAATAGTATTAATTTAAAAATTAAAAAATAAATTGAAAAATTAAATTAAAAATAAATATAAAAATAAATTATAAATTAAATTGTTTTAAATTAAATTTTGTGAACTCTTATGTATGATGTCATGTATTCTGACATCACAACATCCATTGATTGCTGATAGTTTACAGCTGCTGTTTAAAATGATCTTTTTTTTTCTATTTAAAATGAATGAGTAAAAACAACAAAGCTTACACCATGTAAATATTGAAGTAATTACTGGAGTGAGAATAAAGATAATGTGTTCCTCCCAGTCTGCTTCTGCATCCCTCAGAGCGGGTCTTCTGCAGCGAGGCCTGACCGACCTGCATCCCCTCCCTCCCTCTGCTTACGCAACATGCCTGACTCATGCTAGAGAGCCTATTTTCCTGATATTTCTCTGCATCCCATGATTCCTACCGTCCTCTCCCTCAACCCCCACCCTCCCGCTGTAACAGCGCAGTCCTCAGAGCCTCCTCTGCCAGCTAAATGAACCTGAAGCACTGTAGTGGAATCATGTATTGTGTGTGTTTGCATCACTAAGTACATGTCGGGGATGAAACTGAGCCTGCAGAATATGAAGCCGTTCACAGCAGGAAGCGTTCGGAAGCGAGATAATGACTGTAACAGCTCATTAGATGAAACGCAGCTTTTTCCCCCCCAGTTTTCATCATCAGGTCTCCGTGCTTGGGATGTTTGTCGCAACACAAGATATTACTGAAGGCAGGAAATGAAAAACAGGGTGATGCTGACGGGAAATCTCTGCAGCGTTGATGCATGTGAGCCAGAGGAAACACAGACACACACTCAGTGGCCGTCATTGATTTGCCCTTGTTGTGCAGCTGCAGAGGTCGCAGTTAGCTTGCAGTTGGGTTGGTAGCAGGAGGAAAGGCAGCTCTGCTCGCTGGTTTGAGGTTTCTGGAACATCTAAGCTCAGATACATGTGATGTGAAGGAGGTTTCACTGCATCTCCATCCCTCTTGGTTCCTCTGCAACGTGCATTGCCCCACCTCGACAATGCAGCTGCACGAGCAGAAATCTGCAGAGCACTTTTCCCCGAGCCATCGGGAACCTTTATGTCTCACTGTGTATCTGTGGCCTTTTCATGGAATTAGTTAGTAAAATCAGAGATGAAGGGAAACAGATGGGACAAAGTCATATTTACTGGTTCTAATGGGAAATGCTGGTAAAAGGAGAGGAAAAATGTAGTAAAATGAGGTCTCTAGCTCGATATCAGCAGCAGGATTTAAATGCACATTAAAGCAAGTGATATGCAGCTAAGTATGAATCATAAATAACATGGAAACATAGTTTAGTAACTATAAAACATGCTCGTTTCTTTCCCAGCATGTGCTGGTGCTCCATCAAGACGCCTTGGTAGATTGTTCGCTTGCCTGTCACTGTCTGATGGATGGGAAGCTGTTGTATTTTGCCAAACAGACAGTATTTATATGTACGCAGTGCAGCAACGTTCCACTGTGCCTGACATTTGTAGTTGTACCAACAATTAATCACAAGAGCAGAAAAGTGTGTCTTCATGCATCTCCTGCCTACGCTGCTGCTTTAAAGTTGGACTGTTTGTGGCTCGTTGCTGCTGAAAGAAGTCGAGTTTTACTCAGCGACGTAAAACATGCGAGACTGTCGATGCCTGAAAGACATATATGTAAGTCCTGCCTCAACACTGTCATGCACGAGGAAACCATGACGAGCAAATGATGATGACGATGTTGGAGGGAAGGAGGGAGTGGATATGCATCTCCCAAAGATGGCTGCATTTCACAAATATTATTTAGCAAGTACTCGGTTAAGTTTAGGAAAAAACAACATGATTAAGCATGAAAACTCTGAGTTTATAGCGGAAAGCTTCAGTAGAGCTCGCTCTCTGGGTATCCTCAGTGACTTTGTGACAAAGGATGGCGTCTGCTTTTGTGTCTTGAAAGATGTGAGATGTGTTTGTTTTACTCCTGTGTTCATTCTGGAGTGTGATGATGTGAAAGTTCTTCCATACATGCTGGAGTCTGGCTGTTACAAGAACAGCGAAAACATCTTAAAACCAACCCTTTAATGAAGCGGAAGCATCTGGAAGGAAGCAAACAACACACAGCAGCATGCTGTAGCAGCTGCAGACTCATTCCCACATACAAGGGATGAAATTAGTAGTAGGAAAATCGAATCGGAAAATCGAAAATCTGGATTTCTTATTTTGCTTCACAATTTTAAAATCTTTTTTTTTTTTTTGTCAAAAAAAATGTTTTTTTTCAAATATATAAAAACAATCTATTATGAAATCTAAGTAATTTTTTTGTTTTTATTGATCTTTTTACATTTTTACATTATAGCAGCAGAATGATGGACTGTGTTGTTTTTTCCTCATTGAAATCAAATAAAAAAGATGAGCAAATTACATGTATGTATACATGTATGAAAAATGTATAAAAAATGTACTTTTTATTTTGTTTTTAATCGACAAAATTCAGCAAAATTGAAGGATTGTGAGAATTGCAATTAAAATCGAATTGGTGCCCAAGAAATCAAATCGAATCGAGTCGGGACACAAGCATATCATCACAGCCCTAATGGAAATGATGTAGCGGAGCTCTGAGGCTTTACATCAGCTAAGAGTCTGAACGAGTTTGTTTTGACAACCTTGTTACAGATTTTTAGCTTTTTTAGGTTTGTAAACCAGCAGCAGGCGTGTCACAGGCAGACATTGTGCAGCTAACAAGCTACGATTTGGGCTGTTTTTCTCCCCTGGTTTTCTGACTTCAGCCTTCTTCTAGAAAAGCCAAGGAACTGTAGTGATGGGAGGTCCTTCTGTCTTTAAAGATTCTGACCTTTTGGTCCGATTCTCAGGGAAAAGCAGACTCCAACATGGCTCCCTAATGGGAAGTGTCACATGGAATCTGTTTTATTATGTCTTAGCTTTTCTCTGGCTTCTCTGACTCTCTGTTCATCCGTGAACCTGATCTGCACCTGATCACATATCGGTGTGATCCTAATCTGTCCTCATGTGTGATTGGTTGCATGGGGTGTCCATCAAAGTACAGCCCCGCCTCTGCCTTCATGGAACCTCAGCAGGGCTGAGCTAAGGCCTGTACGACAACACAAGATCATCATACTCCACATATCTCTCCGTTAGACATTCAGGATGAGCGGTAAGAAGCTTGTTGAACCAGCATTTTCAAGATCTGAGCACGCTCACATAAAAGGGGCGGAGTCTGACGCCTCTGACCAATCGTGAACTTGGAGAAACCCTGCGGAGCAGCTTGTTCACGTTGAGGAGCAGACATTCAGAAATATGAAGAACTTAAACATCATCCAGGCTAGAAGCAGCTCTGTTACCGTGGTAACAGCCAGGAAAGAACGTAGCTAATGCGTAAATTCAGCAGATTATGTTATATGTGTTTATCGGACTCATGCTAGACAGCCTATTCTCTTCCGTCTTCAGTTTCTTCTTTATAGTTATTTAGGTGCAGAGCCCTGATTGGTCAGGAGATTTTATAGTTATTGATCTCTTATCCAGAACACGACCTGCTGCGCTAATCATTTTTTTATTATTATCTTTCTTATTCTTTATTTGTGGGTTTATTATTTTTTATTTAATTTTCGTGTGAAAGCTTTTTAAACGTGCATAAACTGTTGTAAAGTACTTTGTGTCGCTTTTTGCATGAGAACTGCTAATGAATAAAATTGGATTTAATTATTATTGTGTTACAGCAGTTAATGCATGTTGGCGGGACCCCCTGTGGCATTTTGCACGGAGCCTCTAGAGACCCTCGAATCCCTGCTGTAAGGAGGTTTATCTTCCACGCTACGACAAACAGCCGTCAGTCATATCTCAGGCATGAACGTCTGTCTCTTTTGCGTTTTCATTTCTGGTTTTACGATGCCATTTTTCAGCCAGTTTCACACAGAGTTGGTCATTTTGAGACCTGACTCTGATTGGCCGTGAAAACAGAAGGCGAACGGCGCTTCTGTCGTCTTCACGTCTCGGAAACAAGCAACACTTTCACAGCAACATGTGGTGTGAGGAAACTGAGGAGCAACTTATAGTCGTGACTCTGCGGAGACCGGCTCTGTTTGACGTTAAAGGGAAAGACACACACTGCCATGTTTACGTTTGTGTGTGTGTTTTTCCACTTTCTCCTCTTATGTAACATACGTGCTACCACCCCCCATCTGCACTGGCAGGCTGCGTCTTCTTGCACAGGCGTGGGCTGAGCATCTTAGAAAGCAGATGCATTTCCACTCTGACTTGTCCTGGTTTTATTGTTTTACCCAGAAACTGGCAACGCCGGAGACCCAGCATAGAGCGACTCGTCGCCGCTGCTTCTGCATCCCCGAGACAGCTATGCACCTCTAAGAGAGATGCTTTAAAATCCCCTGAAGATACAAGATTTTACTAAAACAGCTGAATTTTCTGAACAGCTTTGCAGCTGCAGAGTGAGACTGCAGAGTGAGCAGCGTGCAGAGCAGGGCGATGATTGGCTGGTTGCAGCATCGACTGTGTTCTCCTTCAGCGAAGAGTCTCAACCCACGGCTCATTCTAAAGACCCCGTGCGCTCTGGCAGAAAGGGGAAAACGGGCTATTAATAGTTACTCCCTGTGCCCCCTCCTCCCCCACCCTCAACCGTCCACACAGACGCACAATCCTGCAGTGGCACACACTTTTTTTCTATTTTCAAACACACACACACACATGTATCTACTAGCCTGAAGCCTTGGGGAGCTCTGTCATAGCGCCAACTGGCCAATGTCCTTTTTTTGCTTCCTTTCTCTGGTGCTATCATCTCCCCCCTTCCCCCCACTTCCTATCCAGAGTCCTGAGGTACCTCCCCTCTTTTATACCCTTTCCTTACCTTATCCTGCTCATCACACTTTCTGCATGGTGGAGCTGCACAACATATAGTTTGAGCGTCGTCATCACATGCACACGTGTGGTGCAGGTCATGCAATGTTGCAGGCGAATGAGCTCAACATGTTCATTTGTCCATCTGCACGATGTGGATGGGAAGCCGTCCATTTTCATTAATGACTGCTCCAATGCAGGCGGCCGTAGACCAAACACGGTAGGACGAAACATTTATGCAGGACGGCACAATAAAAGATAAGAATAACTCTCAAATACAGACTAAAACAAGATGAGATCCATGCAGGTTCACTGGCAACAAGATGGCAGGAATGCTTCGCAGGGTTAGAAAAATTTGCAATGTCTGCTTTTGCAGCCCTACTTGGCTGTTTTATTTTAGCTTAACCTGAAAAAATACATTTCATATATGGTTATATTTCCCCTCATATGAATCAACCAGAGTAAAGAGCTGCTTGTGATTTCCCACTTCCACAGCTTATTGGTTGGATTAAACAAAGTCTGAATATAAAAATCCAAACAGATAAATAGAGCATAAAGATGATTGTCAGGTTGCTGATGGTGTAATGAGTTACCGTGAGGATCCGTAATTACAGCCACACACAAGGAGTTCTGGACAAATGACCAGTTTATTGGTGGAGGAGTATGAACAGAAGATCAGTCCGGGGGAATGGTCTGCAGAAGAAACCAGGCAACAGCTGGGAGGTAAACAGGATGGCAAAATACTCGTCCAGGCAACGACAAGGCTCAGAGATCCAAAGACAGGCAGGGTCGGTAACCAGAAGATCCGAAAAGTAGCGGTATCCATCGAGGGCAAGGCAAGGAGGGTAATCCGGGGGCATGAAGCAGAAGGTCGGCAACTGAGGAACAATCCGTAGAACGCTGGAACAAAACTAGACATAGGTCTGATTATTATCTGGCAGAGAAGGAGAGATTGGAGGGAGCTTAAGTAGGCAGTGAGAAAAGGAAACCAGGTGAACTGAATGAGGTGGCAGAGGCAATTAGGAAGCCAACAGGTGGATCGAGTGACCAATGATGAGCGCCAGGAGATCAGGGTGGCAAAAACATGACAGATGGATGTCTCAGCATAGAATCTGGTAGGGTTGTGACAATATGCTTTTGTTCCGATTCGATTCGATTCCAATTTTTTGGGTGCCGATTCGATTTAAATTGCGATTCTCACAATTCTTCAATATTGCTAATTTTTGTAGATTAAAAACAAAAAAATGTGTAAATTTTTTTTGTTTGTCAATTTCTAGATTTCAATAGTGAAAAATGAAACAGTAGCTAAACCATCATTCTGCTGCTGTAATGCCCAAGAAGTTAAAAGATCAATAAAAACAACAAAAAAAAATTTGTAAGAGATAATTTTTATTTCTTTTGAAAAAAAAAAAAAAAGATTTTTTTATAACAAAAAATTGAGTTTAAAATTTTGAAGCAAAAAAAAAATCCAGATTTTTGATTTTTCGATTCGATTTTCCTACCCCTAGAATCTGGGACCATCACACGTTTCCAGGCCGCAGTCATGACAAAAACCCTCCCTGACAAGCTGAGTTTGGTTACTGTCCCTGATTCTTGTGCTGACAATGTGATGAATTTGCTGCTCTTTCACTTTTACTTTCCAGTTGGCAGTTCAGAAGCAGTCGCTGTTGGTTGTGACCCCGTTTGGGAGCAGGGGGGGGCAATGAGAACAGCCGTGACAACAACTCTTAAATACCGTTTCATCAGGCAGCACTGTGTCACCGTATTAGTGTAACTTTCATCGTTGCAACATTCAGGAGCTGCAAGGACCGTTTTAGCTGGGAAACTTTTTTTTTGTCTGCTTCAGGAGACGCTGACACATCATCACCTTTTAATTTAAAATTCTAGCAAATACTGACTTGTTTAAACATCCAGCACCTGTGGAAAAACACCGGCTTTCCTTTGCAGTCTGTAAAATGTACTGGAGGTGTTGCAAACTCGGAAATTCTCCCACTGGTATTCGGTTTCCATCTGGGACACAAAGCAGGAAATGTTCTCTTGCTTTATTCTTGTCTGAATGAAAATGATAACAGATGCAGGCAGCATCCAAGCTAAAAAAAAAACAAGTACTTACCAAATACTTGTAATATATAATAATTGATGGCAGTGATGTTTATCTAGCAGGGAAGGAGCCTGAGCTGAAGATTTTATATTGATTTAAATGTTTTTAGTTTTAATGCTTTTATGTAGAATCTCATGTAGGCTACAGGCTGCTGGAGCTGGAAGCTGTTTGGTCTTTGTATGCAAAGCAAGAGACTGTCCATTCTCACCAGTCCTGTTAGTGGTGTTTTCTGAAGGCACAGTCTGGGCGAGGAGGGTGTCTGGTGTGGAAACCTCACAGTTGCATCCTGTTTTTTGCAGACGATGTGGCTCTTTTGGTTTCATCTGGACAAGATCTTTGGCCAGTAACGAGGGCAGTTTGCCGCTGAGTGTGAAGCATTCATGATAAGCCTGAGCCCATGATCTCAACTGGAGAAGGGTGTGGTGCTCCTTCCAGGTTGGGAATGAGTCTTTGCCTCAGGTGGAGGCGTTTAAGTCTCTCTGAATCTTGTTAACAAGTGATGGTAGGACTGAACAAGAAATGAGAAAGCTGATCCTAAAGGTAACAGCTGTCACATTTCTGGTGTATCTTCTAGCCCTCAGGTCAAGAGATTTTGACAATTAACGCCACAAGCATTATCCATGGGGTCTAAGCCTCATGCCGACCCTGACCCCCCTCAACTTGTCTCAAAGCTTCCTGTCGAATTTGGAGTCAATCGCATGAATCCCCTCATGCTAGTTTGTGCAAATACAATGTGCATGAATTGGAAAAAATGGGTGTCTACCCCAAGATGGTGGACACGCCGTTGCCACGGCAACAGGCAACAGATTGACTTTTTTACTTGTCTTGGGGAGTTGCACATTTGTGCCAAATTTCATTGTCCTTCGTCAAAGTAGACGTTGGACAGCCAATTCATTTGGAGATATTTATTTTCTAGGTGGTGCAGTAGAGCCATTTTTGCATTGAAATGTATGCTGACCATAGAATATCTCTCTTTTCACCGGGCTTCTGGTATGTGTCAAATTTCACAGAGACTAAAGGGGTTGAATTTGAACGAGTTGTGCTGAGAAGAACAAACATCTGGATAACAGCTGCTACGTTTACATGGAAGTTTTAATTCCTGTTTAATTCCGAATAAAAGTTATTAAACTTAATTCCGATGTAAGTGTCTGGTTTATTTGTATTTTAATTCCGAACTATTTAATTCCTCTGTCATGTAAACCTTCAATCTGCTCTAAGTTAATTCTGGTCGTTCTGAGCATGCTCGTTACCTTGTCCTGTCCCGATGACGGCGTTGTTTTACCTCCCGCGTTCGGTGCTCTATCTTTCTTCTCCTTCTCAGTTGCTGCAGAAAGTGAAGTAGTATGCTGGTGTTGAGCTGCTACTTCACATTTATAATAAAAATAGCGGAGAAACTGGTACTTATTATGTAGTTTTTACAAGTTACGACTGAAAAGACGAGAAGCAGGGAACGAACTTTGTTTATTTCCGGAATACGTCATACGTCACGTGCACCCTCTGTCCAATCAGAACCCTTCCCAACCCGCCGCTCTAAGGAGGAGTTAAGTAAGGACGCGTTTCATGTAAATGTTCATCCAGAATTATTATTTTCATGTAAACTCAGAGAATATGTTAATTCTGAATAATTTAATTCCGAATTATTAAATCCAAATTAAAAAACATCATGTAACCGTACCGAATAAGGTCCGAACTTTAGCCTACTTCCTATAGCTCGGATCATAACTTCAGACACAGCAGGTGGAATGGGCTTCTTCTGGAAGGTGGAGTAGAGTCGCTCTGAATTAAAAGGAATCAGCCGAGGTGTTCTGGGCATCTGGTTAGGATTGCTACTGCTGCGGAATATTTTATACTACTTTGATGCTACAGAGAAGACACGGCAGCCGATGGCAAGGAAATGAAATTTATTGCAGACTGACATAGATTCAGAATGGGACAAGGGGAAGGCCTCTCTTCAGGAGAAGCCCTCGGCTTATATTCGCCCATCTCTGCAGCAATACGTCTTGATATGGGAATGCATGTCACAAGTTGCTAGTTATACACTCTCCAAGTTGACTGCTGTTGTTGATAGAGTTGCAATGTTACTTAAGCAGATATCATTGTTTACCAGGTGCAGAAGTTGGCCTTGAATCAGATCTAACTTCCACAAGGTGCCTCTCCTTGGGTGTTTTTTGGACTTGACCTTCTGGGAGGAGGCCTCAGAGCAGACCTGTGGCATGTAAGGGGAATTATACCTCCCTTACCTTGGGAAAAAATACCCCTGGAAAAGCTGGAGGGTAACACTGGAAAGAGAAGTGTCCAGGTCTTTCTCCTGAGCATCAAACAAGCAGATGAAAATGGGAAAGAAGGATGCATGCCTACAGAGGGAAACACTAGTTCACGCCGTCGTGCTGCTGGATGGTTCGGTTCGCTGGCTTCCGGCAACGGTCCAGCACTTAAGACATCATTTGTCCAAAATGCAGCTGCTAATGCATTTCAGCCACATTAACAGACAAGCTCAAGCCAGGAGAGATAATGATGCAGTTACGGTGTTTACTGAAAGGGTGGCGGGTCAGCGTGGCGTGGGGGGAGGGGGGGGACTCAGCACACAGCTTTGTATGGATGTTTAGAAAGCGATATTCTCTGAATGACCCATTCTCCTCTCTGTTTGCCGTCTCTTTCTCCACCTGCTTGCTGCTGCAATGCAGCGACACTTACTGAGTCCTGTCATCATCGCTGCCTCGTTGCAGCTGTGGCTTCACCTGGTCGGGGGGGGGGGGGGGGGGGGGGGGGCATTTACATGTGTCAACATACGTTTGTTTGCATTTAATTATGCTTTCCTGAACCATAACCACTCCATCATCTAAACCCTAACTCTGACCATAAACTTTGGAAATTCTTAATTTATTACCTGAAATCAGTCTCATGCATGCAGAGAGAATCACCTGCGATCAATCAGACATGGGGGGGGGGGGAAGTCACCTTCTTCCTCTGTTCGAAGCTACAGTGTTTACTCTCAAACAGAAGTAAGGAGTCATTCCAGCTGCACTTTTAAAGCTGATATCATCTACCTGGAAAGGAAGTCCCACCTCATGTTGTTCAGGTGGGTCTGGGTGCTAACCTCAGCTCTCCTGCTTCAGCATCGCAAGGCGAAACATCCAGCTTCATCATCTCAGCAGTCAGCAAGTTAAACGCTGTAATAAATCATCTCAGCCGATCCCTCCTAAGAGTGTGTGGCTTCCTTTAGTTTCACCTCCTACTGATCCCTGTCTGGTTTTATCATCCCTCTCTGCAAACAAGCTCAGGGCTAATATTTGAGGATGCTCAGGATGGGAGATTGAGTTGGACTCAACTCAATCTGTTGGTTTCCTTATATAGGCTATTATGAATTGGCCTTCATTATGTTTTCCCCTCTGTCTGTAAAGCGTCTTGAGATGGCATTGCCGTGATTCGACGCTATATAAATAAAGTTGAATTGAATTGAATTGAATTTGAGATTCATTCATTTTCCTAACCGCTGAATCCAATGAAGGGTCGCGGGGAAGCTGGAGCCTATCCCAGCAGTCTTTGGGCGAAAGGCAGGGGACACCCTGGACAGCTTGAGATTAGGAAAAATAAATACTTCATGGTTTGATCTGATTATTGTTGCTCGTCTGCCTTTTGCTTTTTGATGATTTGAGCCATGTAGAGGAAAATCTTGCTCAAAAACCCTTCAGCTTGATCGAAAAGAAAGGATTAAAGACTGTAAAAGGCAGTTATGTCTAAATTTGTGATGAAAATATTGCATATATTATAGTAGTAACATATATTAAGCTACTTAGCATTACTTAAAGTTCTCGGCTGGACCAGTGGTGTAGTCCAGGGTGTACGGAGAATACCCACTTCTTTTTCAGTCAGATTTGAGTATTCCCACTTCTAAACCCCCCCCACCCCCTGCATCGTATGTACATCCCTACACATGTACCTACGTCGCCCAGCAGGGGGTGTCTATGTTCATCCAACACATATAAATTCTGTTAAACAAAACTACTTCATCCCAAAAGAAAGTCATTTTATCATGTTTTTATGTTCAAAGTGTTTTTGTGTATAAAATTTTTCTTACACATGTGTGTGTGTTGTCCATCTAACATAACATGAACAATAAATAAGTATAAACAAATATTACCAACAATGATAAACAAACTGGTGATGACATTGTGCCGTAATCTGACAGATGACAAAGTTTCCTTCATTCTACCCTGAAAGCCCATTTCTGCTTCCTTACGTACGTAAATGAAGACGTCTTCTTCACACGTCGCCGTCTCCATACTTCCATGCGTCTGTTACGTTGCCATGGTTGCTAAGTCATTCCATCCACTAGGGGGCAGTGCTGAGTTCAGAGTTCACTGCTGTGTTTTCACACCGGTTGGTAGCGGTAAGGCACCACTTTAAAGTTGTTTCCAGCCGTTCAAAAGCACCAGAAAAAGTAAAAGAGATTTTTTTTCTTGCTGTTCTCAACTTCTTGCTTGTTATTTGACAGTTTCTACAATGGTGTTGTTCTTGAAAATGGTCCAAATTACACAGATAAGCATCGCAGGAGACGGCCATCAATGGGCCTGCTTGTTAAAATAATGGAGGAGTTGAAACTTCACATCAGTCTGATCGATTTTAGGATCAGTCATTTTAGGATTTGTGCCACAGTTTAGATAGACAGGGAAGAAATAGAGTCATAACAGATGTTTATAACAATATTCTCGCCGAACTGCTTCAATAACTCTGCAACAAACATTTTGAGAAGAAAATGTCTGAAAGCTGCTGTTCACCAGCAGTTATGCTGTACTCTGCTCTTTATGACACACTATTGGTAACTTTATGTGATTATGTGATTAACGGGGAACTAAAGGAACAGAGCACAGAAGCAAGGAGATGACTTAGTTTGAGGAAAAACTGGCACAGAAATGTGGTAATGACATTTAGATAGAGGTGTCACAGCCAGGTTGTGGAAGCTGCTCTGCTTATTCATTCAGAGTGATCTCACAATAACGGTGGAACGAAGCCTGTTGACAGGATGTCAATAAGGAGCGGACTGCAAGGAGGCCATGGCTGGAAGTGAAGGAGCATCATAAGAGCCACAGAGAGAAAAAGCTGACAGATGGAGAGGCTGAAAAGGCAGTTTGGGATAAATGAACGGGATGTGAGTCACCTTGAATCACCCAAGCTGAGAAAAGGTAGTCTCTTACCAACCAGCAGCTCATAGGTGGTGACATCTAGGTTTTATCTTCTTGTTTTTATTTGGATCACTGTTAGCTGTTAATAGTTAGCAGTTAGCTGTTAGCAGTTAGCAGTTAGCTGTTAACAGTTAGCTGTTAGCAGTTAGCTGTTAACAGTTAGCTGTTAGCAGCTGCTGCTATTCTTCCAAGGTACAATCACGTGTTTATGCATGTGTGTTCAAACATGCAGAGAAATGCATTTACATAAACACATCATATTAATGCTACTGAAATTTTTTATTGAAATATATCAATATGTGTACATTCCTACATATGGACTCGCATAAAGGTATATGGTCTCTGGTTGTATCGGTGTAATAGGTGCCCTCATTCATCCAACCCCAGCATGTCCCTGTGGGGCCCATAGGGGTCAAATTTGGGCTATATGGGTACCGACTGGGCTTGAACTAGGAAAATAGTGCAGGTCCCACATGGTTTCAGTTACATGAGCCCTGTATGTGAAGCCCATGTGTGCCATATGAGCCCCATAAGGGATGTAGATGGGCTTGGTGGGCATGGGCAAACCTAAGCAGGCCTATGTGGTCCGGCTAAATGGGTCTTAAGTTGGGCCCCAGCTGAAACCCAGTCTGAACCAACTTGAAACCTCTGGAGTCTATCAGGGTCTATACATCCTGGACTGGCCACCAGTCCATCACAACTTCCAACCTGAAGCCCATATAGACAAACACAGACAAAGAACACATAGAAACTGCAGAAAAATCCATGTGGGACCATAATCTGCAGCCCAGATTTTACCCTTATTGGCCCCACATGGACATGCTGCCCAACTTTTCACCTTCATTTTAACTCCGTTGCATCTGTTTTTCATGTTTTTAATGTTTTTGACTTGCATTCGGCTTTGTTGCAGAGAAGAAAGGAATGATATCGTGATCATGTTCCTGTGATTATTTGTGAGAAGCTCTTGACCCCAGCTCTGCTCTGTTGTGCACATTGCAGATGATTCTGCTGAACTTATCTGTTTCATGCTTTATGTCACTTTCGCTAAGTTACTGAGCCTGAAAGAAAAAGAATCTTGGAAGTTTTATCAATGAGTTTACTGATGAATAACAGCCTTTTATCATTCTCTCTATCTCTCTCCTCTTCCCTATTACTCCTACCATCACATCACTCTCTCCTCTAATTTCTCCTCTTCCTCCCTGCAGGTCTGATCGTGTACCTGGGGATGATGGTGGGCGCCTTCGTGTGGGGTGGCCTGGCTGATCGGATCGGCAGACGACAGACGCTGCTCATCTCGCTCTCCATAAACAGCGTTTTTGCCTTCTTCTCATCCTTCGTCCAGGGCTACAGCTCCTTCCTGTTTTGTCGCCTGATCTCTGGCGTTGGGTAAGGAGACAGACGAGTCACACAGGAACAGCAGTTAGAGCTGGAGATGAGACCGCCACGACCGCTGTGATGCCTCGTCTCGCGGGGCGGATAAAAATACATGCATCCTCACTGCTTTTAAAGAAGAAAAATCCTCAGTGGCTTGAAGTTCACTGTGTTTCTGGAGATGTTTTGCTCTTAACAGCTGAAACGTGTCATTTCCTACCTGCATCTAAAACAGTCGTGCACACATTCAGGTCGACAGCTTCCATGCAAACAGATGTTTGTTCTGAAGGAAAGAGGAGAAAATCATTTACAAGTAAAATCGGAACAAAACTACGACAGCGAACTGAGTTCAGAAAGCTCCTGCTGGGAGATTTCTTCATTATTCAAGGCTGTGAACACTTTCGCCTTCAGTTTTCATTCCAATCCCCCTGTATGCTTCAAAAACTAATATTTTCTCTTCTTTTAACCATCATCCTGTCTCTTTCCACCCCTGTGACTCCGCAGCATCGGCGGCTCCATACCGATTGTGTTCTCCTATTACTCGGAGTTCCTGGCCCAGGAGAAACGTGGCGAGCATCTAAGCTGGCTCTGCATGTTCTGGATGATCGGCGGTATCTACGCCTCCGCCATGGCTTGGGCCATCATCCCACACTATGGTGAGAAAAGCAAAGCTGCCATCAGATCGCTGAGTCAGGTTCAGAGATTCGTATCATTACATTTGACAATATGTGCGCCCGGTAATCAGCGTGTGAGTCAGTCAGTCTTGTATTGATTTAATTCTAGATCATGAAATCACATTAGTGCTTATCCAGCGAGAGCTGAGGGGTTTCTAGACATTTGCAGAAAAGCGCCAGTAAACTGCAGCTGTCGGAGTAAAAGGAGAGCACACGAACGCCAACCAGAGCTGTGCAGAATTACAGGAAGCTTCCTGTTTGTTCTGGTTTCCTCTCTTATCCTCCCCTCTCCGCTTCTCCTCATGCAGGCTGGAGTTTCCAGATGGGCTCGGCCTACCAGTTCCACAGCTGGCGTGTCTTTGTGTTGGTGTGTGCCTTCCCCTCTGTGGCGGCCATATCTGCCCTCACCACCATGCCGGAGAGCCCCCGCTTCTACCTGGAGGTCGGCTTGTCAGCTCAGACGTTGTGGAATAATCTGAATATGTTGTGGCTGCTTTAACGCACAAACAGGCCTGGAAACACAAACTTCCAGTGATGCTGGAATGCAGTTTTATCATTTTCCCAAAATACTTTAAATGACTAAATGATAACTTGAAGTACCATCAGGGTCCTGCACATTTTATAAAGTATATTTTGTTTAAATATTAAAGATGTGCACTGTAAAAAATGACAGTTATTGTTTTTACGCAGAGCAATTTAAACTCTGACATTTCTCTCTTTTACTGCTCAGATATGTTTAAAGATTGACGTCAAAACTCAGAATTTTTACCTCCAGATTTAGTAAGATGCCTTTCAGAGATCTGAGTTAGTGATGCTGAAATCTGACTTTTTGTTAGATTTATTCAAGGCAAGGCAGGTTTATTTAAATAGCACATGTCATGTCTGACAATGCAAAGTACTCCACATAAAACAAACCTTAAAAAGTAGAAGAAAGTTGAATAAAGACAGAAAAGCTACAATAGAATAAGATAAAATGCACAAAATAAAAGTTGCAGTGGCCATGGTTATATGATGGTTTTCCTTCAGATTTACGTGGGAAGAGGTTTTAATGCACCTTCTGGTGCTACTTGGACTCCCTTGGCTGGGCGACCCAGTCGGGGATGATCAGCCCCAGCTAGTGGGGGCTGTAAATCCACGGTCGATCCACGGCCACCACGAGGTCCTCTCAGATGTTCTTGATGGCTCTTTTCAAACACAGTCTCTTTCCCTTCCAGTAGTGTGAGAAATTGCAGCAGTGAATTACCAGTGAAGCCTTGGTACCCAACCACAACTGGTTCACACCAGACTTTCCAGCCTTTGGTCCGGCACTCTGTGCTAAGCTTGGAGTACCTGGCCTTTTTACACTCATGGGCCTTTTCAACTGCTCTTCCCAAGACACAGGCTGTCAGAATAAACACTTGACTGATTGATTACAATGTTTGTATATCGTCTAAATAGTATCACCCAGCTGGCATGTCCATGTGGGGCCCCTAAGGGTTCAATTTGGGCTGCAAATAAGAGCCCCATGTGGGTTTGTCCACAGTTTCCAATTTTCCTCACCTGTGTTTGCCCATATGGGTTTCCAGTTGGTTCTGGCTGGATTTCAGCTGGACCCCAACTTGGCGACTTGCACAGGACCCATGTTGGCCTCATATCCCTGCCAGCATGTTGGGCCCATGAGGGTTTAATTTGGGTACTAGGTGGATATAAGTTTGAACTAGGCAAATTTTGCAGCTATTGTGGTTTTGGTTACATGGATCTCATATGTGAAGCCCATGTGGACTGTATGAGGCCCATAAGGCCACTGATGAGACTGCAGCATACACTGTATATAAAAGATGGACGTAGACTCCGTGACGTCACTCATAGGTTTCTGAAGAGCTGAATTGAAGCTCGGTGGGCGGTTCCTACCATCACCATCTTGGCAGGGGCATGCGTGTCGTCTCGCCTGGAAAATACAAATATGGGCAAAGAAGTGGAGCTGAGAGGGGGGCTGTGAGCGTCATGGTGGATGATTGACATCGAGCAAACTCCGAGCTTTCTGTAGCTAAGAGCTAACTGAGCTAACCCGGAGATAACAGGAGCTAACCAGCTAACGGAGGTAAGCAGGCTAAAGCTAAGTCATGTTTTGCAGCCAAAAACCGCGGTTGTTCTGATTTCTTCTTACTTGAAGCGGGAGATTGGGTACCTGCCAATCAAATGGAAATGCCCCTAAATGGGTCAAATTAAAATTACATTTAAACAGGGGAATTAGAAAAAAAATCACTCCCCCCACAGTTGTCATGAAGGTAAACCTGACCTATTAAACCTAAAATGGATTTTTGAACCAGGTGTACCAGATGTAAACATGTTTATTTCTGCTGTGAAGTTGGTCTTTTTAACATGGGAGTCTATGGGGATTCGCTCTGTTTTGGAGCCCCTAGTGGATGAAGGGGGAACTGCAGATTTATGCAATTCCGCATACGCTTCACTTTTCACCACCGGAGGTTGCCGCTCGGACTGCAGACAAACCTATGTGGGTCCCCTCTCTGCAGCCCGAATTTGGGCCTCTGGGCCCCAAATGGACATGTTGACTGGATGGGAATTGTGGTTTACATGAAAAACCCATTTAATCGCCTTTAATTACTTCCGCTTAAGATCTGGGGTTTGGAAGGGCTCCGATTGGACGAATGTGGTGAATGTGACGTATTCACATCTACCAAAAGAAAACAAAGTCCAGTCCTGCTTCTTTTCTTTTCTGCAGCGACATGGAAGACCACACAAAACAACATTTTAGCTTTGATTTGATTCAAGTTTTGAAGCAACTGCTGGACACGAGCATGTCAACGTGGTCAGTGTGACGATTTAAAAGCTGTTTTGATAAAAGGCTTCAAAGAGTTTTCAGCAGACCTGCATGTTTCTGGAAGTTTGTTCCACATGTTCCACATGTGAGGATGCTGCCTAACATGTGACTCTGTAGACCTGACCCGGATGACCTGAGGGATCTGGTTGGTTCAGAACAAACCAGAAGATCCAGGACTGGATTTCTAAACCACGAAGTACTTTATAAACTAGCTGCAGGATTTTGAAGCCAGTCTAAAGATCTGGGAACTGAACTTATATGATCCACTTTCTTGGTCCTAGTGAGGAGTGAAACAGCAGCGTTCTGGACTAACTGCAGCTGTATGATGGACGTTTTAGGGAGATCTGTAAAGACGGTGTCACAGCATTTTGATTTTTATTCTTATCTGACTCGTGAATCTAAATTCTGACATGTTTAACCAGAGCAGACGGCAGACATGCCTACAAGTTGCTTCATCTGCTGCTACAAGCTCGCCACTGTGCTGACTTTCCTTTGCATCTTTGTTTTCTGCCTCCAGAACGGGAAACACGATGAAGCGTGGATGATACTGAAGCAGGTCCATGACACCAACATGAGGGCTAAAGGTTACCCAGAACGGGTTTTCTCTGTAAGTTGTGGCATCACGACAGCATGCATGCTGGAAACAACATCCTCAGAACGACTGTGTTGTGTTTGTGGGCTGACACAATGCTGCTGTCTTTAGAGCTCTTTGCTGCATTAATTAGCATACTAATAAACTAAAATAGATTTGCTTTAAACCTCTAATCTCTTAATTCCTTCAGTTAAACAATGAACAATCATATTTAAATTAAATATGACGACATGCAGGGCCGGATTAAAAGTGCACAGGCCCCTGGGCCCGGAGTGTTCAAGGGGCCCCCTTCCCCACCGCAACATTGTGAAAATTGTGAAGATACACTGTGAAAACATTTCTAACATCTCTCAGCCAGTGGTACCAATAGCAACAGACTGGACACTGTGGTGTAACTACCTGGCTTTTATGTACATTTTATTTAATGTCCAAACTGCTGGTGTTTTCCCTACGTGGGCCCTAAGTCAGCGTGGGCCCCTGGGCCTGTGCCCATAATGCCCATTGAATAATCTGGCCTTGATGACATGCTTATATAATATTTAATAACCCCTTTTGATTAGAAGTAAAAATAACTGTTCTGTTCAGGTTTATTGTTAAAGTATTTTAAAGAAAAATATTTTAGTCATTTAACAGAAGCTGCATTTGCTGGCAGGTGACCACCATTAAAACAGTGAAGCCGATGGACGAGCTGGTGGACATGGGCGACAGTGCTGCCTGGCACGAGAAATGGAGGATAAAGCTCACTATGCTTTTCCATCAGGTACAAAAGAAGCCCAGATGTTTGTTTTCCATCTCACTGTTTACTTTTTATTTTTATGAGTAATGATTTGTTGTTTCTGTTCTGTCTCTTCCAGGTGTGGCATAATTTCCAAACCATCTTCTCGCCTGAGTACCGCCGCACCACCTACATGATGATGGCCGTGTGGTTCTCCATGTCCTTCAGGTAAGAACAAACATGCTGTTTGGGATCAACTGGGATTATCTGATGCAAGAACCACAATTAGTTTTAATCCATTAAATCCCAACCTAAGAAAAACTGGGGATAAAAGTCCAACTTTTTGAAAGTTGAGTTCTTTATTTAGCTCTTTCACAAATCTGAAAAAGAAAAAATTCCTGTATTTTTGGCATTTATTATTGTGTGATAGGTCCAAATGGTTTTAGTGTAGTCTTCTGCTTCCTGGTATCCTAATGGATACCATGAGGGGGGAGACAAGATTCAGACAAAACACCCAAGTTTTTTTTATGTTCCCATAAAGTGATGCAAAATGTCTCAGAAATTATACTTTTGGCTTGACAGAGTTAAAGGTTCCGTATTATGCAAAATTCACTTTCTAAAGGTTTTTTAACAGCCATGTGTTTCCATATCCTGTGTATGAGGCCCAAAATGAGGACAGTTGATCACCTTTCTTGCTAGCAAATGTGTGTCCCAATGGGTGAGTCTGAGATCTTTACTTTTGTGACACAACGAAGGGAAATAACCACTCCCCCCAGTAGTGGATACTGCCAAAGACCCATCCCCCTGGCTAGCTGAGCCTGCCTTCTAAAATCTCCAAAAAGGGTGTGGAGTGGGCGTGGACAGGCACCCTTATTAACATTTAAAAATTCAGAAAGCCCGTTCTCTGTAGAACTCAGTGGAATGACTTTTGGAATGGCTGAAATGAAGCTCCAAGGCTGAAATTGGGGTAAAACCATAGACTGTTTATAAAAGATGGGCAGAGCCTCCATGACGTCACCCGTAGGTTTCTGAAGAGCTCATTGGGCGGTTCCTAGCATCGCCATCTTGCAGCGTTGCACGTGTCGTCTGTCCCTGAAAATACAAAAATGGGCAAAGAGGTATAGCTGAGAGGAAGGATGTGAGCATCATGGTGGATGATTGACATCTAGCGAACTCCGAACTGCTTGTAGCTAACAGCTAACTGAGTTAACCCAGAGCTAACTGGAGCTAACTAGCTAACAGGAACTAACCCGCTAACGGAGGTAAGCGGGCTAAAGCTAAATCATGGTGTTAACTGGATAAAAACTGTGGTTGTTCTACATTACTCCATCTTGAAGCAGGACATTGGGTACCTGTCAATCAAAGGGACACGCCTCTAATTATGCCAAATTTTGAGATGAAATTATTTCTAAATGGGGGAGTTAGAAAAAAATTCACTCTCCCCACAGTTGTCATGAAGGTACACCTGAACCATGAAACCGAAATTGGATTTTTGTACCAGGCTGTAAACATGTTTATTTCTGCTGTGAAGTTGGTCTTTTTAACATGGGAGTCTGTGGGGATTCGCTCTGTTTTGGAGCCCCTAGTGGATGAAGGGGGGAACTGCAGATTGTGGCACTTTGGCTTCATTTTTAACCACCAGAGGGTGTTGCTCGGGTAAAACACTGAGAAGACAGTGTTGTTGGACCTCTGACACACTTTTGAAATAGTTGAAAAAACTGTATAATACGGCACCTTTAAGAAACCAGACAGTGAAGCTTGTTTGTTGCCGCAGCAACAGTCAGCTCTATCCTCCATTCCTCTATGAAGTTTTTGAATTGTGACGACTTTATCAAACACCAGCTAATAACAGGAGATTTGTGAAGGCATTTTAGATATCATTTCACATTAATTTTTAATAAGTTTGGAATATTATGTCTGTAAGATCAGGGTCGTACTGTTGGGAGAAATGTGCTTCATATGTATAATCTTAAGCTTTAGCGCTTTGGCACAATTACAAACTGGAATTAATTTAGCTTGTGTCCAAATATTTCCCCAGTCTTCATCACCAGTAGTAATAGCTAATTATTTCCCCCACGTGTCCTTCAGTCCCTGCCAGGAAACAGGAGGCAGAGTGTAGGATTTTATAGAACAGCCTGATTGGAAGCCTCTCTGCATCCTCTCAGCAGATGTCTCAGGATTTCTGAGCAGCATTGCATCATGCAATATGTAGCATCTTATCTGGACGAAGTGGAAAAAGTCCTTTCTAGAGACCGCCTCAGCCTAATCCTCTTCTTCCTCTTCCAGCTACTACGGCCTGACCGTGTGGTTCCCCGACATGATCAAGTACCTGCAAAAGCAGGAGTACTCGTCCCGCACCAAGGTTTTCGTCAAGGAGAAAGTAGAACACGTTACCTTCAACTTCACCCTGGAGAACCAGGTCCACCGCCAGGGGGAGTACTTCAATGACAAGTGAGTCGCTTTGCCTTTCCCTTACTGGTCCCGGTCAAATGAGACCAAAGGGATTCAGAATGACCCTACATGTTGAGGACTCAGATTGGCAGTTTGGTGTTTTCCTTTTCACTCGACGGCTACATTTGTTCACAAAGACAACATTCCTGTAGAAATATAAACCAGGCCTCAAAATGTTTTATCTGCAGGCATTGCTTTGATCTGATGATGCCCTGCAGACTCGGTTGCGTTCAACAAGCCTGCCTTTCATACATCAGTGTGGTAACATGTCCAACCCCTTTGATAACTGGTTGTTTTTAATCTCCTCATGCCCCCGCCATGCTGCTTCCATCCGTTCCCTCTTTGCCCCCACGCCTCCATCCCTGCCTCTACCTGCTTGCAGGTTTATGAACCTGAAAATGAAATCTATGGTGTTTGAGGATTCGCTGTTTGAGGAGTGTTACTTTGAAGACATCACCTCCAGCAACACCTTCTTTAAGAACTGCACGTTCATCGCCACCCTCTTCTACAACACAGGTACGGAGTGCACACACAAAAAACACACACTTTGATGCTGTGCAGCTTTAAAAAAGAAAGGTGGGAAACTCTGGTCCTGTATCTGCTGAGCATGCTCCATCATGTTTTCTTACTGTCAGATGAGGCGTCTGCAATAGGGAAGAGCGATACCAAGATATTTCCTGTCAATTCGATGCCATGAGTTTATGGTACTTTATCGTCGATACCTACGTGGATATCGACACTTCTTGCCTCATCCATCAGTCCATCCATTTTCTGAACCGTTTAGTCCGATTAAGGGTCACTGGGAAACTGGAGTCTATCCCAGTAACCATCAGGCAGGTAGACCTGGACAGGTTGCTCGCCCATCACGCAGCTACTTTGTGTCCCTTGGAGGAAAATCCTTATTTAACAGTGTTCATTCATACATTTATTGCAAGGGCAGTGTGGAATATGTAATATAAATAAACCTAAACTATGTCAGTAATTAAAAGAATGTGTTTTAAAACAAAAAAAAAGATACTGATTAGTGAATAAGATAAAATAAACGTTTTTGAAATGGTAAAAAACATTAAACTACAGATAATTCACATTTATCAAATGGAAAATAAAACATAAAATATGTAAAAGTAATATTATAAGTTTGATAAAATTAATAATCAGCTTTAAACCAGTAAAACTCAGCAGCAGCATCATCGTGACATCTGATAGGCTGCCATAATCATGTGACACAGAAGGAATCCACTGTTTTTTTTCCCTTTATTTCACCAGGAAAGTTCCATTGAGATTAAAAACCTCTTTCCAGGGAGTCCTGGCCAAGAGGCCGCTAAAAGTCTGAATTACAGCAATGTCACAATTACAATTACTTACAAATTAATAAGGAGGCTGTCTCAGATGCTCTCAGTCTGGATGTAAAGTTATTTAATGAAATAAGTTCTGTTAGTTTCCAATCTTTTTGCATCTTGTTCCACATAGAAGGGACAGAGTAGGGAAAAGGCCTTTTTTTAAATTCCAATTCAGTGTTGGCTAATGGTACAGAGAGCAGCAGACAGTTGGTTGATCACAAGCCATATGAATTAGCATTTTTCTTTGTGATTAATTCACATATAAAAGGGAAATAGTCCAAGCATGGCCTTATGAATGAAAGTTTATAAGTTTCCGCGCTTCGTACAACACAGAAGTGGAAAAAAAATGCCATATTTTCTATCAGTGGTGTCTCGATATCCAACAATCACGCTACAGGGATTACATCTCTCGGTTCAACTCAACTTTATTTATTCATCACTTTCACACAACGGCAGCAGCAACACAGAGCTGAACATTAAAACATGCAGAGAGATAAAAAACAGTAGAAGTTAAAGGAATAAAAAATAAAAAAACAGTAAAACGGTACATAAGAGAGAGCTGGGCTGGAACGCCTCTGGATCCCCCCGATGAGCTGGCAAATGGGAGGGATGACTGCGCTTCCCTGCCGCCACGAGCCAACCTCGAATAAGGAGCAGAAACTGGCGGGACGGATGGAAATCCAAGCATCAATTCCTGGGTATCGATTAGGGGTGGGAAAATCTAACCGAAAAATGGAAAATCAGGAATCTTTTGCTTCACAATTTTAAAAAAGATTTTTTTCTGTAAAAAAAATAGATTTTTTTAATAAATAAAAATAATCCATTCCAAAATTTTTGTCATTTTTATTGTTTTTATTGATCTTTTGACTTGTCTTCTTGAGCGTGATAGCAGCAGAATGATGGTCTGGATACTGGGTTGTTTTTTCCCTGATTGAAATCAAGAAAAATGAAAAAGTTATATTTATTTACTTTGTTTTTAATCTAGAAAAATCACCAATATCGAAGAATTGTGAGAATCACAATTTAAATCGAATCGGCACCCAAAAAAATCGGAATCGAATCGGGACAAAAGCGTATCGTCCCAGTATCGATACGTTCATCCCTCGTCTGCGACCTGCTGCACCTCTGTGACCTTCCACAACGACTTTTAATAACATGGGCTCAAAATGAGACAGAAGACCAGAAAGCAAAAGAAGATGTTAACATTCAGAAGATATGAGGACAAGGTATCATCCATGCAGACCTCAGATCATTCATTCGTTCATCATCCGAACCGCTCAGTCCGACGAAGGGTCGCGGGGAAGCTGGAGCAGGGTACACCCTGCCAGTCCATCACAGGACCGGATCATTTCAGTCACACTTCATTAAAAAAGGAATGGTCTTATGGAGACTTCCCACATCCAGCCCTGCCTTCCCCGCGTTAGTCTTCACACACGCCAGCCAATCAGCACCGATGGTATCAGCGGAGCCAGGAGTTCCTCATCAGAAGAGGAAACTGGTCTACTTATGAAGGTCTTTGCCGTCTTTGAGTGTTCAGAGCTGAAAGCTGACGGATTGTGAACGTGGTGCACCTTATTTTTACACAATGCCATGATGTGGGGGAGGGAATGAGGTTGTCCAGCTGCGACACTCGGTCTGAGCTGATTCACGCTGTTCAGCGATCGCTGCATCGCACTGAAGGGTCGGAGACACTTCTCAGCTTCCCTTCTGCAGATGCTTCAGCTCGTTCCAGATGATCGTGTTCCTGTTCAGACAGCATCATAGCTTCTTTTTATTCACCCAGCACACGGCTGCAGGCGTCTAAAACCTTTCCCTGCTTTTCCTGTTAGTCTGACTCGGATTCCCAAACCAGATGGAGTTGAAACACGTCGCTTCGTGGATAAAAGTTGACGCTGCAGAGCAGGCAGCTGAGTGGCAAACAGGCCCAGATGTAAGCAGGAACGTGAGTCTGAGCCGACAGCTGTGCACCACTGACTGCTGCACCCATCCAACAGTTGTCTGTATGCGCAGCTCCTCCATGGCAGCAGTGGAAGCTAAAATGTCCCTCAGGCTTGTGTAGACGCTGCAGGCCTCGTGTTGCTGTCTGACGAACATCTGGCTTGGACAGATGTGGAAAACTGTGTCTTTAGTAACTGGCCTGCTATATTCTGTGTTGTGTAGACACACAGGTGAGCTCTGAAAGCCGGCTGGAGGCCATCGGTGACCATTTAGATGTGTTGGTCCATCTTTTTTCCCTGATTCGTGTTTATTCATTTTGGGTTTTTTTCTGTTTTAAACCCTCTCACTGCTCTTTGCATCCGTTTTTATTGCATTTTTTAAATGTAAATTTGACCTAAAGCTTAGTGTCCTTATGGTTGTAAACACTGTAAATAATAGGTGACATATGCCAAGGGTACGTCTGGTGGTCTGGTGTGACTTACTCTAAACTAGCTGTCATCTGAATCTGTTAACGGTTTTTCTGACCCATCTGTCATTGCTTCTGAGTGGCGAGCAGGTTCATGAGGTGTAAAAGTCAGATATCTGAGACCAGTCTAAGGAGGAATCGTTATTTACCTGCCATCACACTTTATCTCAGATCATAACACAATAATGTGTCGTTTAATTTAATTTAGAAGAAAAATTGAGCAAAAATGATGTGTCCATTTAAATACCAGCTGAGGAGAGATGTGGACAGACTCCGGGGGAATAAACATGAACCTGTTTTTACATGTTGAGCAGCAGAGCTCATAAATATGCTCAATATGATCACATTTTTCTTTGTGTAAAGCAAATCATGTAAAAAAAAACTGGATGTTCTTCTTGATCTTCTATTTTTTAAGTATGGGGCGTTATCTGCTATTAACTGAATAAATGAATAAATGTATTTATAGTTCAGACTGAGTGTCGCAGCTGTACAGCCCCCCCCCCCCCCCCCCCACACACACACACCTATCTATCTATCTATCTATCTATCTATCTATCTATCTATCTATCTGTCTGTCTGTCTGTCTGTCTGTCTGTCTGTCTGTCTGTCTGTCTGTCTGTCTGTCCATGTGCAAACTGTTTTTGGAAAAATTTAATGCAAAAACCACATGAAAGTCACACAATGTGGTTTAAATGTTTCCAAAATGTTTGCCTGTGTGGTCCATGTGGGTCAGGGTAGCTGTTTGTCCCCATCTGAGGGTGGAAAAGGTACATTTCGTACTCTTAACGGTGCAGTCCGTGTCTTTATTTTCTGAGTTAAATGACATGTGCATGTCTGCGTGGTTCAGGACAGATTTATCAGCCAGACTTGCTCCAGATCAGCAGCTACTTGTTATTCCAGAAGTCTTCCTGCCTTCTCAGGAGCAGAGCAGTCTGGGACAGCATGACAAAACAAATAATCATTTTATTGTATTTTCAAGGAAAAAAAGTCCATTTGACTGTTTTTGGTTTTTAAAAATGGTTTGTTATGTTGAAAACATGACACTTTACTCATGAATCCTTTTCTCCGTCCTTCCCCGTCTCCCAGATCTTTTCAAGTACAGATTGATCAACTCTAAGCTCATCAACAGCACTTTCCTGCACAACAAGGAAGGCTGTCTGCTCAGTGACGTAAGCGATGAGAATAATGCCTACATGGTCTACTTCGTCAGCTTCCTGGGCACCTTGGCAGTGTTGCCAGGCAACATCGTGTCTGCGCTGCTCATGGACAAGATCGGACGTTTGAGGATGCTAGGTAGGACGGCGTGCAAGTCCCTCCAGTCTGCTTGGTGTGAGGAAAAGTTGTCCCAGTTGATTTTCAGCAGTAAACTCAAACCACGACTGTGTTCAGGTGGCTCCCTGGATGGGTCAAAAGTTTAGAAAAAACGTTGAAATGGTGGAATTATCTCTCATTGAACTGATCAAACTGAGATTGTTTTTGGTTCTAGGAGCCTCAAAAGCTCACAAGACGATGTTTTTATGCAGAATTAACATGATTCCCAGTGCTACTGCAAGACTTTAGTGGTTTTTACTGAACAGTAGCTTGACAAGAAAGGGGGTCAGGGAGAGCAGGGGGCCCCAGTCTGGGACTCTCACCTGGGCTGGCTGTCGCCTCTGTACCTGGGGAAGTGGCTCAACCAGTGTCATTTTTGACCTTTCAACCACACATCAGACCAGTTTGCAGGTGTCTCATCTGAGGATGAGAAGCTGAAAATCTTCATCATTTCACCGAGGATAGACTTCTGTTAACGTTGTTTTAGCTGAAAATCCTGCAGCTAATCCGAAACACCGCTGCTTAGCTTCCCTTCACTGACTACCTGTCAAATTTACAACAAGATTAACATGATTTTAGTAACTTGGAAAGCCTTTAATGGTCTGGTCCGACTGGTGCAAACAGCCACAGTAGAAGCGTGTGCTCTCTGACTGCTGGTCTGCTGCAGGTACCACAGATTCCTCTCAACATTTTGAACCTGCATTTCATTAAAAAATGAAAAAATTACATGTTTTAAAACTTGTGACCAGTAGCGTACATATTTATATTCCATAAAACAAAAAAAAAATGGCGCAGCTGATGATGACTAAATATCAGATAATGAGCTTTAACCATTTCCCGGCATGTTGTGTTGACAGCAATGAGGCTTTTCCTGCATGAATCACTGTTTTCCTGCCCTTTCTGCAGCCGGCTCCAGCGTCATCTCCTGCGTCAGCTGTTTCTTCCTGTCTTTCGGCAACAGCGAGTCAGCCATGATCGCTCTGCTCTGCCTGTTTGGCGGGATTAGCATCGCCTCCTGGAACTCCCTGGATGTGCTGACTGTGGAGCTCTACCCCTCTGACAAGAGGTAGGGGATACAAGCACGCTCTGAAATCTCCTTGACAGCATCGGGCGCAGCTGAATCACATGTTAGATGATGTCACAGGAGTTTCCTCGTCATGATTGGCTGGCTTGCAGCGACGAATGACATTGTGGGGTGAAATTATTTTTGGATTTGGTTTGAAGATCGTAGTTTAATCACACTTAGTGAAATGGTTGTTATAACAAGATTAAATGGTATTTGTCTTGGAAACTAATTGAACTATAACAATACTGCAACTGAGGAATATGATGTAGGTAGCATGATGTGTTCCCACACAAACCAGTTATTAGACTTTTAGGTATTATAGCACCACCTGGTGGCTGTTTTTTATTCTGCACCTATAAAACGTCACACATCTCTTTGGACATTTAACAATGTTCTCTTTTCTGATAATTACCTCCACCAAGGAGTTTATGTTTTTACCAGTGTTTATCTGTTTGTTTGTGTTAAAGATAACCCAAAAAGTTAAGGAGGGGTTTTCATGAAAATTTCAGGACTTGTTGGAAATGAGAAAAGGAAGAAGTGATTTGGATCACTGTTTGGATCCAGGAATTCCTTTAAAGGATGCTTTAACATTGTGAGAGAGGGCCATTTCCAACATTTGTGCACGTTAATCCAACGAAAATGGTCGGAGCACTTAGGAAAACAATGCAGGACAAGCTTCCAACAGGTTGTCAAATATAGCAAGTACTGATTCAGGTAAAGGAATCATTTCGGATACTTTGGAATTTCCATCATAGGAAGAGAACAAATAATTGCAATATGGGGAGAAATGTGACCCTTGGTGGAGGTTTGCGCTTTCCAAGTGCTTTTCTAGTTCCAGCTGAAATTAAAAGCCAAATAGATGCTAAACTGACTGTGTCTTATCTGCAATCTCTCCTTTCCTCAGAACCACGGCGTTTGGCTTCCTCAACGCTCTCTGCAAACTGGCGGCCGTGCTGGGCATCAGCATCTTCACCTCCTTCGTTGGCATAACCAAAGCCGTGCCCATCCTGTTCGCTTCAGGGGCGCTGGCGGCGGGCAGTTTTCTGGCCCTCAAGCTTCCAGAAACACGAGGTCAGGTGCTGCAATAGTGCGGCGCCGACAAGCTTTTGCAGGGGGGCAGAAGAGCTTTTGCCGCACTGTGAACGAACAGCTCAAGAGCCCTCCAAATCCTCCCCTCCAAACCTCCTCATGCATTCACAATCACAAGGTAAATTTTCACAGGCGAGTTGCAAAATTTGGCCATGACAGCAAAAGTTATGATCTGAGCTGAAAAGAAAGCACAAAACAAGCGCGAAACATCCGATTTCGTCCTCACTGTAAAACCCATGGGGAGTTGGAGATGAGTTGGATGGGGGCTCTTGATAGTGAGCCATGCAAATAGACTAAACGACCACTAGCCATTGTTGCAGACTTCTCCGTTTTCACCTCCATTTCTCCTCAGCAAAAATACAGCTCCTCATTTTTGGACAGAAACTCAAAAATGCAACAATTTCTGCCTCGATTTGAAGCATTTTTGACTGTGTGGGGAAAAAAAAGCCCTCATGCTTTTTTCTCCAGATGTCTTGTGTCGTGTACAGACTTACTGCCATTTTATAGGTTATCTAACATTCCAGGTTTGCTTCTGTTCTCATCAGGGTTAGGAGATCTTTGGAGCTCTTCGCTCCTTCGGTTTTCGATCTCACCTGAGCCGCCGTGAGTCCGTCAGAAAACGGACCAGTTTCTCATGTGTGTCCATGCAAAGCACAACCATTTGTCCTGTGAACAGCCACAGCATTTCCTTGACCTGAAAAGCGTTGAGATTCTCTCACCCAGTCATTATTCCGGTCTCACTGCTCATCCCTCGTGTCAGAACTGCCTTTTTCTCCTCCTCCAGGACTTACAGTATGTTTGCTTCTTCTACGTTTCGGAGGGTGTTATGCATGTCCCAGAGTATGTAACTTGAAAACTAGGAGTGCAACGTGTAAACAGCAGTTGGGACTTGTTGCATTTATGACTCTTAAATAAATCACTGTCATATTTTTGAGACTCTCTACGTGTAAAAGACAGAACAGCTCATTTTGTTCTGGCGATACCTGAACGTTAGCTAACTTTTCCTCGCCGTTCTTAGAGCACAAGACACAAGAGGGACACAAACTGCAGAGTTCCTTTGCTGTTTGAAACCTGTCATTTACTGTGGGAGAAACAGAGTTTGGTGTGCAAGCTAACCTAAAAAAAAAAAATAAAAAAAAATCGGTGTGAACTGAATGTTTATATTATTGTGAGTGTGCTTCTTGGTGCAATATTGGAGCTCTGTACAATATTGACTATTTTCATTCATCTATCTCGTCTTCTGTCTTTCCACAAAGGCTTTTTGTTTGGTGTTTTTTAAGTGGATGTTGGATATTAGACAAAAAAACCAATGTGTGACGACATACTGGACATGCTAACCCGCCTTTTGCCCTGGAAGCAATAAAGCTCACTATAAGCAGAGCTCTGGGAAAGTAATACTCCACAAGGGTAGTATTTCCTTTTAGTTATCTTTGTCTAATTTAGGGTCTGCATGTCTTTAGGGCAGGTTAACAAGTCAAAGAGAGGGTTATGCTACGAATGGAGGTACGAATTTGACGTGCGAATTCACCATAAACAACTCACTGCCAAGGGCTGATGGTCATAAACTCATCGCAGGAATCGGCACGGTGTTGGTGAAAAACCGTTAGCACGTTTCATTTCATGGAAACAAACAGTCATGCCAGATCTACAAACTGTCCAAACTGCCATTTGATCTTAGGATAGCAGCCATATGTTGACTGGAATTAGCTGAATAAACGGACAAACCATTGCACTAAGCACACACCGTTGCACATGCACAGTCCTGAAAGCCTTGCGTTCTGCAAAGCACATCCCGATGCAGCCTTGCTAGAGAAATGTTGAAGAATGAGGCGCACGTTTAGCAGGAGCAAAACAACCAAAACCGACTAAATGACCGTGCTGTGGAGTGCTGTGAGATTCTGGAAAGTGACCCGTTTCCATTTCACCACCATGATCCAAACGGAACATCCAACCCGCTGCCATGAGTAGCACCTCTCATTATTTATTGCCAAATATTTTATATAAGCCTGAGTTTACACATTGTACCATCTGTTATAGATATGAATATATGTAAATAAGATTAAATATAATAGAACTAATAAGCTCTTTAAACCTTGTGGCCCCTCGACTTCTACAATGTCAAAGTTGTTTCCTTTTCTTTTTCTTTTTTTTTGTTTATTTAAAACAAGAAAACTTGCTCTTGTTGTGAAGCCATGACAAATAAAGACTTTAGAAGCCAATATGACCAATTAGTTAGAACAAAACTGGCCAGATTTCCCACTAAAAAGCACATAAATGCACATTATCTGCACAAATAAAGTAAACAGATAAATACCTAATCTCTTTAGCTGCCCTGTTCTCTGTATGTCGTCCTGTATCGCCCATGAAATAAAGAACGATGCCATCGAGTCTCCGTTCCAGCTCTGTCCAGCTCAAACTGTCTCAAATCTTAACTTACGTTACAGGGTTTTTTGTATAATGAAGCTGTTGTCTGAGCAACAGTTCAGTTGTGAGTGCAAAAAGTTAACAAAGCAATAAGTGTTTGGGTTTTTTTGTTTTAAATGAAAGGAATGGAAGCATATGAGAGGCAAAGCGCAGGACGAAACGGCTAGCATTCATGTGTAACTCTCTGAAAACATCTTCAGTCTTGAGGCTTCTATCGATAAAACTGCATCGCCATGAATTAAATGTAACAGAATTATCATCTTTGTCACTGTACCGTGCCGTAGAAACTGTAGTTGATTGTTTGTAAGTATAGAAAATGTGGAATCATAAATATGACCAAAAAAATTATATAAAAAAAAAAAAAAGTGTAAATGAACAATGATGTATGTTGTCTTTGATTTTTTGTGTGTTTTGTAAGGAGAATGAGATATAAAGAAATACATTCATGTTAAATACGGTTATGAAGCATAGTTAGACTAAATGTGACAACATCAGTTCTGTTTAAAGGTGTGTGAGATTTTTTTTCTTATTTTTTTTCTCATTGTTGATTTTTGACTGGGTTTGCACCTTGAGGCGGCCCTTTGGAATCACAATGGAAAACAAAGAACCATGAAGAATAAAAAACAAGTGAATAAAAAATGATGAAAAGTCATGTTTATTTAATTTCTTTGGCTCTGATAATGTTATTTTTTATACGGCTGCTGTTTCAGGTCAAACAGAAGTCAGCTTAGAGTGGCATAAGGGCATATTGATGTAATCTAATTATTCTTTTTTGGACTGGAATGGCCTTGAGGCCTCAGTCCCCTGGCATGCAAAGAAACAACACAGATGTTACAAAGTACAGAAGGAAATAATGACTAAATTAACTAGAAGGTACCATCTCAGAGAGACAAGGATACAAAAGGTAGGTTAAATAAAAACATTTTATTTCATTTTCATTCATTCATTTTCCTAACTCATTCATTCATTCATTCATTTTCCTAACTGCTCAATCCAATTCAGGGTGGCAGGGAAGCTGGAGCTTATCCCAGCTGGCTTTGGGCGAAAGGCAGGGTACACCCTGGACAGCTCGCCAGTCCATCGCAGGGCCACACAAAGACAAACAACCATTCACGCTCACACTCACTCCTAGGGGCAATCTAGAGTACCCAATTAACCAAACATGCATGTCTTTGGATGGTGGGAGGAAGCCAGAGAACCCAGAGAGACCCATTCATACACCGGAAGAACATGCAAACTTCACACAGTGAGGCCAAAGCTCTAACCACCGTGCAGCCTTTATTTTATTTTATTTTATTTTAGTTTAGTTTAGTTTAGTTTATTTTTTTTTTAGTATAGTTTAGTTTAGTTTAGTGTCCACACTCTTACCAGTTGGTGGCGGTAAGGCACCAAGTCGTTGTGCGCCAACCGCCAAGTATAAGAAGAAGAAGAAGAAGATAAGTCGAAGAAGAAGAAGAAGCAGCGGCACCTACGCTTGTTTTCTCCTGTAAGGTGAGGAATTAAGCACATTTTATTTTATTTTATTTTATTTTATTTTTTATTTAGGTTGCATTTATGAAATGTCATGCATGTTTACCATCCGACCCAGCTGCAGGATGTTGTATAGTTTGTTTAGGTTTAGTTTGTTTTAGGGATAAAACGGTGTTTGTGGTTGTTATGAAAGCTAGCTGGCGGCTAACGCTAGCAGAACGTTTTGGTTTTCAGACTAAAGTTGTTTTGATGTTAATTTAACTCTGATTTAACTCTGTGTCTCATCCTGTCATCAGGCCAAACGTGGCTCTTCTAAACGTATCGGAAGTTTTTTATAAATTGGGATGACTTTGCAAGCGGTAATACAGATGCTAGACTTTAGTTTGATCCATAAATAGCATCATGAAATCTTTCAAATTCTGACCTTCACTTGTCCAGACTGAGGGTTCACTGGTTGAAATAGATGTTTTATTAATTAACTAATTAATTTTTAATTTTAGATTATGTTTAGGTTTTTTTGTTTTTTTTGTGATTATATGTGTATGTATGTTCTTTTTTCTGTCTTATGTCTGTATTTTTGGATCTGAGTCTGTTTGATTTAATTTATTTGCTTATGTACATAATTAGACAATTATGTTTGGCTGTCTGAGTTAAAAATAATGGCAATAATTTCTCTTAATATTTATTCACAAACTTGGACAATCGGGTTTATATAATGGAATATTTTTCAGTCTGGTTTAAAACCTTCTGATCAGAGACTTTAACATGTTCATGTTGACTCTGAACATGTTTTTACCTCAGTGATTTGGATCTGAATTAAACCTTTGCCAGTCTTTTTGTGTTTTTTAAGATTCTTTTATTTGTTTTTAAATCTTTAAATGGTCTGGCCCCTCCTCACCTCTCTGAGCTCCTCCACCCACACTTTCCTGCCCGGTGCCTCAGGTCAGCTGACCTGCTGCTCCTGGACGTACCGAGGTCCAAATGGAAGCTCAGAGGGGACAGAACTTTTTCTGTTGCTGGTCCAAAACTGTGGAATGAGCTTCCCCTCCACATTAAATAAGCCTCCTCCCTGTCCATTTTTAAAACTCAGATTCAAACCCATTTTTATTCCTTGGCCTTTAACCCAGCATAAGACAGTTTCTTGTCAGTATCCTCTAGTTTATTTTTATTATTGGTTTTTACTTACTATTTATTTAGTTTGTTTTATTGTTGTATTTCCGTATTCCTTGTATGACCTATTGTTCTATTGTGTTATTTATTTGTACTTGAACTGTTATATTCTGTCTTTGTTTTGGCTGATTGTGTACAGCACTTTGTTTCAACTCTGGTTGTTTTAAAAGGCTTTTTAAATAAAGTTGAGTTGAGTCTTTTAAGAAAAAGAGGAAAGAGTTTGTTTTTCAAACACCCTTCAGAGTTTATTAACCGATATATTGATTTTTAACCAACACTTATCTGTAATTTCCTACCGTCTCCATCAGAATAAAAGTTGCTTCCATCACATTTTATTCCATCATGTTTTGCTGCTGTTGTGTTTCGACCTGGACGTGTGTCAAGCACCTGGACAAAGAACACACAGATTAAATGGATTTAATGATCTGTTTTCATGTTGATCAGGTTATCTGGAATGAATGAAAATAGCTTGTGATTAAATTGTATTAGATCAATCTGACCCAGGTAAAGTGTTTCCATGGTGAATGTTTTCCTGATTATTCTGATTTTGGAGCCTGATAATTCACCTCATGATGACATGAAAAATGCAGTTTTGTTGTCATTTCATAGGTATTCTCCGTCCACAGTCTCTGATGCTTCGGAGTGTCCTCCGTTCTGCTCGACCCGTTTCCATCTGCCTTCCTCTGACCCGACCACTGGCCCACTTGAGACCGCATATGGACCCAGACCCCAGTCGGCCCGTTGAGAAGGCCATCAGAACTAAACTCACCAACACACTGAAGCCCGACCACTTAGAGGTTCACAATGAGAGCCACATGCACGCCGTTCCCCCCGGATCTGAGTCCCATTTCCGCGTCCTGGTGGTCAGCTCCCAGTTCCACGGCCTGCCTTTGATTCAGCGCCACCGTCTGGTTAATGAAGCTTTGAAGGAGGAGTTGAGCAGCTGCGTTCACGCGTTGGCCATCCAGGCAAAGACTCCCGAGCAGTGGGACAGTAACCCCACCCTGGCCAAAAGTCCAGCCTGCATGGGGGGTTCCAGAGGGGATCACACAGTGGAGGAGAAACTGAAGGCCGGTCGGGAGTGACGTGTCAGACTGTGGGATGGATGCAGGTGAATGTTCAGAGTGTTTTATGAGGAGGGGGGGGGGGGAGACACACGATCAGACATGATGTTGCTGTAAACGGTGTGTTTCCCTAGTGATGCTGAATTAAAGAGGACGCTGCAACTCTCTGGATTTACATGACTTTGTTCACGTTGGTGGGAAAATGCTGATGTTGCTGCTAAAGAAACACGTTTCTGTTGCATTTACTGTCCGCACCGGAACGCCCGCGTTTCTGTTAAACACCATAAACAACACAGAAAAGTTAGGGCTGTGACAATATGCTTTTGTCTCGATTCGATTCAGATTTTTTTGGGCGCCGATTCGATTTAAATTGCAATTATCACAATTCTTTGATGTTGCTAATTTATGTAGATTAAAAACATAATAAATGTATAAAACTTAGTATTTTGCTTGTCATTTTTCTTGATTTCAATTAGAAGAAAACAACACAGTAGGCAGTCAGTCCATCATTCTGCTGCTATAATGTCGAAGTAGACGAGTACAAAGATCATTTAAAACAACAAAAATGACAAAAATTTTACATTGGATTATTTTTATGTGTTTGGGGAAAAAAATCGATTTTAAAATTGTAAAGCAAAAAATCCTGATTCTCAGTTTTTCAATTTGATTTTCCCACCCCTAATTAAAAACATTATGTAAGCAGGTAAACGCATGAAAGTGTTTCACCAGATGTAGTTGCCATGGTTACACGTAGCACCATGACTGTTTTTTTTTACCGTCAAAGTTGGAAGAAACAGTTTTTCATTCAGGGATTTTATTCCTGGAACTAGTTGAGTTAAAGAAGTCTGATCGCCGACACGACGGAAGTATTTCCACTAAAACTGTCGGTGGATTCAGACTCTGCATTGAGGAGAGATGGAGAAGACTCCTGATGCATATAAAATGATTCCACTGCTGCAGGTCGATACTGAACATAATCCTCATGATGGGAACGGAAACTGGTATTTTTTCTAGTTGACTCAACTGCAGAATGGTTGAATCTAAAGTCAGATGCTGCATGATGTGATGTGGTCTGGTTTATTCTACTGTCCACATGTTGCAGATTGTTGCTGTTTGAACTGCAGCTAAAATCCATCAGTGGTTGACGTGATTCATATGCATCAAAACTTACCAACCGCATTTTATTTTTATTTTTATTTTTTATTTCTAACTAAAAAAGGACTTTTAAAAGAACAAATATTGGTTACAACAAACAACAAATAAAATAACCTTAAGTTTGAAAAAGGGTTTTAGAAGAACTTGGGCCATGATCTAGTCCAAAACCTCCTCAACATGGACACCGTAAAACTTTCACAGCATGAAAAACATAGTAATAGACTTTAAATCCCATTAAAATAAAACTTAAACAGCTTTTGGATGCTGCTGGGTAATTGATAATTTTTGACTTTGTGCATAATTTGAAGTATCTTAAATTTTAATAATTCCTCAAATTTCAATACTTTCAGTTTAATGAAAAGAGAATTTATTGGTTCTGTGTAGATGGAATTTATTATTATAGCTTTTTTTATTTTTATTTTTTATTTTTTAAGAAGAAAGACAGAATTTAATGTCCTGTATGTGTTCCCCCAGACTTCAACACAATATGTCATACATGGTAGTATGAAGGTACAATACAAAACAATGATGAATGATTTGAAAAATATTTAACTTTATAAAGAACTGAAATGATTTTACAGATTTTAGACTTAATATGGTTTATATGTTTCTTCCATCCTAGTCTTTCGTCTATCATTACACCAAGGAATTTTATTTCTGAGACTTTTTCAAGTTCTATTTATCTATCACAAGTGTCTTATTGGTGCTGATTGGTCTATTCCCAAATATTGTATATTCAGTTTGATTTAAATTTAAAGTTTAAAGTAGTAAATCATGTGAAAAACACATTAACCATTTGCAGAGGTGGCAATTCCTGGTCCAGAAAGTAAAAGTCCCGCCATGTTTTTGGATCTATATGTACATTTAGAACAGGTGTTTTCACTAACAGGCTGGTGTACCTGGTAAATAAACTCTGCTCATTAAATTCAGCTGGTTTGGTGACTGGTCGGAACAGCTGCCGGACTGGACTTTTACTTTCTAGACCAGGAATTACCACCTCTGCCTATATGTATTCATGGGATTCTCATGTTCTTCACATGCAGACCACATTGAATCGTTCCAAACAGAAACGAAACCAAACAGTTTATTGTGGTACACACATGTATGCGGGTTTTTACATGTGTGTGTGTGTTTTTACATGTGGGGTATTCCTGTGAAGGCATCGTTTGGAGCCTAACGACAAACTTTTTAAATTGGTCCCAAAGTGAATAAGTGGGGTCATCATATCAAATCAAATCAAACTTTATTTGTAGAGCACTTGTCGTGCTTAAAAACAATACAAAGTGCTTTACATAATAAAACAATTTATATCAAAATAAATAAAACACACACACGCATACACCCATAGTCCCCTTTCACCCACAACCACCCTCACCCATGCCCCATTAGCCCTATAACAGTTAAAAGAAGACGGATGGCCAGGTGCTTGTGCACTAGACAAGGAAACAATATTCTCAGGGTGCATCTACACAAAGGGCTACCTCCAACCACAACCACCCAGGTCATCACCGTGGGGGCTGCCTGGGTCCAGGCAAACATAACCTGCTAGATAATGTTTGACACATGTATCCTTAGTTAAAATAAAATAAATAAAAAAAAGGCTAATTATAAATCTACATCTTGTGTGTCCATTTCCATCCATGTACTGGGATTTTCTAAGGGTCAGTGAAGAGCTGGAGGTACAAAAGTGGAGTAATTTCTCTGTCCCGGTAGCTTTGATTCCTCCGGTGTCATTTAATATTATGTCTGGGAAAAAAAGCACAAAGCAGAACATTTGTCCAGATTTAAAATAAAATGAGCAAACATGTGAGACTGTTTATTTAAGTTGGCTTGATGGAAGGACAGGAGTCAGCCAGAAAACAGTCTTTATGGTGAGCTCCTGGCAAAGCTAAAATATGTGGGAAACAACGGATCTCCATAAACAAACAAAATGAAATGTGTTTCAAAAAGATGTTGAAAAGTAGCAGCTACCGTACATTAGTTTATGCGGCTTGCAGCATCATCCCAGGTGACTTTCAGCATCCCGGCATCCCTTGCAGCAGCATCCGCGTCGACTTGCAGCAGCATCCTGGGCGGCTTGCAGCAGCATCCCCGTCGACTTGCAGCAGCGTCCCCGTCGACTTGCAGCAGCGTCCCCGTCGACTTGCAGCAGCATCCTGGGCGGCTTGCAGCAGCATCCCCGTCGACTTGCAGCAGCATCCCGGGCGACTTGTAGCAGCATCCGCGTCGACTTGCAGCAGCATCCTGGGCGGCTTGCAGCAGCATCCTGGGCGGCTTGCAGCAGCATCCCCGTCGACTTGCAGCAGCGTCCCCGTCGACTTGCAGCAGCATCCTGGGCGGCTTGCAGCAGCATCCCCGTCGACTTGCAGCAGCATCCTGGGCGGCTTGCAGCAGCATCCCCGTCGACTTGCAGCAGCATCCCGGGCGACTTGCAGCATCCGCGTCGACTTGCAGCAGCATCCGCGTCGACTTGCAGCAGCATCCTGGGCGACTTGCAGCAGCATCCGCGTCGACTTGCAGCAGCATCCTGGGCGACTTGCAGCAGCATCCTGGGCGGCTTGCAGCAGCATCCCCGTCGACTTGCAGCAGCATCCTGGGCGACTTGCAGCAGCATCCTGGGCGGCTTGCAGCAGCATCCCCGTCGACTTGCAGCAGCATCCTGGGCGGCTTGCAGCAGCATCCCCGTCGACTTGCAGCAGCATCCTGGGCGGCTTGCAGCAGCATCCCCGTCGACTTGCAGCAGCGTCCCCGTCGACATGTGGGGTATTCCTGTGAAGGCATCGTTTGGAGCCTAACGACAAACTTTTTAAATTGGTCCCAAAGTGAATAAGTGGGGTCATCATATCAAATCAAATCAAACTTTATTTGTAGAGCACTTGTCGTGCTTAAAAACAATACAAAGTGCTTTACATAATAAAACAATTTATATCAAAATAAATAAAACACACACACGCATACACCCATAGTCCCCTTTCACCCACAACCACCCTCACCCATGCCCCATTAGCCCTATAACAGTTAAAAGAAGACGGATGGCCAGGTGCTTGTGCACTAGACAAGGAAACAATATTCTCAGGGTGCATCTACACAAAGGGCTACCTCCAACCACAACCACCCAGGTCATCACCGTGGGGGCTGCCTGGGTCCAGGCAAACATAACCTGCTAGATAATGTTTGACACATGTATCCTTAGTTAAAATAAAATAAATAAAAAAAAGGCTAATTATAAATCTACATCTTGTGTGTCCATTTCCATCCATGTACTGGGATTTTCTAAGGGTCAGTGAAGAGCTGGAGGTACAAAAGTGGAGTAATTTCTCTGTCCCGGTAGCTTTGATTCCTCCGGTGTCATTTAATATTATGTCTGGGAAAAAAAGCACAAAGCAGAACATTTGTCCAGATTTAAAATAAAATGAGCAAACATGTGAGACTGTTTATTTAAGTTGGCTTGATGGAAGGACAGGAGTCAGCCAGAAAACAGTCTTTATGGTGAGCTCCTGGCAAAGCTAAAATATGTGGGAAACAACGGATCTCCATAAACAAACAAAATGAAATGTGTTTCAAAAAGATGTTGAAAAGTAGCAGCTACCGTACATTAGTTTATGCGGCTTGCAGCATCATCCCAGGTGACTTTCAGCATCCCGGCATCCCTTGCAGCAGCATCCGCGTCGACTTGCAGCAGCATCCTGGGCGGCTTGCAGCAGCATCCCCGTCGACTTGCAGCAGCGTCCCCGTCGACTTGCAGCAGCATCCTGGGCGGCTTGCAGCAGCATCCTGGGCGACTTGCAGCAGCATCCTGGGCGGCTTGCAGCAGCATCCCCGTCGACTTGCAGCAGCATCCCGGGCGACTTGCAGCAGCATCCCGGGCGACTTGCAGCAGCATCCTGGGCGGCTTGCAGCAGCATCCTGGGCGGCTTGCAGCAGCATCCCCGTCGACTTGCAGCAGCGTCCCCGTCGACTTGCAGCAGCATCCTGGGCGGCTTGCAGCAGCATCCCCGTCGACTTGCAGCAGCATCCTGGGCGGCTTGCAGCAGCATCCCCGTCGACTTGCAGCAGCATCCCGGGCGACTTGCAGCATCCGCGTCGACTTGCAGCAGCATCCGCGTCGACTTGCAGCAGCATCCTGGGCGACTTGCAGCAGCATCCGCGTCGACTTGCAGCAGCATCCTGGGCGACTTGCAGCAGCATCCGCGTCGACTTGCAGCAGCATCCTGGGCGACTTGCAGCAGCATCCTGGGCGGCTTGCAGCAGCATCCCCGTCGACTTGCAGCAGCATCCTGGGCGACTTGCAGCAGCATCCTGGGCGGCTTGCAGCAGCATCCCCGTCGACTTGCAGCAGCATCCTGGGCGGCTTGCAGCAGCATCCCCGTCGACTTGCAGCAGCGTCCCCGTCGACTTGCAGCAGCATCCTGGGCGGCTTGCAGCAGCATCCTGGGCGGCTTGCAGCAGCATCCCCGTCGACTTGCAGCAGCATCCTGGGCGGCTTGCAGCAGCATCCCCGTCGACTTGCAGCAGCGTCCCCGTCGACTTGCAGCAGCATCCTGGGCGGCTTGCAGCAGCATCCCCGTCGACTTGCAGCAGCATCCTGGGCGGCTTGCAGCAGCATCCTGGGCGGCTTGCAGCAGCATCCCGGGCGACTTGCAGCAGCATCCTGGGCGGCTTGCAGCAGCATCCTGGGCGGCTTGCAGCAGCATCCCCGTCGACTTGCAGCAGCATCCTGGGCGGCTTGCAGCAGCATCCCCGTCGACTTGCAGCAGCGTCCCCGTCGACTTGCAGCAGCATCCTGGGCGGCTTGCAGCAGCATCCCCGTCGACTTGCAGCAGCGTCCCCGTCGACTTGCAGCAGCATCCTGGGCGGCTTGCAGCAGCATCCTGGGCGGCTTGCAGCAGCATCCCCGTCGACTTGCAGCAGCATCCTGGGCGGCTTGCAGCAGCATCCCCGTCGACTTGCAGCAGCGTCCCCGTCGACTTGCAGCAGCATCCTGGGCGGCTTGCAGCAGCATCCCCGTCGACTTGCAGCAGCATCCTGGGCGGCTTGCAGCAGCATCCCCGTCGACTTGCAGCAGCATCCTGGGCGGCTTGCAGCAGCATCCCCGTCGACTTGCAGCAGCATCCCGGGCGACTTGCAGCAGCATCCTGGGCGGCTTGCAGCAGCATCCCTGTCGACTTGCAGCAGCATCCTGGGCGGCTTGCAGCAGCATCCCCGTCGACTTGCAGCAGCGTCCCCGTCGACTTGCAGCAGCATCCTGGGCGGCTTGCAGCACCAACCTGGGCGGCTTGCAGCAGCATCCCGGGCAACTTGCAGCATCCTGAGCGACTTGCAGCAGCATCCCGGGCAACTTGCAGCATCCCGGGCGGCTTGCAGCAGCATCCCAGGCGGATTCAACGTCAGTACTGCTGGATGCACACAAGAGGGCAGTATGTGCACAAGTTTCAGGATTATCTCAGCTGGGCTGATTACTTCATCTGCAGTGAAATATCAGTCATCCCGCCAGGTTTACTTCTCCTTCTGGATCATACATATACAGTCACACAGACCTGCTCTCTGATTGGTGGAACCACCTGATTTATATTTTAACAAATCCAAAACCAAATGTTTCATTGAGGCCTAGTTCTGTTATTTAAGATGAAAAGTATATTTGGGGTTTCTTTGGACAACGGAAGACCTCTTATAAGGTAATATTCTTCTAATGAATCATGGCCTGGTGATATATTTGGATGCTGCTGGAGTCTGAAAATCATTAGATGGAAACAACAGCGGACAAAAGAACAAAATGTTCTGAGGTTTGTGCTTGTTTTCAGAGTGACACATACAGCATGTGGGTGGGCGTTTATTTTAGTCTCATATGTGTCGCTCTGAAGGTCGTCTTGTTTTAACTTTAACCTCGATGACGGCCGGAACCACTGTTAAATCTTCTAGGACAATAACCCAACAAGTACATTTAAAAAATAAGTTAGTTTGCATTCATTTAGTAATTTTATTGTGATTTAAATACTCTAAGTGCATCACCCAGGCCGAAGCAAACTTTTAATGCTTTTCTGCAAAGCTCCTTAAAGTTATTGTTAGCTCATAAATGCAGGCCTTCTGTGGAATGTGGTGTCAACTCAAGGTAATGCGTGTCGTCTTCTACAATCATCCTCCGCCTGCAGTTGACAGCCTGTCAGGCCTCACAAAAGGCTTCGGTGAGGAGGGTGAACAACTGGTGTCACTGGTTTGGAAAAAGGAAAACAGTAACACAACCACTTTATGACCCCTGCCATTCATTACAGCCAGGCCTAAAGAGGCAGAGAAGCAACCTCGGGGCCGATGGAGACAGCAGAGAGCTGGGCTGAATGGCCCCAGAATCGGTTGAGCGGCTTCTGGACCTTCAGACTGTCTCTGCCAGTAGTGTTTATGTGTCACATTTCCAGGTTCTGTCATGGTGCAGGGAGGACGATGAGGTAGAGTGCAGGGGCTTGTCTGGTGCTCGCCAGGTTGGGTCTTTGAATGTGTGAGTAGTACATGACTTATTCAGTTGTGGCGGTTATATGACTAAATAACAAGCGTGTCAGGTTAGCTTAATGGATTGTGACTTGTTTTAGCCTGAGGCAGAAACTAAAAGTCTCCATTTAAACTGCTTTTTAAAACTTATTATTCGATTGATATTAAAACTGCAGAAAAGAAAGGAAACTTTTCATAGAGGTGGTTTTATCTTCATGGTGCAATGTCTAAGAAAAACTTATGAATCATTCAGAAAAATACTTCATACACCTGATTAAGATAAGGTCTAAGGTGAGATAAGGTCATTATTTTTAAATTTGATAATTTTTTTTAGTTTTTCTTTTTTAATGAATTCTTGATGCAGTCCAACTAAATATACTTAAAAATATTCCTAAAACAAGAATTAAAAGGAACAAAAAGACAAGACAACTGTTCTGTTTTACCTCACATTGTAAATACATACAGAAAAATAAAATAAAAAAAAAATTTTTAATTTTTTTTTTTTTTTTTTTTACCATGAAATATAAATTTTGAGGTATAAAATGCATTTTCCTTGAGTGTCCAGACATAGATGAGAAGCAACTCAGCAGAACACACAAAACACTATATCTATATAGAGCATACATTTAAGGATAATTACACATCAAACTTCTAAATCTGCCTCTTTTACTTTACATTAAATGCACTTTATTAAAAGTTAAAATTAAAATACACTAATAAGACAAATAGAACTTGTATTGATTGCATTAAAAAAAAAAAATCTTGGTACTAAAAGTTTAGTTTATGAATTAATTCCAGCCTAACTCGTACAGCGTGGACTCAAAGTCATTACATACTGAAGTAATATTACTTTAAAAATATGTTGACATAAATTACAATTGTTTACAACCCAAGTTCCTAAAAATTGGGATGGTGTAAAATATAAATTGTGATGAATGAGAATCTCTTCACTCCCAGTAAAAGATAAACCACATGTTAGATGTTGGAACAGACATTTTATAATTTTATGGAAAATATGAGCTAATTGTGAATATGTAAAAAGTAGTTCTTGAGTGATGTTTAGCATAGTTAGCAGGTTTTAGCATGCGTAAAAGTAGTTGCAGGGTAAGGTTTAGCATTTTTAGCAGGTGTTAGCATGTGTAAAAGCAGTTTCAGAGTTATAGGGTGATTTTTAGCATTGCTAGCATCTGTTAGCATGTGTAAAAGTAGTTACAGGGTGATGTTTAGCATTGTTAGCAGCTGTTAGCATATGTAAAAGTAATTGAAGGATTATGTTTAGCATTGTTAGCAGCCATTAGCATGTATAAACATAGTTCCAGGGTGATGTTTAGCATTGTGAGCAGCTGTTAGCGTGTGTAAAAGTAATTACAGGGTCATATTTAGCATTATTAGCAGCTGTTTGTAAGTGTAAGAGTTGTTCCAGGCAGATGTTTAGCATCATGTAGCATTCTGTCTTCTACCAACATCTGTCTGTATATATCAGGGAAGTAAGAAGGCCTGTTGTTGGAGTTTTAGAAGAGGAATGTTGTCTCATTCTGGTCTGATGGAGGATTCTAGTTGCTCAACATTTTTGTGATGCTCCAGATGTTTTGTATTGGTGAAAGGTCCCGACTGCAGGCTGGCCAGTTCAGCATACACTTTAGACCAGTGGTTGTCAAACTGGGGTCACTTAGTGTCAAAAGTAAGTAGCCTACATTTTGCTCATAAATTTGGGATTTTTACTTTTTTTTTTTACCTGGGTTGTTAAAATAAAACCAATAATGCAGATAAATCTGTATAATTAGCTCCTTCATTTTTAACACAATATAAACAGCAAAGTTTAAACACAAGGTATATTAAAAAAATCTGGGTTTGGCGTCATCTCTGCAAGAGATGCTGATTTTGGACAAGTAGGTGTCTTGTCACAGCAGTGAAACAAATCCAACAAAAACCACTTTATCCTCCTTATTTATGAAATTCTGAGATTTACAAATGGAAGTTAGCAAACTGCTAAATCCGAACTATTCACAACAATTTTTGTTTGTTAATTTATATGCACCGTCCCATTCAAATAAATAAATAAATATATGATTAAAAAAAAACGTTGCATTTAAAAGATGCTGCAGGGTGATCTATATGATATATAACAAAATAATTCCCTCAGTCGCTGCGTGGCGGTGAGGGTCCCAAACATCAATATATGTTTTCTTCGAGTCGTTGCTCAAAATGTTAAGAAGCGCTGCTGTAGCTGGTTGGATCTCACTTTAAAACAAACAAACAAAAAAAAAAAAACTATTCCACAATTTTTTTATGTTTGTCTCAGACTGATGAAGCTCTGTCCATCTTTCAATCTGAGAGACTTAGCCTCTTTGAAATGCTCCATTTATAGCTGGTCATTTTACCAACCTGTTGCTAACCTGACTAGTTTGCAAATTCTCCTCCAGTTCTTTTTTATGTCTCCAATTACTTTTTCAGCCTTATGTTGCTCCTGTTCCAACCTCTAACAGATGTATTGCAGCCATCAGATTCAATGAAATTATAAAACGTCCAGTTTTATTATGTGAGATGTTGTTCATGTTCTAGATAAAACACAGGCTTTTGAGATTTACAAATCATTGAAATCTGTTTTTATTCAGATTTCATTTGACTTGGGATGCCAAATATGAGCAGAGATGAACTGATGATATTTGTTTGCTGAAAGTTAGTTTCCAAAGTAAGTAAATATGATGCTATATTTTCCTCCAGTTTCTACATTCACATATCATAAGAAAATAACTGAGTCGCCCTGCATTTGTTAATTTGACATTTTTTTCAGTGTATCAGCTCATTCTCACATATATATATAGCCCTGAACAACAGTCCACCATGTCTTCTCCGTCACAGCCAGACTACAGCCGTGATGGATCTGTCTCCGGTCCCAGGTCTGGCCCCTGAGTCCTGCAGGGGTGCTGCAGGTCAGTGGGAACCCACCTTGGCAGTTCTGCCCCTGCGTCAGAGCTCCGGGACAGATGGTGCCAGGCTGGGGCTGGGACCCCGAGCAGGGCAGGGTTCCCGCGATGAGCGGCCCCTGATTTACACCGCGGCTCCGGACTGAGAGCCGGAGTGCAGGAGGCTCCTTCTGCGCAGCTGACCTCTGCTGGTTGCTGGGTCATCCATCGGTAGGGCAGCATGAGAAGGCGGGGGGAGGTGCGGTGGGCAGGACAAATGGGTGTCTGAGAAGAGCTAGTTTGACTGTCCCAAGGGACTGGCGTCATCTTGCGGCCCCCTGGGCAGCTGCAGGATCTGTGCAGCATGTGCAGAGAGCGGCGTGTTAAACACATCTAATTTAAACTGCGCTAAAAACAACAATTGTCAAGTTTACTCCGCCTAACACAAAGCCTGATGTCGAGCACAAAAGCAAAGGTTTGGCCCTAAAAACACGGACAAAAGTCACAGTTTGCTTTTTCCTTGTTAACTGGAACATCATACTCAGAAGCAGCTCAAATTCATAAGAACTAATTACAGCTGAATAATTACCAAAAGGCTCCCGCGCTGCTCTGACGATTAATCTTTAGCTGGTTTCATGTTGTAAAAAACAGAGTTGAACCGAAGGTGATGGTAATAGCCTATTAAGACCCTTTAATTGGAAAACTACCCCCCCCTTCCACAACCCTCAGCCATCTCTCCCTCGCACCACACAGCTGACTAATGAAATCAGTGAATAGCAGCCTTGAAAGCAAAGGACAAAAGCATAGATAGAGAAAAGACAATATCCTTGTGTGGGAGAATTAGTTACACTCAGTAGTCTAAGTATTCAAAGCACAGAGTTAAAAATGTGGGTGGGGGTGAAGGGGGATTAAGAGAAAAGTCTACACAGGTGGGTTTCTGGGAAGGGAAGGGGGGTCACATGACAGGACGTTACCTCGTTTGATAAACAACAGCCGTGGTGCACAGGAAGGAGGAAGGGAGTTATTTTATAGGCGGAATTAACTGCTTCACCACATCAGGTATTCATTATGGTAAATCTCCCAGGTGTGCTGTACACGCACTCAGGAGGGGGGGTTTGATGCACAAAGTGGACTGATAGATACGCAATCAATAATCTGAAACAGGCATGTGGTTTCTTTTAAAATGCTTTTTCAAATGAGCGTTTGAAACTAATTTTCCTCTAAATGTGATAAAAGCTAAATGAAGCTTGAATGTTGGGTCTGAATTTATCAGTCATTCTGTAGAAAGACAAACACACTCCGGGGGCTTTAGATAAATACTTTATGAAACTGTCATTTTTAATGTTATCTTCCTGCACATGATGTCCAAGTGACAGCTCATGTTTTTGATCAATGTCCAGGTAAACAGCAAGCTGATGTTTATTGGAATTTGCAAACATGACAGTATGTCACAAAACAACAGAGATTTTGTCATTTGAAGGAGCTTTAAAGTAGAAATTTTGTCTGAGCAACTTTATTCTTCAATCTGAACCATTTTAGACAAACTGACATTTCTTCTGGATTTGTTCTTCGGGACCCTCAAAAGACTTCCCAAAGCTCTTCTATGGAGGTTTTCTGCCTTTGGTTTTGCTCTATGTCCAGAGGATTCCCCACAACCTCAGTTATATTGAGGTCTGGGTTCTGGGGGGGAGGTTCTGGGGATGATCCATCATCTCCATCAGACCTGTTCAGTCCAGTTCCTGCATCATGTGACATTCCTCAGCCGTTTCTCCCTGTTCCCCTTCTTTAAAAATGGCTTCTTGGCAGCCATTCATCCATCCATCCATCCATCCATCCATCCATCCATCCATCGTCATTCATTCATTCATTTGTTCTCCACTGCTTATCCAGGGTCGGATTGTGGGAGCAGCAGCCAAAGAAGGGAAGCCCAGACTTCCCTCTCCCCAGCCACATTTGCCAATTCTGCGGGGGGATCCCGTGGCGTTCCCAGGCCAACTGAGAGATAAAATCCCTCCAGCATGTCCTGGGTCTTCCCCGGGGTCTCCTCCCAGAGGGACGTGCCCGTAACACCTCACCAGGGAGGTCCAGGAGGCATCCTGACCAGATGCCCGAGCCACCTCAACTTGTTCCTCTTGATGCGGAGGAGCAGCGGCTCTACTCTGAGCCCCTTCTGGATGTCCGAGTTCCTCACCCTGCTGAGGGAACTCATTTCAGCCGCCTGTATACGAGATCTCATTCTTTCTGTCACGACCCACAGCTCATGACCACAGGTGAGGGTAGGAACGTAGATCGACTGGTAAATTGAGAGCTTCACCTTCTGGCTCAGCTCCTTCTTCACCCTGACAGACAGGCGCAGAGTCCGCATTAATGCGCACCGATCCGTCTGTTGATCTCACGCTCCATCCTTCCCTCACTCTATTCTATTGTACAGTCATTTAGCAGACGCTTTTATCCAAAGAGACTAACATATATTATTACATATATTTAAACTAACCTGGAGAGGGCAATCCACCCTATTCTGGCTGAGGACCATGGTCTCAGATTTGGAGTTGCTGATTCTCATCCCAGCCACTTCACACTTGGCTGCGAATCACTTAAGTGAGAGCTGGAGATCACGGGCAGATGAAGCCAACAGGACCATGTCATCTGCAAAAAGCAGGGACCCAATCCTGAGGCCACCAAGTCGGATCCCCTCAACACCTCGGCTGCACCTAGAAATTCTGTCCATAAAAGTTATGAACAGAATCGGTGATAAAGGGCAGCCTTGGCGGAGTCCAACCCTCACTGGAAATGAATCCGACTTACTGCCGACAATGCGAACCAAGCTGACACCTGTCGTACAGGGACCGGACAACTCCCCTGTAATTTGAACACACCCTCTGGTCCGCCAGGACAGCCCCACAGCATCCAGAGCCTTAGTGTCTCTGAGCAGATCTCATCCACCCCTGGGGCCTTGCTGCCAAGGAGCTTTTTAACCACATCAGCGACTTCAGTCCCAGAGATAGGAGAGTCCACCCCTGAGTCCCCCAGCTCTGCTTCCTCATCGGAAGACGTGCTGGTAGGATTGAGGAGGTCTTCGTAGTATTCCTTCCACCTACCACAACGTCCCGAGTTGAGGTCAGCAGCTCCCCATCTCCATTGAACACAGTGTTGACGGAGCACTGCTTCCCCCTCCTGAGCCGCCGGATGGTGGATCATAATCGCCTCAAAGCCTTCTCCATGAAGTCTTTCTCCATGGCCTTGCCAAACTCCTTTCGTGCCCGACTTTTTGCTTTGGCGATAGCCAAGGCTGCATGCCGCTCAGCTTGTCAGTACCTATCAGCTGCCTCCAGAGTCCCAAAGGCCAAGAAGGCCTGATAGGACTACTCCTTCAGCTTGATGGCATCCCTCACTGCTGGTGTCCACCAATGAGTCCTGGGATTACCACCACGACAGGCACCAATGACCTTACGTCCACAGCTCCGGCTGGCCATCTGAACCATTGGTTCTTGACAGCCATATTTCCATGGAGACCAGTTCTGGTGAGGCTTCAGCAGAAGGATCTGAGGCATCTCTTGGGCCTTGTTCAGTGTCTTTTAGTTCTAACTTCTTTTTTCTCTCCTCCTGTTTATGTCGGCATGCTGCGATATTGCAGATTTCCAGATAACAGCTCTTTGAAAATCACTTTGTTGCTGTAAAATCAGTCAAACTGTGTCGTTTTTAGTAAAACAAAAGAAGCTGAGACACATGATGTTTCTAACAGGCTGCTTCTAATTAATTTCTTATGCTTCGTAGATCAGTTTTGGATTAGTTAGGAAACAAAAATCACATTCCTGTGAACACGATCAGGTGAGAGGACTGAAAATGTGCAAAGAAAGAGATCTTCAAAGAACCTGGAGAACTGTAACCCAGATCACTTCAAAATATTGCTAGAAAGAATGAAAGGCTGGCTTTATGGTTCATGTTCATGTGTGGAAGTTTGTAGATGAACTTATCAATCACATATTGAACACAAGCTTTTTGTTTTTCACGAAACAAATACATCTGCAGAAATCACATGGTCCTCAGATGTCTCCTCTGATCCACCGTTTCTTCCCAAATGTCCAAAAACAAACAAAGCAAGACGTTTGTGACAAATCAGCTAACAGACCACATGTCTGCCAAAGTAACATCTGTATCTTCCCTGACATGTGACAGCCATTTTGTTAATGCATTTCTCTTTTTTTGTTTCCCCTGTGCAGCTGAGTCAATCACATGATCACAGCAGTAAGTTATGAGAGTTTTTCCTGGGGGTGCGAAGACATTGGGCTGGTTGGGCTGGTTTTTGGGCCAGAGTGCACAGGCCAAGGCCTTAGCCCTAAGCCCTGCACACCCAGCTCCTGACACGCAAGCAGCTCCCCTTCCCACCCCTCCAGGGCTCTGACCAAAGGACTGAGCATGTCAAGACAGATGGGTCACAGATAAGACCTTTCTAGGCTGCCTCATTATCCTCTCAGCTCTCCTCTACCTTTTTGCTCCTCAGCCCCTGTGATCTTCCCACTTTTGCTCACTAGCTTTGAACCTGTTCCTCATTCTTAGTGCTCCCCACCCCCATCATTTGCTGTCAATCACATAATTTTTTCTGCAACCTTCAGCTCAGTTTGCAAACTTTGACTTGTATCCCTTTGCTTTAAGTGGCTCGCTCCTCATAAACGTGTTTTGACCTCTTTCTATCAGCTTTCATTAGGCATTTGAGACATTTCCGTTTTCTCGAGCTGCTCCACGTTGGATGCCTCTGCGTAATTTCCTTAAATCTTCCCTCAACCTCTCAAAGGTTCCCAGTTACCCATGGCCAAAGCATAACACACGATTTTCTACTCCTCCACTGTGTCTTAAGGAGGATTAAATTCACTTAACCCCCCAGAGAACTCAACACCCCATATGATCATGTTTGTATCTCATGCACAGCCTGAGGCTATTATCATATCAGCATTTTATGTTATCACATCTCCCCCTGGGTAATACTCAGCGCTCATGTTTTAGTCGAGAGGTTGTAAGTTATTTAAACAACAGTGTTTAGAATATTTTGGGAGATTTGAGTGACGGCCAGCGTACAGCAGACCTACGAAGATCTGCTTTCAGAGCGGCTGTAGAAAAGCAGCCGCGCTCATAAACCTTCACTCCAATATATTTTTATCATGATAAAAGTTTAACAGAGATTGAGCACGTTTATGGCCGAGCCATCGTAAAATCGAGTTGGTTCGCATCTGGTTTTATTGTGCAGCCACTGCTGTCACTTTGCATCTGATGTATCCCATTTAGATGATGCACACAAATATTTGCTATAAATGTGATGTAGCAGCAATGACAGGGTCTGACTGGGTGGATTCCCATTAAATTTGACTTCATGGAGGAGACATTCAGGGAATAAATGATGGTGATCCTTCCTGTTCCACCAAAAGCTTTACCATTTGTGCTATTTTGTGAATTTTTAAAAAAAATCTTGTATGGATTTAGGGCTCTAAATTCATACCCAGAAACCCACAAAAAGTGGGTAAAAATTTATTTTGGTGGGTATAAATGAAAACTTAGCCTAAATTCCCATCAGCCTGATAAATGCAGCCATACTTTTATACCAGAGGTGCCCCGGTCTGCATGTCATTCAGCTGATTCCTGGTAGTGACACCTTCATTGCATTCAGATGTGTTGAAGAGGGGATGCAACTAAAAGTTGCAGGATAGTAAATGCTGAAGATTGGACATGGGGTTCCTCTGTTTTATCCAGAGCTCTAAACTCCAGCTCAGCTTTGAACTCCAAGAATATTAAACAGTCTTGGGGCAAGCATTTTTTTCAACGTTATAACTTTCTCAGACTGGCCTGCACCACTAAGGTTTGTGTTTTATGATCAAGGACAGTTTTATATTTCTTCTGCATCAATTATGTGTGTAATTTGGTCACTTTACGTGGGGCTTAGCTATGGCTGTGCGATATGACAATATGTATCATTTGGGTGATAGAAAATGTCTTTTGTTTCATATGAGGCTCCATTGTTTACGCCACGATAAGGTGCTTTATTGCAGTATTTTACGTCAAGATGTGCTTTACGGCACACTGCAATACATAAACAAACATGGAGGAACATTGTAGCAGACATGTGTCAGAGCAGGATTATTCACTAAAAGATGAGCAGCCAACCCAAACCGATGAGCTTGTTCACAAAGAGGGGAAATTTCTGTCGCACGGATGCGGTTTGGATATAAAAAGACTGACGTGGAACCGACAACAGACTAGCTCACAGTCCCAACAACGGACCCAGAGACAAATAACTCATTTTATCACCTGCGCAGGAATCAGGATAAAGAATACAGAATAAAGAATAGAGTCAAGGAGCGAAAGCAGCAAAAGCAGCGTCAAGTGGAGGCGAAAGCTCATAATAAACTCCAGACCAAACGCTGCAACAGGTATTTACCTGTGGAACTCCATACAACCTTAGTTCCGTCCAGATGGAAGGAGATCCCTGCTGCTGTTGCCAAGAACATCTGACACATAACTGATGACTGACACAAAATTACACAAACAATTTATATTGGGGATATAAAATGAGCTATATCGGGATATGAGGTTTTGGTCATATGGTCCAGCTCTAGACTTAGCTATCTGTCTCTTAATGCAGAAATCCAGCAACATCACTGTAAATCGTGAGGGCAGCATTAAGTTGCACAGCTGATATGCAACCAGCGAAGGGAATCAACCAGAGAAGACGATGCAGAAATAAAAAGCACCTAATGAAAATGTAAACGTTGTTCAGAACAGCAAAAAATGGATGGAAAAGTGGATGAGCTAACGACCATGGCAACATAAAAAAACACATGGATGTAAGAGGGCAGCGACGTATGACAACGTTTGACGCCTCTGTTTTCGTACATAAGGAAGCCGAAATGAACCCGAAGTCGCATAGTTTTGGTTTCTGTCTTTGATATGTGATGGGTAACAATGTCTTTTTACTTTCTGTCAGTCAAACCTCCTCATTTATACATGTTTTTTGTTTTTATCTTCACTGGAAAAAGAAGTAAAAACGTTTTGCCTCAATCATTTAATGAGAACCTGCCTAACAGCAGCACTTGTACATTTCCGTTTTATCTGCAAACACCGGCAGCAGATTCTGGAGATCTCCCAACACTCGGCACTTCTTTTCCGTCCCATTCAGCGTCTCAGAGGATGATTCATTGATGCTCCCTCTGAATTCCACATGAACGTAAAGTGATATTAAGGCAGCAGTCCGAGTCAGAAAGGTCAGTCATACGCGGGGCCAGTAAAGTCAGGGTTAATCTCGCCTCTTCCAGATGTACTTGCCAACTCAAAGGACCCATGAGGGCTCTGCCTGGACTTCCACAGAACGTGATCTATTGTTCATCTGTCAGCGTGGCCGTGATATATTCTATCCTACCCTCATGGACAAAACATACCCCGGCGATTATACAAGTGGGGCCATTCGCCCGCAACAACGCCAGCCCGGTGACTCTGGACACCAGGCAGCTTGACCTCAAGGTCTCACACTTCTTTGTTTCCACTGACCTCTGTTTCTTTTACCCCCCTCTGAACCTAAAACCTCTGTCCTTCCAGTTCCCCTCCCTCTATTCCCTGCCTCCTTCTCTCACACGCTCTTCACACACATACAAATAAAGAAATGGGGCCCCCTCCAGTTTATTTTATTAGCACTTTGAAACCCCAGGCCCTTCACAGAGACGAGGAGGGAAAAATAATAGGAAGGAGCTTTAATTAGGAGAGTTATTTGGGCCTAAATAAAACAACAGGGTCAGGGGGAAGCGCTGGGTCAACAGGGAGTGTGTGCGCTTTGATACGTGGACTTTGTCATCTTTGGGTTTGACCCTCATATCCATGCAGTAGGGCAAGGCTCAGCGTAACTCTGAAGAGCTCAGAGATGCTGTTTAAGAATGGCACACTTACTCTGGCGTACGTTTATCGTGAAGGAGAAACGGTGGAATGAACGTGAATAAACACACGAGCTCTGCATTGTTCTGGAAGGGGAATACCTGCGCTCCACAAATGCTTCCAGCTGGGTCTCTCTGCATACATATTTGTTTGTTCACTTCCAGGTGTGCCTCCTCCTTCCTATGTCCTCACCCCATCTGCGGATTGCGACATGGAAGCCCTGCAGTTTCCGTTACTCAACTCTTTGCCGGCTTCCTCGACTGTCCGATCCCCCCTCTGTCCGCCCTTCTCGTGTTCCCTCTCCACTTCCCCTCTTCCTCTCCTCTGGAGTGGCCGCTCCCTTTGGCTTTCACGCTGTTTACCAAACACACCAGCAGCCCCTTCTCCTCCCTCCATTTTCTCTCCTGTACATGCATGTCTTTGTTTGCACTCATTTGGGTAGAAAATGGTTCTCGGCTGGGTGATGCAGGGTGAGACAGGATGCCTGAAGTGGTGCTGCCAGGGGGAGAACCAGGGGACACTGGATGGAGTGAGGATTGAAGCTGAAGGGGAGTAGAGATGTGTGGGAGAGTGAGAAATCATGAGAAAGACAAAAGGAATCCCCGGTACTCTGCTCTGTGATGAGTGGAGATGTACGAGTGAAACACATGACGACTGAGCTGTCACACTTTCTGCTCATGTACTGTAAATTCTCTAAAACAACAAATTACTGCTTGATAACCGTGACGTTTTCCTGCCTCCCGCCACAGACAGACAGCTATTTGTTGCCGGGAATATACCAGAAAGTCGTCTCTATACAAGATGATGTGAGCTGCGTAGCCCTCCGCCCTCGTGGAATCACGTGATCGAGGTCAAGAGATTTGGATTTTAAAGAGACTGGAAGGTAGGAGAGCCTGTGCAATGCCCTCAAGGTTAAAACCAATATTTTTACACAAAGAGGTTATTTATCTGTAAACCTCTGCAGCAGTTGCAGAGAGAGTCCAACGCCAGAGAGAGTCCAACGCCAGAGAGAGTCCAACGCCAGAGAGAGTCCAACGCCAGAGAGAGTCCAACGCCAGAGAGAGTCCAACGCCAGAGAGAGTCCAACGCCAGAGAGAGTCCAACGCCAGAGAGCCCCACAGATGTGATGATGAGCGTGCTCTTGGGTGAGATGTAGGTATTATAAGTGGCTTGCTCCAAGATGACCAAGTAGGTCAAGAGAATCGAGGCGGGAGTGAAGGGATTCACAAAGCCGTGAGGGGAAGGTCAAGCGTGAAATCCCTACCCCCTTTGCCACTGTGACCCCCCAGGGAGGAACTCTGGATAAGCAGTGAAGTGTGTGAGTGTGTGAGGTTGAAGGGGAGTGGAGTAAAGACGTTGGTATGCATGTGGTAGCCGTGCCAGCCATGTGCAGTGTATGAAAACCCATGATTAAGATGTAATGGTGCGTGAAAGACTGGTTTAGTCATAAAAACTGGAATCTGTTGAATCAAACCTAATCCTGTGGTAGCGGAGAGGAATTACGCCCAACATGTGCATGCTTTGCACGCTAAATAAAACATTTGTAAATTATTAAGCAACATTTTGGATGATATTTAAAATCCGGAGAGTAAACTCTAGCTTTGTTAAACAGCCTATCTTCACACATAAAGCCCAAGCTTTGCTCTCCTGCAGGATATTTGTCAGCAGGTGGTCCATCAAAGCTGAGGACTTGTTGAGGTTTAAATAGATTTAAATGTTGCAGGTTCATAAAATAGTGGTTTTGGTAGCTTAAAAAACAACTGAAAGCCTGTGAAAAGTAAATACAGTAAATGTTTAAAGATCTTCTCCTCTGGTTTCATTGTGAAAAGATAAAGAGCCGTCAGTGAGGAAGAAAACCTGGTGCGTTTGAGGCTGGAAGAGGTTTTAAAACATCAATAAAAAAATAACACAATCTAAAATAATGAGACTGGATCACAACGGGTCACCTCGGTGACGGATCGAAAGCAAAGATCTGTTTTTCATACATGAAAGCTGGAAAGTTTTAGTAAAAAGTTCATGTGGTCTGATCCGGTCCTTTTTCTGAAGCACGTCACGGTTTGAGACTTTCTGCAGGACATATTCTCCAGGCTGGAAATGCAAAGTATGAGGTGAAACATGGCTGTTGTTGTGATGCGTGTAAAACAGCATGATGCTGTTAAAATGTTTGTTCTCTCCACAAGCCAAAGCAACACCTGGAAACCTTTCCAGGTGTTTAAAACTCACCACATCACATACCAGCGACTGGATAGTAACACTGAACACATACTGTGGCCGATCAAGCAAAGAAATACAAGAAGAACAGAAGAAAAGAAGTAGAGAGATAAAAGTCAACATTGGTCTGACTTTTATTAGCTGGAGAGAGCTCAGAGAAGAGACAGGATGAAATACAGATGCAGTATGAGCAATTGTTATAACACACGAGGGTAAAAAAGTCTTATGAAGTTTAGTTACTGTGATAGTATGAGTTGTTCATATCTGTATGTATCTGTACACACACGTATAGGTGTGAACAAGCATACAAATCACATTTATACTGATGAGGATATTCTTGAGCTTTTTTATGCCTGGGCGTAAAAGCTCAGCACAAAGTTGGGTCTGAATGTTGTGTTTTTACGTGTTTTTACTCCAGAACATATCTAAAACATTTCAGGACTTCTGTGTGTGTGAAAGAGCAGTTTTAGATCCATAAAACACCCAAAATGACAACATTTCATCAGAAAATCTGCAGCTGTTAATACAACTCTATGTATCAGGGTTTCTGTTGAACATTTAGAAGACATGGAAATAAAAGCTTCCCTCTTCAGCTGGTTTTTCACTGTTTCAAAGAAGACTTCATGTGGATTGGGAGGGCCTTGACTCTTTCCAATATTCCCAGTATGAATAAATTCTTGAAGAAGAGTGCTCTCCATGACCACGTCCACTCCAGTTGGTTTCCTTTCTTTCCCCTTTTCTGAAGTTTTTTCTCCAGGTTAGGCAGGTATTTCTCAGTCAGCCTTCAGCGAGCCTGTCCCGTACTCTTACCCTCCACAAACACCATGTACACCAGTTTATTAGCTTCAAACCAGTCCAATCTAATCCACTTTATATGGCATATTTTATAAACGGTACTGGCGACCTGTCCACAGTGTACCATGTCTCTTGATTGAATTTTATAAACGTAAACAGTTTCCAAAAAAAACGTGCTGCAAATATAAGAAAAACAATGTTACAATACTAAAATATGAACTATACTGTACTACACTACGACAGTCCTATCCTAAACTGTACTAAAAACCAGTGATTGGTGGGAGTTTTTTTGTTTGGAGTTTAGAAACAATAACTGCAGATATATGTAGTGTAAGAAACTTTATTTATACAGGCGTAAAGTAGCTACTTTATGAATGAATGTCTCTTGGCTTCTCAGGTTGTAAAAACATCCTGGAAAATCTAGGAAAATTGTAAATATGACAACATTTCTCAGCCTTTCAGACTACATAATGACACTGCAGAGCGAACAAACATCATCCGAGATCACAGCCGAGGAAGATATTGGTAACTGATCCTCGCTTATTAATCAATCATTAATAGGAAGCAAAGCTGAACTTTGATGTGTTTTCCTTCTGTGTGTGTGTGTGTGTGTGTGTGTAACTGTGTGCTGTCTTTGTGTGAGAAAGTAAAAAGTCCCTTCATGTGTGCCCTGCAGTCTGACGGCTTATCCTGTCACACCCTGTCGCCTTCATGTCAGTGCTGGACACTGGCTGCTGTTCTCGCCCCCTCTCCACCTCAGTGCCCTGCAGTGACCCTCCCACCACCACCCACTCTGTTAAACAGCAACTACCACCCGTCCAAAGTCTCAAAAGACACAAATTATTGACCTGATTCGAGCTGTAATGCTGATGATATCCACTTTTGTTGGTAGTTTTGACAGTCTGAGCTGAGTGTCAATGTCTTTAACTTGCTGATGTTACGGTTCTTTCTATGCTGGAGCCCCGTTTTACTGACAGGAATCATTTGTTTATTTTATGGTGACTAACATAAAATCTATCTATCTCTATATATATAGATATCTATATCTATATCTATATATATATACATATATATATATATATATATATATATATATATATATATATATATATATATATATATATATATATATATATAGTGGTTCAAACATAACATGTTTGAATTAATTCTTCATCCTCCTCAATGAATCTTTATAAAATGGGATATTGAGATTTAAGAAAGAAATATGATCATTACGCCTACAGTCATCTCCTTTCATTAACCCTTTATAAGGGCAGGTGACTATTTTTGATCACTTCGTTTTCTTTCATATTCAGCGTGAAACTATTATTCTTCTTAATGTAAGAACAGAATGGAGGTCTTGGTACAAACCAGAAAGACTATTTTAGGAAAAATAATTAAAAATTTGCTGAATTATTTTTTTCTAAAATTTTATTGAATTTAATTTCTAAATTTAATTTTTTTTAATTAATTTATCATATTTGTCTTCTTTCTAAAAAATACTGATATTGAACCAGAATTGGAAAATAATTTAATGATTTTCATAAATATTTTTTATTTATTATTACTTTTGTCAATTTCAGCTCATTTCACAGGCAGCTGCTTTTTTCCTTCTTTAATGGGAGGGTATGAATACATTTTATGACAACTGTACTTAACTTAAATATTGACAAGCGGTAATAGAAACACCTATAAGTATCACTAAACATCTTTTACACTCTTTGATTTGGTTTTCCAGACATGTCAGTGCAGAAGTAAATCACAAAAGTGTAAAACACCGTTTTTATTTTGCATTTATGTGTCACAATAAGTGACATGGTGGGTCATGTGACCAGTTCATTTCAATATACCTCCAGATATCTTTTTTCTGATGAAGACAGCGGAAACAGCAGGAATACCGACTGAAACAGCTGCTCCAAAACTTAAAACGTTTTGTATATTCATCCTCCTCAAAGTGGAGTTTTGCAGGATGAGATTTAAGGAGAATTAAGTCTTTTGTGCTGAACATCATTCAATCGACACACCCTCAAATCGCAGTTTTATAGCATGATGAAATTTGAGAAATATTGCTTTTATTTAGCAAAAAAAAAACCTGAAATGGAAACACACTGTTATGGTCTGTGTGTGCAAGTTGAGCCAAACAAAGTGTTTTATTTGAGCGTTACGTACATGTCTGACCTTTCTGCAAAAGCATAAACAGTTGAATTACAGCCTTTTCTTCCTGTTTTCTTTCCTCAGGAATGGCTTCTTGGCAGCCATCATTTCAGATGACGTTTCAGCCAGCAGTAGATGGATCAGCTGGAGGTCCAGATGCATCTCTCAGGTCTTTACTTTTTCTGTTTCTTCAGGATATCACATTCAGATCCTACATCTTCTTATTCAGTCCTGATTCTTCTTCTGCTGTCCTGCACTTGCCAAGTTTTCAATCAGAGGCTTCATGAGAATCATCTGGTTGCTGCAAAACTACAATTCTCTGTGCATCAAACGGGATTATCACTGGTATCTTTTAATAGGATCAAGACAAAGCAAAATGGACAAATAACGTGTTTCTTTGTTCTGGCAGCTGGTAGCAGGATACTTAAAGCTCCAATTTAAAATGTATTTTTGTTATTTCTAAATAAAAATACAACTGTACAGCTTTCTGTTTTACATATGTGACTGTTTATATATTATCATATATTCACCTTTTCATTTGATTTAATTTTCGTTTTTTTTCTGCATGATTCTTTTTGTGGTTTTTTGGCTTATTTTAATTTTGGTACAAACAGAATAATTTAAGCATTTTTTAGTTTAGATGTATCCATGTTCTCAGATTAAAGGATCTCCTTCACATTTGGCAAAAGAATTGATTAGTCAGGATTACAATAGGATCATGACTTTGAGTAATGGGATCAGGATAAATGAGGAAGCGTACATCTGTGCGCTGAGTCTGGACAGAAACTAAAGGAAGTTTTCCCATCCTGCGTGTTTTACAATACCGTTAAATAAAACTCACCATCATGGATTAGTTTAGTCCTTGTAGAAGTTTAACTGCTCAGCCAATATGGATTGATTTTTTTTGTGTGTTTTTTATATTTTGGCAGTGATGTCCCATCAACACATAGAGACAGCCGTAGAGTGACTTGTCCTGTGAGCAAAGATGTTGCGTTGCTTCAGGTTGAGAAAATGGATGAGCAGTGACCTCGCTAAGCCCAGGCTGACTTCTTGTAAGTGATGACTGAAAGGTTTCCTTTAACTTGCTGTCGAAAAGGAGAATGCAGCTGTCACAGAGGAATGTCCTGCTAAGTTTCCAAGTTTCTTTGCTTGAATTTAAACTTTCAAAGACTGTTTGTGCGAAGTGTGCTTTGTCTGACCCTCTGTGACAAGTTGGAAGGTGCAGATTCACTGACATGAAGTGAAGCTGGTTTCCATCTGTCAGCAGCTTTTAAATATTTGTGAGTGGAGCTTGATTGAGGTGAAGCTCCTGTGTGGACGTCAGGTTTCTGAAAGGAAGACGTTCCACCTGTTACACCACCATTTGGAATTTGTAGATCGTTACTTCGTTTAAAGGCACTGCTCATCGTGTAAACGCTGGTAATTATTAAGCCTAAACCTTGAAGGGACAAAAAGCAAAGTCGCTTCACTGCTTTGCTGAGGAGCATTGCCTCTAGACCAAAACAAAGCATGTCATGACTCACACCTCCCTCCAACCCCCACTCCGCTCTCCTTGTCTGCAAACATACTTTCAAAGTGCAAAAACACCAAGAAAACATCAAAACATTATCACTGTTTTGTGGAAAATGTTGAAGTGGCATTTATGTTGTTACCTGTAAAGGAGGTGAAGCGTTCGCTCCGAGTCGGACTGAAGCCTCTTCAGCTCTGGCAGTGCTACTAATACAATATTAATCCAGTTCTGTCTCTTTGTCCAACAACTTCATTAACAACAATCGTAGTTGTTTACAGAGTAGAGCTGGGCTAATTGATTCAAATATCATGCTATCCATACCAAGGCTAGTATCGGTATCGATTGATACCAGCAAGATTGTATCAATATTTTTCTTGCAGAGGACTTTCGGGTTAAAGAGCCAAAAAATGTGAATAAAGACACATTCACATCAGCCGTTCTGATTCAAATCCGACTCCGTTTGTTCGGAAAGTCGCATTGTTTGGGGAAATGTAAACACGTCAAATGAATTCTGATCTGGACCAAAGAAGCGGACTCGGTCCACCTACAAACGCAGGTCTCAGCGTGTTCCAAGTGGACCAAATACAGGAAGTGGACTACAAAAAAGTCACTTCCTGCATGTGGCGTAGCATTGCATTGTGGGTAAATCCATAGCGATGGCGTTAAGGGTCCTCTGCTTCGTCCATTGTTGCAGAGTATTTCTGCAGGGTACTTACATAAGACACAATAAAAACCCAAAACAGCCATAGTTTTGTCTCCATGTTTAACTGGCAGGTGGAGGAAACAGTGTTTTCTTCTTCATGCGGGTCTTGTCCTCTCTTCTGCTAAATACCAGTGCAGCGCCACCTCTGGTGGGAATGGGGAGATATTATTCTAATGGTTTGACTGGTTTTACCAAAGTGCAGCGTGGACACGATCTCGGTCCGCATGGATACACCCCCCTACAACTGGGCCGGGTCCCCAACCGGACCAAGTCTTGCGGACTATCCTGATATGAACGCACCCTAAGAGTCAACCAATAGTAGATTTTTTGTTTTCTAAGTTAATTTTCACTGTTGAATTTATTTTTTTTTCAAATGTGTGTGTGATAAAAGGGAAAACAGTTATTTTGAAAATACACGCTGCCATTGCTCGCTCGCCGCAGCCTTTTATAGGGAGGGGGGACCGAAGACGGTGAAAGGAGAGAGGCAGCGGTGATTCACCTGGCTGGCGACTGGACCAGATGGTAACATGGGGCTGCTATAATGGTGTTATGCTGTACTCCAGATGAATTTACACCTTTAGTTCTTCACATAGACATTTCTTTTACTCCTTCAACATAGAAAAAATGTTTTTTTTCTGCCTGTTATTTAAAAGAACATTTTTACACTTTGATTTTAGTTTTTCTGACAGAACACATGTAAATCGTCCTGTTTACAATAACAAGTATTGTTACATTACAAGCACTGAAGGATCACACTTTAATGGTCCCGAATACCTCCAAGACCATGGAAAAGACTGTAGTAGAGTGAAAAGACATTCAATCTTCCTCTTCATATATCTACCCGTTACAGTGTGGTTACCTTGTTTTGGAGCAATTTCTTCTGGACCACCAACTCAAGCCTGGCCAAAAAGGTCCCGTGGTGACTCTTCTTCCTCAGGCAGCTGTGAAAATCCCACTTCCCATGTAGTTTAATGGTTGACTTCTATAGGTGCACCATTCAGAACATCCCGTCCAACTGTATCAAGGTCTGGTACAGCAGCCAAGCGGATCACTGGAACAAAGCTCCTGCTCCTGGACTCATTGTACGTCAGTCGCCTGCGAAAGAAGGCCAGCAGCATCCTCAGACGCTTCACTCACCCACGCTTTCCCTGTTCCAGCAACTGCCATCGGTGAGGGGCTCCAGAGCTGTGTCCTTCATCCCTGCCCCCCAACCCATGCATAAAACTGTAACTACATGTGCAATAATAATCATGTAAGCAGCACAAAACTGTGTTCTCAAGCATCTGCACCACTGGGATCACTGCAACATTTATAGACTCACAATAAATAAAGGTTCAAACAGGAGAAAAACTGGGATTTCTGCATCACTCTGAGACAGGATGTTCCTAATCTTGGCAGTGTTATGTAAGTGAAAGAAGGAAGTCGTAGAAACGTGTTTCATCTGTGTGTCAAAGCACAGATCCGGTTCAAAAATACCTTCAAGTTTCCCCACTGTTGAACTGGAAGCTGAGGTTATGTGCCAACCAGGGTAATTAGCTACGGTAGACAGGGAGTTCCTCAGGCCCACAGACACCAACCTCCATGTGTCTGAATTCAAAAGGATAAAAATTATCCAGGTTTTTATGTCTTCACAACATCTGACCAATTGACTGATTTAATCCGGCTTCAGCGATACGTAAAGATGAGTGTCATCGGCATAGAAATGTAAACGTATGGTGTCGTGCAGGATGGCCGTCTCTGGTCCTCCAGAGACACAGTCCTGCAAGCGTTGGAAGTTTCCTTTTTCTGCTTTTATTCTGATTAGAACTAGCTTTCAGTTACGTGAGTATTGATTCTATTTCTCATTACCATAATTAATTATTATCACCATTTTCATCATAATCCCCACTGTTGTGGTTATTATCGGTGTCATTAGCGTCATAACATCATCATCATCATCTCCTTCATTATCATCATCATTATTATAATCATAGTCATTGTTATGTTACTGTCTTTTTCATCATCAATATTATCATCATCATGTGTATCACCATTGCCATCTTTTTTATGCAATATTGTAATTGCTGTCATTATCACCTCTGTTATCATTATTGTCATCATTGTGATCATCACTGCTTTTATCATTTTTGTCAATATATTTGGAAACTAATCATTTAATATTTCATACATACATGTTATCCAAACCCATCTGAAGGCAGCAGCTGTGACTTTTATCGTCCTCATCATGCTTTTATTTTGAAAAGTGATTGTTCTGACTCAGCAGTGATAAAGCTGAAAAAGTTGATGAATGTTTGCTAGTAATTGTAGCTACAGTCTTCAAGTTAAATGTCTGCTTAACTCCACAGGTGCCAACATTCTTCCAGTCCGTGTGGGAGAGTGAAAGTGTGTATTAGTGAGTTGGAGGTGGGTCTGTTGGTGGAGTGGGTCAGCAGGCAGAAAGGCAGTGGGCCGAGCTGGGAGCCGAAGCCCCTCCTGGGGGTCAGGCCAAAGAGGATGAAACCTGTCATTAGGGAGGTGAGGAGAAGAAAGCTCTCAGGGGGGGAGCATTGTCCTGGGGGCGGGCGAGTGGGATGGCTCTTTAGTGCCTCAAATAACATGGCCCCCGGCAGCCATTGTCATAGAGTGAAAGGGTCCAATGGTAGGTGGGGGGGAGGGGTCACAAGGGTGAGGGGACAATCCTGAACACTGGTCAGTGGGAGAAAGGCCTCGGTGGGTGAGGAGGGGAGAAGGGTGGTGAATGAGTGGGGGTAGGAAGCTTTTATACAGTTGTTTTCCTCTTCTTTGTTGACAGCTCATCCAGAACAAGGTTCCTGTGGTCCTCCTGAGACTCGCATGTACATCCGCATCAGAGCACCATCCTCAAATTTTAACACGCATGTGCAAATGTCTTCAGATGTAACATTTTTCATCTGCCTTATGTTAAAAAACACTTGTTTGTGCTTCCTCTTTTTGCAGTGGGGGGAGTATCAGCGTGCAGGTTGAATAGCAAAGGTTGACATCTATGCAAGAGCTCAGTGCAGAGTCAGGACCTTCCACCCATTCAAAGTGTTTTAAGGGGATGGGTCACGCAGATAATGGGATACCCGACAGAAAGACCAAAGACCAAAGCTTTCCTCTTTACTGGAGGTCTTGGACAGCCTGTCACTCCGCTGTGCAACCGACAACAAATACGCCACAATATATCTACATGTCAGCTTAGGTTGTGAATTCATTTGTCCTCGATATCGCTTGGCTTTAGGGACGGTTATAAAGACCGCATGGACTGGGTTGTCAAAAAGGTAAATGAACATATCAATGAATAGTTGTCGTCGTTGCAGAGGAGGTAAAAAATGTGCGTTTTTTTTTGTTCCTTTTCCACAAACTGATCCTGATTTTTGACCAACTTTGAATTCTTTTCAACACTTTGCTAATGATGTATATTTTACCTAATATGTCCAAGCTGTTCCCACAGCCAGAGCACCTAATAAACTGATAAACTGGACCAATTACCAACTTCATTAGCCGGCTTTCATCCAATCCCAAAGCACTGATGACTTTAGAGCGCCAATAAAACTGCTAGGTTGTGACCTTAACGTTAAGGGACCTCAACTGGACGAGAGGGGACAGACGAGGGTCAACAACATCTCACACTTGTCACACCCTGGTGTGAAAGTGTGTTTACATCTCATTCCTGTATCAGTGCAGCTAGTACTCTTGACGCAACAAGTAAACAATGAATTAATCAAACTGTAAAGGTCAAGAAGTAACAACGACAGCGCGGGTTGTGGCTTGACGTCCAGTCCTCAGTGAATATGTGGCTCTAGCTTCCCACTGACCAGCTTATTGTTTGAAGTTTTTTAGTTCTTGATTTACTTTTTAAAAAACTTTCTGTACTTTTTGTTTCTACTTGGTAAAACTGTAGAAATAAGTGGCTGTTTTGATTTAAAAGATATCACATTTTGTGTCTACTTCTTCTGATTTATTGGTTAACAGCAGTTATGAGGAGCCATGGTCCTTAGAAGCCGCAGTCATGCAAGTTTTAGATGTTTCCCTGCTCCGACACACCTGATTCAAATGACTAACAGCTAATAGCGACTAATAAATCAGTGTTGGAGTGTAGAAACATCTGTCGCCCTTTAGGACCAAGACTCTCCATCAACACTTTAGTTTTCAGCAGTTAATGATGTTTCATATGAAAATATGTGCCCTCAAATAGTTAAGAAAGTAATATTTTCCCACATTCTCTGTAGCATTTCAACTGGCCTTCCAGCGTGACCTCATGAGACATCATGGAAGTTACCAACTGAATTAATTCAGCAGGGGGTTTCTTTTGTACCATATTTGCGTTTAAAAACTTTGCTTTTAATACCAAAACCCTGCAAAACAACAAAAAGGCTTAAAATATGATGTTTGAAAAAGCATCGGATTAGTGGAGCAAAATATCTGGGCATCCTTGGTTTTCCACAATGAGGTTTGAAACTTCAGCCCTTTTCACAATGCGTATTCAAGCAGGACTTCTGCACCTTTGTTGCACATAAGCGTCCTGAATTTATGCACAGAGGTGGGATGAGGGGGCTTCACAGCTGACATGTTGCTGATAAGCCAGTGAACTGACAAAAGGGAGGAGCTGTGATGTAACAGATCGCCCTTATCTTTGATGATCAACCAGATAAATCTGCAACGTTGGTTTGCCGTTGATGAGCACAAACAGGAGCTGAAGTACCAGCAGAGGAGAATTTGAATTGGCTAACTTGTGTACCGATGTGACATGTCCACTCATAGTTTTTGCTGACTGATGTCATTTTACTAAAACAACACGAACATTTAGACATCCTGAAATCCATGCAAAGCTAAGCATGCTAAAGCTAACATTATGTCATGAGCAAAGGGTGCTTGTGCAAATACATGATATGCGTTACCTTGTGGTTCTTACTTGTACAGGTCTACAAGCTCTTATTTTGAAAGGAAGTACGAGTGTTTTGGGAAAGGAAACAGGAAGTAGTTCATGTTTGTCCACTGAGCACGCTGAGCAGCTTTCCAAACATGCTTTCCAAAACTGTTTTTCCTTGAAGAAATGTTACTTTTCTTTGTTGGACAGAAGACTCAGTAAAGCCTTTAAAGTATCTCATTGTCTGATGGTCATAGAAGATGCTAGCTGTCTGTCAATGGAGCAAAGGGACGTACAATTACGACAGAACATAAGCTCTAAAGAACCTAAAGAACTAAGTGAATTAGGAAAAAAAAAAACTTAATAAATCATATATTAGTTTATTTTTGTACTTCTAATTAGCTTTGTGTACATGCAGCCTATAACCTTTAATGGATGCAAAAAGGTGCAAATAATGACTTAAAAAATTCAAAGGAGAGTTTTAAAAAAGTTTTATTACCAATACACTTTATATTATTCAGTAATTCATTTTCCGCACCAGTTAGAGCTCATTAATGCAGTTTTGTCCATGTCCTGTGTTGGTTATGTGTGTAATTTGGTCCATTTTCAAGGTGCTTAGCTATCGGTCACTTGATGTAGAAAACGGAGGAATACCACAGGAAATTGCAGTTGTGCAGCTGACACACCATGGGCGAAAGTAAAAACAGAAGAAAAAGAGGAATAGGAGGAAGACAACACTGAAACCATCAAATTAAAGGCACGCAAAAAAAGATGCAGAGGAAGTTGAGAACAGCAAACAAATCTTTGTGGTTTTATTTTTCTACTTCTTCTGGTGTTTCTGGATTGTTATTTACCAGTTTATCGTGGAGCATCACCTCTACCAACCGGTGTCACAACGCAGAAGTGAACTCTGAACTCAGCAATGCCCCCTAGTGTATGAACAGACTTAACGACCATGGCGACATAAAGAAAGCATTGAAGTATGAGAGTGGTGACGACCATCTACTTTAGATTTAGTTGATTATAAAAATATCTTGTTAACGACTGCTCACATTATTCAGATGGGGTATGGTGACAGGATGTTTTTTAATTTGGGATTAATAATTCGGATTTAACGTATTTTCCTACGAGTTTACATGAAAATAAAAATTTTGAATGAATGTTTACATGAAACACGTCCTCATTTAATTCCCCTTTAGAGCGGCGGGTTGGGAAGGGTTCTGATTGGACAGAGGGTGCACGTGACGTATGACGTATACCGGAAATAAACAAAGTTCGTTCCCTGCTTCTCGTCTTTTCAGTCGTAACTTGTAAAAACTACATAATAAGTACCAGTTTCACCGCTATTTTTATTATAAATGTGAAGTAGCAGCTCAACACGAGCATACTACTTCACTTTCTGCAGCAACTGAGAAGGAGAAGAACGATAGACCACCGAACACGGGAGGCAAAACAACGCGCGTCATCGGGACAGGACAAGGTAACGAGCATGCTCAGAACGACCAGAATTAACTTAGAGCAGAATGAAGGTTTACATGACAGAGGAATTAAATAGATCGGAATTAAAATGCGAATAAACCAGACACTTACATCGGAGTTACGTTTAATTAGGAATAGAAATTTGCATTAAGAATTAAGTGTTTACATGGTCATTTTTCATCAGTTTAAAGAGGAAATAACTTTTATTTAGAAATAAACAGGAATTAAAACTCTCATGTAAACGTACTGATAGATCTAAACTCGAACTGAAAGATAATTTAGTGACAAGACTATGGCCTAAATAGCTCTAAATTTACCATTAAAATTAAAACTTTTCCACTGAGTTGTACCTGATCATTGTGAACCACTTTTACAATGTTAGTAGTGTAAGAAATAATAAATGAGACAACAGAATAAAACCTCCAGTGGCAAAGGGAACTGAGTCAATCACTTTTCAGTGAAAACACTGCGTGTCAGAAGAACATTAGTAAGGTGAAGAAATTAGCAGCTGGCCTCACTAAAAAAGTTCAAAACCATCAGAAGCTTTGGAGGGAAACTGGAGGGAAGGATGATGAGGAGGTGGAGAAGAGGGGCAGAGCTAATCACTTTCCCTGCTGACTTCTCAGGAGGGAGGAAGGTAAAGATCACAGCTCTACCAGCACATTGCAGCCATCCTCCGCTCCTCCCTCCAGCCCTCCCGGCCTTTTGAAAGAAGACCCAGGGTGCCTGGTTCTCTCCTTCTGCCCACTGGGCTATTGAAGGGAATGATGGATGGCTTCATAACACTAAATCTCCTCCAGAGAAAGACGGTTTTGTCCATCTCTCCTTGTCTGCTTCCACCTTCTCTCTGATGCAAGTGAAAACAGCCATATTTTCACTTTTTCTTTTATTTCTCACTCTATTTCTTTTCTTTCGGTGTCTCCACAGATGAGGGAATGTCTCCCTGTCCGTCTGGCAAGGGACAGATGTGGAGGCTTTCCTTTCCCAGCATTCCCAGGGGAGAATAAGGACAGGCCTTAACACCCTCTTGGAGAAGGGAGCGGGAAGAAGGAAGGCCGGTTTGTTGTCAGAAGGGTCATGTATTAGGAGTCAAGTGATGCATAAGTAATGCTTTGTTTGGACTGATCTGGAGGAAGGAATTTACTTCATTTGCCTGTAATTGGGTTATTTTCCTTTGAAATGACTTATGAAACGAAGATTAGGAGGGCGGAAAGGGTCAGTACTTCATGGGAAACGTTATGAAAGTCATAAAAGTGTCAAACACGTAAGATTCCACGATGACGGTTTAATCAGCACAGTGTTATAAAAGTATGCAAAATCGCCTCGGTGGTGAGTTACGAGGTAGAAAACTACCCTCGTGTTGCACACGATCTGGTCTCAGGGACACCAGCGCAACTTTAAGTGTGAGAAAATGTAAGATGCATTCAGTATGTTGCATGCACGACTGCTGGAAAATGTGAGAAACCAGGTCAAACAAAGGATCAGACATGAGTTGTGGGTCGGGAATCTAACGGCCTGGCTCCAAGCTTATTTGGGGCTCCTTACTTATTTAACTGTATTAGTCATAGAAGAAACTGCATTTTGATTTTCTCATGTCTGTGTGAGCAACTGGACTGAGAGAACAAGCTATTAAATTCTTGTTTACTAGACTTGCAGAGGCTTGAGACTGAGTCAGACGTCATTATATTCATGCCAGTTCCTACAATCTGTCACTCTGCAGCGGTGCTGTTCGTAGTGTTTGTCATGTTCATGCTCACCTTTAAAAAGCTGATTCAAAATGTCCCCAAACCACTGAAACCATGAGGAAATTATTTTGGTAAAGAGGAAGACAGCTGATTTACCCGTCCATCTGGGCATTTCCAGACACTTAAACTCTTTGGATTGGAGCGATGGCATGATGAAAACATGGACACAAACATTCATCTTTATTTCATTTTATCGTTAAGTGGTTGTTCAACAGAAGTGATTAGAAATGCAGGGATAACCGAATATATAATTAGTACTGAGGTTTGATGCATCTGTGCTCGTCTCATCAGGCAGAGGCTGGAATGACGCAGCTCCGTTGTGATGCTGATGCTTCGTCACGTCGCATGAACCATCAGCCGTCTCTGCTGCTGGACATGAACATGCCAGATGTCTCCATTTCTTCTCTTTAACATGGTCTAAGCCATCAGTTAAATGATGTATTTTGTGATAAACTAACCTTCAAATGATGCCTGGGTGAGTATTTTAAGACGGGACGAGATCCAACATGGCGCCCTACCGTTCACAGACCCGGCCGTATGAACAAGACGAACCTTCTGATCCTGATTGCTTTGGATTAGAACTAACCCAAACCATCTTACTGGAAAAAGACTTGGAGGCGTTCATGGACTAATATCATTATCAGCAACTAAACATGGATCCAGTCATTGAAACAGCGTCAAACGTTATAGAAATTACTGCAGTTATTTTGTGCTGTTTTGTTACATTTAATTAATAATGTTTGCTTCGTTTTTTCCATTTTTGCTAAAGTATTTTCTTGCCGTTAGAAGTTTTTCCACCCGTCCAAGTTTAAAGCAGTTTTTTTAAGTCAAATTGCAATATATATATATATATATATATATATATATATATATATATATATATATATATATATATATATATATGTGTATATATATATATATATATATATATATATATATATATATATATATATATGTGTATATATATATATATATGTATATATATATATATATATATATATATATATATATATGTGTATATATATATATATATATATATATATATATATATATATGTGTATATATATATATATATATATATATATATGTGTATATATATATATATATATATATATACACATATATATATATATATATATATATATATATGTGTATATATATATATATATATATATGTGTATATATATATATATGTGTATATATATATATATATATATATATATATATATATATATATATATATATATATATATATATATATATGTGTATATATATATATATGTGTATATATATATATATATATATATATATATATATATGTGTATATATATATATATGTGTATATATATATATATATATATATATATATATATATATATATATATATATATATATATGTGTATATATATATATATATATATATATATATATATATATATATATATATATATGTGTATATATATATATATATATATATATATATGTGTATATATATATATATATATATATATATATATATATATATATATATATATATACACATATATATATACACATATATATATATATATATATATATATATATATATATATATATACACATATATATATATATATATATATATATATATGTATATATATATATATATATATATATACACATATATATATATATATATATATATATATATATATATATATATATATATATATATATATATATATATATATATATATGTATATAGTGCAGAATCTTGGTTTTGTTTTATTTTATTTTAAATTAAATAATTTAAATAAATTAAATTAAATTAAAAAATTATTTAATTTAATTTAATTTAATTTAATTTTTGTATCCTCCTCCATGAAGTGTTTGTCTACAGGTTAGCTTCTGGATTTACTGCAATTCAGGTTTCTTCCGCCAAAGATGGAAGATAAAAACAAGACAGATGAATTATAGTTAAGAAGACACATTAAAATAAAATCTTACTCTTTTGTTTTGTACTTGTATGTAGACAAAATCAACAACATTTGCTAATATAATATTCTGATATGTGCTTCATAAATAAAATTCTACTTACTCAATTCTTAATTTTGCGCATAAAAATCTAAGTTTCATTCAGGTCCTTTTTGTAGTTGTGCAACTAACTTTCTGGGTAGATGAATTTGTGGATTGACAGCAGGGCATAAACTATAATGACCAAAAATCTAGTTGAGTCGTTACTATGACAACACACTATTTTGCTCCTCTTTTTCTCGGTTGAGCAGGAAGTTGAGCATCTATGAGAGGCAGGATCTATCTGGAAAGAAGTTACACTTCCAACAAGGAGTTTAAAATATTTACCTCCCGCTGTTCAGCTGGAAGCAGCCTGCTGGTTATTAGCTCTGTCCTCCATTCGCTGGTGGAGTGGCAGCTCACCGTGTTCGCTCTGAGAGGAGCCATTCAGACCTTGTGGCTTCCACAGCACAGGCGTGGAAATCGCCTACATTTAATCAGCCATGGTGGAGAATCTAAAGAAAAGGATCAAGAGAGCATTGTGCTAATGGATTGGCTACAGTTTAGGGCTCCAGCACACCAAGTTATACCTAGTTAAAGGCATATCGCAGTCTGGCAGTGTAACTCAAACCACATGGCGCTGCCCTGAAACATTCTCCGTTTCTCCCATATTTGGATACAGGAAAAGAGGTTGTTTTTGATATGTTTCTGTGGGATTTTTTGACATTTGAGGGCAAAGCGAATTAGCGCTGTGAGCCCCTAACAATCACTTTGATTGACTGTTAAGTCAATCATTTCATCCGTGCTCCACAAGAACTGAAAATGAAAGAATAAATCAGCTTTTGTGTTTTTGAAGCACATCAAGTGACTCTCGCATACAGTGGCTTGATTCTTTCGGTCTGTCTGTACATTAAAATTTCAAGCTTACGGCCATGGCAATTCTTACCAATACAGTAAGGCCATAGAAGACGGAGGCGACATTCAGAAAGGGCCGGTGCACTCAAACAAAGCAGTAAATCAAGTGGCTTGACACATGCTCACCAGACAGTTTGCCGTTTGTCACAGCGCCTGAATGGAACTAAAAGCAAAGTTGTGGACGCATCGGGGTGATCGGCATTGCTCAGATACTACACAAGAGGCCTTTTCAGACAGCTGCAACACTGATTACATTGTGTGAAGGCCAATCAAAGGGGAAAATGACGAGAGCAGCCATGCCGGACACACACAATGCACAAATGGCAGCGGTCAGATGGTGGAGGAGAGAGGTGGTGCTCTGGGGATTTTAAAGACGCATTTTGGGATACAGGGTCAGACACATGGAAAACTCGCTCATATTCAGCATACAGTGTATTACACAACAGGCACATAAACAGAAGTATACTATCTAAATTAGCTGACAATATTCGTCTGGTTTATTATGCACATTCTGAACAACGGAGGACAAAAAGTATGTAAAATCCACCAGTGGATCTAAAAAAAAAAAAAAAAAAAGCCAGAAATCAGACAGAAAAGAGAAGATTAAGGGAATAAACTAAGTTCAGTTCTTTGTTTGAGTCGGCTCATTTTCCCTTTAACCTGTTGTTATCCCCTCCTGCCTGAGAGGGTCTCACTTTCAGTGTCTGGAATGAATCCATGTAAAAACACATGGAAGGAAACCTGTCTGGGACCAAAATCCCGAAGTAGGAATATTGTACTGTTTCAAGATTTGGATTATTAATGTTTATTTACAGCATTTGTATTTATATTGATTCTTATCATAACAAAGACATGAAAAAAAGCAGTTTTCCACAGTTTTTATCTCAGCGTAACCTTTTCCTGAAAAGAAAGGTGGTAGATAGATAGATAGATAGATAGATAGATAGATAAATAAAAAAAATAAAATAAAAAAAACATAAATAAATGGGTATGGTCAATGGATGGAATAATTTAATTTAATCTAATTTGACTTTATTGTAAATAAAGTTAAATAAAAAACTAAATTTAATGATACATTTTATTTATAAAATAAGACATTAGAGCTCCTTTAGAAATACAAAGTTGTATTACATTTAAAAAATAGAATAATCAAACATTGCTTAAAATACGAAATGATACTTAAAAGAATTATAAAATCATTCAAATTGACAAGATCATAAAAAGCAGCTTTAAAATGATTTGTTTTATTATTTAATTATTTTTTACCCATGTCAGGTCGGAGCAAGAAGACTTTAGGAAGTGAGTTCCAGAGAGTCCCTCCAGGTTCTGTTGGTCACGAGAGAAATTAAACCAAGTTAAGTGTCAGAGGCGTGAAGACTGTGGTGATGAAGACATTCAGTCTTTGAGTGCTTTCAATGTGAGGATGAGGATTTTTAATTGAATACGAAGCCAGAGGAGTCAGGACAAAGGTTATCTGTTGGTGTGAGAAAATAATCCAGCAGCAGTTTTGGATGTTGAAGCTTGTTTAAGACTTTGTGTGATGAGCCGTGCAGGATGCTGCTGCTGCAGTCGAGTCTGGGCATGAGGAAAGACGGATGAAGAATTTCCGCTGCAGGATAGGAAATTAAATTGTATTTTGTTCATCATATTAACCAGACTTTCCGTTGCTTATTCTTTTCATTTTTAGATGAAAAAGTTCTTGTTGGATGACTGGACTTGTCAGAAAGTCTTTAAGTTTGATCAGTTATCTTAATTTGAAAGTCTCTGTTAGTGACGTAGTTTCCTTTCTGAGAGTTTAGGACTGCTCCGGAAATCCCATCCAGACACTTCTTTTTGGTTAAATCACAGTCGAACGACCTGCGCAGTCGTCTTCAGCAGCTTCTGACAGAAAAGTGTAGAAACTCGAGCAGTTTTAAAAGAAACATGTTCAGCTCAATGTAAAAGTAACTCTTTAGGGAAGCGTCTGCTAATAAATGGAAACATTTTTTGTCTTTTGTCCCACCAGGATGACAAACTAGCTTCTTTCTCTGACTTTTATTCTTTTCATGTTAAAGCAAGAATGTTTAAGTTTCTGGCATTAAAACTTTGTTTCAGACTTATTTTGGTCCTTTTAACATCCCGGTACTGAGAAACTGCAGCCTGTGGAATCAGCTGAAGTTTGCTCTACAGCACTACGGGACAATGGGAGCGTCAAAACTTTTTATTGATATTTGACACTTTCTTTCAATGTAGTTTTTTTCCATTTGCGATTTTTAAATTACAATATTCAGTTTTTGCGCAGTTCTAGGTGCTAATGACTGTTTAAGACATTGACTTCAGCAAAAAAAAAAAAAGGAGATTTTTAGAGGAACTGAGGAATATAATGAGACAAACGGACAGAGCGAGAGAAAAGACTGGACTGACTTTTACTGGCTGGAGAGATCTCAGAGAAGAGACAGGATGCCAGATGGCTGCAGATTCAGGGGGAATCCTTATGAGAGCAAAAATCTCCTAAAGTTCAACTTTAAAGATGCAGCTTTTGTGTATTTTCTCAGTAATGCATCGCCTATAGACGGCTAATTCGGCATCCATCTTGCATCCTACCTGTACTGTGAGCTCTCTCCAGCCAGTAAAGATCTACGTCCCCTTTCTGTCTTTATTTCCCTCACTGTCTCCGATAATGTCTTCTTGCATTTCTTTGTTGTGTGTGTTGCATGCTATGTGTAAAGCAGAACTCGCCTGCAACATCACACAGCGTCCTGCATGAAAAAGGACTGTATAGTGCATTTTTCTCAGCACCGGGACGCTGCAGCGCTGCAGCAGCTCCAGCAGCTCCAGAGATGTACATAACAGACGTTACTGGGCAATCGAATGAGTCAGAAACACAGAGATTTAAGGTTGGAAAGCTTCAGGCTGCGTCTAGAAATGAATTTTGATATTTGTCATTTAAATATGAACCGAACTGAGTTTTGATATTCAGTGGTTCTTATTTTAATGTTTTTTCTTTTGAATTTCTCCAAAGAAAAACCAAATTAGTTTGAAGAACATTGTACCATTTACATGTCTGTAAACTTTGAATTATAGTTGTCTCAACGACTTCCATACGTGACTGCATTTTGAGGTTGTATCACCTGACAAGGAAGTTCCTTGTTTGGATGAAGTCTAAGTGGAGATGGCATGTGTTGATTTTTCTCAGATATTCCTGCTAACAGTCCAAAAACTTGCATGTTAGCTTATCTGGTGAATCTAAGTTGACCACATGGTTGAGTGTGTGCACGTATGACTATTGCATGTGTTATTTCTTTATGTAGTTGACTTTAATGGCTTTGGAAAATTAATCAATGACTTTTTATTCAAAGTCTTTTCTTACCATTTAGTGGTGTTAATTCAAATTCAATTCAATTCAGTTTTTTTTATTTATATAGCACATTTACCCACAAACCGTATATCAAAGATGGACGGAGCCTCCGGCGGTTAAAAGTGAAGCCGATGCAGAAGTGCATAAAACTGCAGTTCCCCCTTCATCCACTAGGGGCTGCAAAACAGAGCAAATCCCCATAGACTCCCATGTTAAAAAGACCAACTTCACAGCAGGAATAAACATGTTTACAGCCTGGTACAAAAATCCATTTTAGGTTTAATAGGTCAGGTTTATCTTCATGACAACTGTGGGGGGAGTGAATTTTTTTCTAACTCGCCCGTTTAAAAGTAATTTAATCGCAAAATTTGTTACATTTAGGGGCGTGTCCGTTTGATTGACAGGCACCCGATCTCCCGCTTCAAGTAAAAAGAACGTAGAACAACCACGGTTTTCAGCCGGTTAACAACATGATTTAGCTTTAGCCCGCTTACCTCCGTTAGCTGGTTAGCTCCTGTTATCTCCGGTTAGCTCGGTTAGCTCTTCGCTACAGAAAGCTCGGAGTTCGCTCAATGTCAATCATCCACCATGACGCTCACAGCCCCCCTCTCAGCTCCACCTCTTTGCCCATATTTGTATTTTCCAGGCGAAATGACACACATGCCCCTGCCAAGATGGCGACGGTAGGAACTGCCCACTGAGCTTCAGTTCAGCTCTTCAGAAACCTACGGGTGACGTCACGGAGGCTCTGTCCATCTTTTATTGTCTATGCATTTACTACAACCTCCGTTGACCAAAGTGCTGACCAGAATTAAAATCAAGTATTCATATCCAAGATATCAATAAAAAATATCTTTGGTTTAAAAGAAAATACTATAAGAACAACAGATAAAACACAATAAAACTGTTATAAACAACAATAAAACGCAAATAAGAGAAAAAAATGAAGTCAGTAAACATTTAAATAAAAAATAATAAAATAGGTGTGTATAGCGTGAACAGAAAGACCAACGGTGTCACAGTGCACTTGTGCGTCTTGTCAGAACCTGTGCTGCCTACGTCAGATTCTTTGGCCAGTCCATCGTTATCTTGCATGGCTGCTAAATTCTCATAGGATTTGCAACATCACAGTTGCACAGTAATCTAGTTTCAACAGCTCTGTACTGTTTTTGTGGCCAAAACATGAGATCTCAGACCAATCTGTGTTCATTTGGCAGCCTAAGTCAACAACAGTGTTTATTATCAGGCGCTGTGTTGATCTGCTTGGGTGAAGCTCATGAAAGATGGTGAAACAAATTGTTTTTATCCTGCTGATTTTTTCAATGTTTGCATATATGAATCAAACCATCTGGCTCTTGACAACACAGGCATGAAACGTTCACAAAGACTCAGTGCATTTGTGTGGTTTGCAAAATTTTAAAGAAATCATTTTCACTTTAAAAGGTGGGTTGATTTTTACAACCATTTTGATCTTAATCTAAGAAGGCAACGCCTAAGTTTGCTCATTTTATATGTATCCCAGTCAAATTCACTTCTAATTAAACTGTTTGATCAAAAGACCTATTTTTCTGCTTCTTGTCTGAAATGACCTTTGCAAAATAAATCAATTATATCTTCATGTTTACTCAGACTGTGTGTGTAATCTTGGTCCAAAAAGAAAACTGATAAGTGTCAAAACGAAAATATGCATCGTCAGGGTTGTGGCGGAGGTGAGGACCCAAATGCAGGAACAGAACCAGGAATGCTGAATGACGAAGCTTTAATAGCAGAACTCTGAACTGAAGGCCAGTAAACACAATGAACCAGCAAACAGAACTGAAACCAAGGGTTATAAATACTGGAGAACAAAACAAGACACAGGAGAAATGGATGAACTAACGAGACCGGGTGAAAACTATGAACAGGAACAAAGGCTACACAGAAAACAGGGAAAAACGACAAAATAAAACAGGAAACTAGAACTAAAGACAAGACGAAACACATCACGAAAATGTCATATCATGACGTGTATTCGTAGCTGCATTTCCATTACAATTTTTCACATAATAAAAGAGACATTTGTTGGTTTTGACAAACAACTGTGATTTACTGGTGTTTCCATATAACAGTGTTTTCCGCATGAGCGTCAATTCTTGTGAAATTTCATCCAGAACTGAGGAATATACTAAGAACAGAGCCAGAGATAAGACCGGACTGACTTAAATGTGATATTTAGTTTTTGCGCAATTCTAGGTGTAATGGAAATGCAGAGTAAATTCACCCAGAAAACAGTAAAGAACTCAACATTTTTAATCCCCTCCTGAGTAAAAACACAATATTTAGAGTGAAGGCCAATTCAGGCTCAATGCAGAAGACAAATACTTAGGTAGACGGGGAGTTTGTACGTCTCCTGCTTTGGCTGAACGCATAATTTTTTCAAAAATATGTAGCTTAGCTATCCATCACTGGGTGCAGAAAACGGAACAATACCGTCAGAAATTGAGTGTGAGTGTTGGGATGAAGCTGACATGCCACTGGGGAAAGGAACAAACCAGAGAAGACCAAAAGAAACAGGAAAAAACACATCACTCCAGCTTCTGGTACTTCACAGTTCTGTGAAGCATTTTTTTGCTACTTGTTAGCTGCTAGCTCACAGGATTTTAGTCCCATAATGATGAGACGGAGATGCTCAGCAGAGTGTCTGCTTTCATATGGCACCTTGTTGGTGGTTTGATAAAGACAGAGAAGTTAAATATAAAGTGTAAAGTACACAACTGATGACGCGGCCCGTGGGGAAAGCCTTGTAGCAACCATCCATAAAGAACCAAAAATTGGGACTGAAACATTTAGTTCTTTCAATGAAGCTTTAGGGATAAATGTAGACTATTACTTCCTTTATTAAAGGCCCATAAAACTGCTTGGAATGTGAAATTGTGTTTTGTCTTGGTTGCAACGCCTCTCTTAGCCAACTTTCTCCCCATCTCGTTAGGCTACATGGTAGGTTTGCTGCTTCCAAACAGTGACTGTGCAGATCGTACTCAGCCTCCAGAAAGAAGAATTTAATGAAGATGGAAGCAGAAATCTCTGTAAACTGAAAGGTTTGGCAAATGAAAAGTAGGAATAGAAGCAGAATCTGATACAAGAATCCTGGAAATGTGACCCTATGATGTGTCCACGACTTATGGACACTAACTGTCATTAACCTGCAAACATCAGTAGTTAGTGATAAAATGTGCACAGCAGACAAGGTTTAGTTGGGAGAACGTGCATAAATAAACAAATAAAAGCATCATCGAGGCTTACAAAAGCTGAGTTACATCATGCTATTGTGGTGAGACAGGGGGAAAATATGTAAATTAACTGTTGACAACGCCACCCTGGGACTTTCACCCAGAGATTAACATTAGCTAACCCGACCTAAGGCTTCAGGTTCGTTATACTCAAAGCTTGAGACAAGTATCCGATTACAAAAACACAATTTTTATCTAAACAAACATTTTAAAAAACCAATTACCTAAAAAGAGTCTGGATTGAGTTTACTGGCGGGGGGGTTTAAGTGGACTACGCCAAGGTTAGGAAATCCAGCAAAAATAAGGACAGGTGAAGGACTCTCTCTTTTCCACACAGCACAAACACACGTGAAGAACATGCAGAATGCGGAGTGGGTAGTCACACCAAAAGTACCACACCAAGGCAGCAGACATCTAAAACTGCCACACCACCAGAAACTGTTTTCGTACCGACACCTTTCGGCCATTTTGGAAGGAGAAATGAAAGCAGATTGGAAGCAAGTGAGACTGAAAAGCCGGCTGAAATGTTCAACATGAAACCATAAAGATGCCACAGAAAAACAGAAAAACATGGCCAAAACACTGTCACCATGTGACTCTTCGCTTTCTGCTCTGCTCATGACGACAATGAAGGTAACTGTGACGATGGTTGCCATGCAGATGAAGATGATAATGACAAACGCTGCCCCTTGTGTTGTCGCCCTTCACTCAAACCAAAGCCTTTAAAGCTTCGGTCGGTGTGGTTTTGTCGCTATGTAAACGATGTAATGAAGGGATTTAAAACGTCAGAGTTCCAGTGTCAGACTGGTTGTTCGTGTTTGCGTCACGCAGACACTCGTATCTGCTACCTACATATCTGGGATCATTTCCATCATGTGCCTCACGGGAACCAGAGAGTGTTTAGCATGAGGAGTCCTAAATGGGAATCAGTGTGTGTGTCTGCAAAATGTGTGTGTCAGTGTGTGCCCGTCCATGTGTGGGAGGGCTGCAAGAACAGGGGATTTTTTGTGTTGGGGAAGAGAGAGGCTTGGGCACTTCATCTTCTCTTCTGTGCACTGCCAAAAAGGGCAGAGGTCAAAAGTCAGGGCGATTGGAGAATTCCGTGCTGCATGCCGACAGATCGGGTTTCAGGGCTGGGGGAGGTTCGTGGCTCGCCCTAGAGGGATAGGTGCTTGTGTGTTGATGTGTGCATGTTTGGCCTGCGCGTGCACACAAACGTGTTCATGCACTGAGCTTGTTTGGACAATCCTTTTTTAAAAACATCTCTTTGCAGCTTCGGTGCGGAGAGCGTTTCTCTTGATGTTTGCTGCTTTGCTGAAGACGCGGAGGAGACGAACTCTAAGCTTTAAGGATCATGTGTGGATTCTTTTACATCCATTTTGAGTCAAAGAAACTCCAAAACCTTTCATGATGAATGAAAACGGAACGATTCAATACCGGCGTCAAGACATGAATCATTCTCATCACCATGAAGCATCTTGACTGCACAGACAAAACTTTATTGTGCCTTTTGTGACTAAAAACAAAGTGAAATATTAAAGATTAAACCTCAGAAGATATGTTTTATATGTAAGAGAACATATATTTTTTTATACATATATTTTTTTATAACATATATTTAACCGTTTTTGACAATATATTTGGTATAGATACTTCATGAACAACAAGGATACTTTGGAAAAATCCCTTTTTAAAGAAGTCTCCACTGCCTATCTAACTAAAGAGGCATTAAAAGTTCACTCATTGTGGGTTTAAACTGTCGAGTCAACTGCAATCAATCCACGGAGTCACTTCTTGGGTTTAAACATTTAACAGAAGGTGCAGTCATTCAAATGGATTGATATGAAGAGAAGTACAGGCCTCAGCAAGCAGCAGCTCCCATTGTGGCCTTTGTAAGTGATCATTAACGAACATGTGCTCCCGGCCTCCGGTGGCTCCCGGGGAGCCCGGACTGATCACCACAGCTGTGTTTCTATTGTGCTCACCCGCAGCGCCGAAACATAACACAACACCCCGGCTCTGGCTATGTGCTGGAATTTATTGTATTTATTTTCCAGGGCGTAAAAAAAGCAAAGGATGAAAAAGGAGAAAAGAAAGCCAGCAGTGGTCCGGCTCGGAGGAAACATTAAGCGCTTTCATGAAAGCGAAAAACACGCCGTGATTTATGTCAGAGCTCAGAGCAGGTTTCTTTCTACATTATTATCTTACATGCAGCTTTGATTGCGTGAAGAGACAGGAAATGTTTAAGTACTAAAACACTTTCATCCATTTTCTTGACCGCTTAGTCCAGTTTAGTCAAACTGGAGTCTTTCCCAGCAATCACTGGGCGAGGGGCAGGTACCTGGACAGGTCGCCAGTCCATCACAGGACCACACACTTTCTAGTCATGAGAAATATGTGATTTTGTCCTTGTTTTCATCTTTTACCTTAGTGTTATCTGTCTTCACAGCCTGCATGCAGGTCAGCGTTGCACATAAATATAAATCTTTTCAAAACAAACCAAAATCACTAAAATCACTAAAACACTAAACTCAAACTGTCTTCCCACACTTACAGTCATGAAAAGAATTAAACTGAATAATAAAAACAGTCTTTACTTTAGTTTTGACATCAGAATATGGTAAAACCAGGCCTTAAAATGAGATAAATACAAGCTCAGATCAGCAACACGTGACCGATTCCACATTCAAGAGAAATGCAGAAGCAGCGTTAAGTCCATTATTACTGCTTCTACAGAAATGAAAATGAAGTTGTAGCTATTTGCTGCTGATGAAATGGATCTAAATGAGCTGATTAGGATCAGAGTGAGTGCCTGCATAAATACAGATGCTTTATTTGCCAAGGAGGAAAGACATCAGCAATGAGGTGTTAAGTCCATCATTCTGCATATCAGGCCGTTCAAAGCTCTGAGAAACTGCAGAAAGCTACATGTCAGACTCTCCAGGCCTCAGTTTGCATGTGAAACGTTGAAGTTTCTGTCAGTAGGATTAGAAAAGACTGAACAGGCTTGTTTGAAGGTCTTGCAGGAGAAATGAACATGACAGTGTGGGTGAGGTTTGGATTAGTAGCTGCATTTCGAAAGGATTCGTTTCGAGACAAAATGTGTAACAACATATTCAAAAATACAGGAGAGAAAGGTTCTACGGCTCATAAAGAATAAAATAATAATATACTGGATCCAGTTTCCGGTTGAGTAACACAGATAATAAAGAATCTAGGACAGGGGTGCCCACCTCCGGTCCTTGAGGGCCACAATCCTGCAGGTTTTCTATGTAACCCTGTTCCAGCACACCAGGCTCAAACTAATCACTTATTGTCCAGAACTTCATTGGTTAATGGAAGCCAGGTGTGCTGAAACGGGTTTCATCAATAACCTGCAGGACAGCAGCCCTCGAGGACCGACTTTGGGCAGCGGCGGGAGGCAGACCAGGTGCAGGAAACAAGATTTAATCCAAAATAAACTTGATGGAAGACAAGACGGGGAAATCACAGACAAGGAAACACAATGAACCAGCACTGAGAACAGAAACTAAGGGCTTTAAATGTAGACAGAAACAGAACAAGTGTGTTGAATACACTGAGTCCAGGTGAACTTAATAAACAGGAAGTCAGAAATCACAACTTCAAAATAAAACAGGAAACAAGAACCAAAGACAAAGAAAGTCCAAACCATGACAGTTTGCAGAACTGATGGAGATACATAGTGTTGTAGTCCAGGGTACACGCAGGTATACGGAGTATAACAACTTTTTTTCAGTCAGCATTGAGTCCAGGCGGTCCTCGGGTTACGCGGTTCTCAACTCCGGATCCTCTGACGTCATCCTGAGATTACTGAATGTCTGACAGTAACTGCATTGATGTGTCAGATGTTTTTATTTGATTTATTTTACCGTTTTTGTGTTTTTGCAGAAATCTTCCCAAAAAATAAGTTAGTTTCTCTGTTTGTAACAAATACATGAGTTTGTGGGAAGCTTAATTTTGTTTTAATAAATTTCCCAAAGTTAAAGAAAAGCCACTGTGTTACAGAAAGAACCCAGCTGCAGTTTTACCAGGATGCAGTGTTCGTCTAAATCTGCCCATCAGATTGCTTATCCTGTCATTTCATGTAAGCTACATAATCATTGATTACTCACATCTTTCTTTTTTATCATAGACATGATGGTCCTGCATAGCTTAAGTGATCAACGATAAGGAAGAAAGCAGTTTGACTCCTTTCAGTATCATTTTGAGAGTTTGATCAGTTTTTCTTGGTTCTGTTAGGAATCTTCCTGAGCTAAATTTGGCTCGTACAGACCCCAGACTGTGTATAAAAAGATGGACGACACTTCCGTGACGTCACCCATAGGTTTCTGAAGGGCTGAATTGAAGCTCGGTGGCCGGTTTCTTACCATCGTCTTCTTGGCAGGGGCATGTGTGTCGTCTCGCCCAGAAAATACAAATATGGGCAAAGAGGTGGAGCTGAGAGGGGGGCTGTGAGCGTCATGGTGGATGATTGACATCGAGCGAACTCCAAGCTGCCTGTAGCTAAGAGCTAACCGAGCTAACCCGGAGCTAATAGGAGCTAACCAGCTAACAGAGGTAAGAAGACTAAAGCTAAGTCACGTTGTTAACCGGCTAAAAACCGCGGTTGTTCTACGTTCTTCTTACTTTAAGCGGGAGATCGAGTACCTATCAATCAAAAGGAGACGTCCAAAAATATGCTGAACTTCGAGATTAAATTACTTTTAAATGGGCGAGTTAGAAAAAAATTCACTCCCCCCATTGTTGTCATGAAGGTAAACCTGACCTATTAAACCTAAAATGGATTTCTGTCCCAGGCTGTCAACATGTTTATTTCTGCTGTGAAGTTGGTCTTTTTAACATGGGAGTCTGTGGAAATTTGCTCTGTTTTGCAGCCCCTAGTGGATGAAGGGGGAACTGCAGTTTTATGCACTTCTGCATAGGCTTCACCGGCAGAGGTTGCCGCTTGGTATAGATCCTGACTTTGCAGGACTGAGGCCACTTTCTGACAGAACTGCTGGACTTCCCTCGAATTTAATTTAACTGTTGCAGAAAACCGCCCTGTGTTGGACTGGCGACCTGTCCAGGGTGTACCCTGCCTCTCGCCCAAAGACTGCTGGGATAGACTCCAGCTCCTCAGCGACCCTTAATTGGACTAAACCTAAAGGATAATGAATGAATAAATAAATGAATGAATGTTGCAAAAAACCTGAAAGTGAGTAAATAAAAGAGTAATAACCTTAATTAGACCGGCGTGATGGTGATTTTTGGGAATTTTGGCCTGTGAAAACTTAAAGATTGAACATCCAACATTGAGGTAACCGTTGTCAAAAGATGTTTAAAGCTCATCTCAATCCGAAGACTTCAACTCATTCTTCATATTTCTGCTGAGCGAGTTCCTTTTTTTATTTACAACAGACAAAGTTTCTCTTTATTTATTCCTAAAAACCCAGCAGTCTTTGTCTCGGTTACTGCTTTGTTGTTGCATGTGTTCAACTCTCTGTCCTGCTTTTACTTCTTTATCAGTGAAGCTGAAAGTCTAACAGAGTCTTCACCATCCTTCTGCTGCTTTGCTGTAGTTTCTTCTTTTTCACACAGCCAGGGATCATGAAAGAGTGCAAACAAGTCATTGATGGATCGGATGGAGCAGTCTAAACGTGGGGATTGACCTCTCCGCCCCTCCCCTTTCCCACTCCCCCGGCTGTTTGAGCAGAGTGTTTCGGATCGGGACCGGCCTCTCAGCTCTTGATGGAGGCAACTAATTTCAAGGAGTCTCGTATCTTTGATGCCGGGCCTGTTAACAATGCGGCCTTTCTGTGACGGCGTAAGAATTGGCCAGCAGGGTTCCAGCGAGAGGGGAAAATGTAAACGGGGGATTAGCTGGACTAATGGCCCCAAATTGTCGTTGATGTTAATTAGCGTTAATTAGGACTCCCTTCGTGTAGCGGGTCGGACCAAAAGCTGGGGGGCAAACTGGTGTTTCTGCAGATTTCCTGGCATATGTTGGTGTACACATGGTCAAACTCTCATACACACTTTTTCACACTTGCAGACACAAGCCAGGACACTTTCTCATTAGTTTCAGCATCTCAACAGCAGCGTTCTTCCTCCGACAGCTTTCTTCTGTTTGCTCTTTGCTCGTTGTCAGAGGCCATTTGCTCTCGCCACAATGACTTCTTTTCACCGGGTTTGATCTTCACAGCTATTCACCCTCCTCTTTTCTATTGGTCAAGAGAAGAAACCCACCATTCCACATCCACTCTTTGCAGAGCCTTAAAGCCAAGCAGGCCCCTTCCCCCCTCCTCATGTGTGTGTTTTTGTGTCCACTGATCCAGGGGAATAACAATGTTCGGATTTGGGATCTTTTTTAGCTTTCAAGGTTCCTCCTCTGAGACATAATCGGCCACTTTGTCAGGTCGGTTAACCTTTTTTTGTCCCAGAGGCCCCTCAGATCGCGGGTATCTCTCCCGCCCTCTTCATGTGACGGCAGCTTGGTGAAGCACATGCATGTGCAAACACATGCGCGCACACACATGTGGGAGGTGAATGGCCCTTGCACATGCGTGCAGACACAGAAAGGGTATGTCCTACGTGCTACCTGAGGCTTATTTTTACTTTGACGTGCACGGCCGACCTGTCCAATGGGCTCGTTCTCAGGCTCCATGTCCCAGCAGAATTCAGTGGTGTGAAATGGGGGGCCCTCAGTTTGCTGCTGGTGGGAGTTAAGAGAGAAAACGGAGGGGAGGGAGGGATGTTTCTCTCTGGCCAACACCTGGTATCACTTTATTAACCCTCGGCTGTCTTGACCCCTGAGAGCCAAGGAACACCAGGGCCAAAGGGGGCCGCAAGGGAGTGAGAGGCAGGGGGTGCAAGTGGTGTATGGACGTCACCGCGTAGCCTTTGATGGGGGAAGCGATGCCCCTTCATCGGAGGCCCGGCGATGACTTTACCAGTACTGTGACCCCCCCTGACCCTGACACCCACCCTTCCCCTTCGACAGCTGCTGGTTCCCATTGGCCCGCCGCGCACCGCCAAGGCAGAGGGAAGAAGGCATGGATGGAGCGAAGGAGAGGGAAGGAAAGACGGGAGTGGAGAGAGGAGCAGCAAGAAAGAACCAAGCAAAAGGTCAACTGTTGGTCAGAGGTTTTTATTGGGAGTGCAGGAGGGAGGGAGCTGGAGTGGGAGAATGCGTTAAAGACCACCGTCTGAGATTTTAACTGCAGGGAAGGGAATTTGGCCTTTTTCCACCCCTACACACATTTAGCAGCTCGAAGCTGGGCGCTAAGTTAAACTTGTGAGCTAGCAGCCTAATGTTTACGTAGAGAGAAGTGAAATGATGTGACACCTCCGGGTCCTGCAGGGTCATTCAAACTTCAGCCGCTCCCATACAAGTGCATGGTGGATGTTCGCTGGTGCAGCGCGGCAACCACCCAGCAACCACACGGCAACCACCCGGCAACCAGCACCGTGTCCTGACATCACTTGCATTACTTATTGAGGGTGTTGGAGATCTCCTGGGTCATGTAATTAGCATCGGATGGAAAGCCTGTGGAAATTCCATCACAGGGATGTCATAGTGGAAGCTTTGCACAGATCCAATCAGAGGTTACAATCAGTCTGAAAACCCTGCGTGAGCCTCTGATTATTCGCTGGCAAAGTCAACAGGGATTCACCGTCTACAAATAGAGCCTGTAGGAACAAGTTAGCTCCTCTGACCTTTCATGAAGATGTTCTGAAAAGTGCTTAGTCTCACCTGTGTTTCAGAGATGACCACTTATTTCTGATGTTTGGTAAAATTAGCTGCAAAACAGCAGATAATTGAGGAGAATATTATTTTCCAAGAGCTAAAAGTGATCAGAAAGCTGTTTTTTTTTTTTTTTTTTTTAACAAAAGTGAGAACACAGGTTTACTTTTTTTGTGTTTTTTCTTTTCTTTTCTTTTTTTCTTTTTTTTTTTTTTTTTTACTGAAAACTGATTTGTTTAGACTTCAGACTCCTTCTACTTATGCAGAGTTTATTTTTATTTTCATTTATTCATTTGTTGGAGAAAAACAGTGCATATTAATGAACTTCTAGAAGCAACATGTGAGCATTCCAGATTAAAGCTGACGAGATCCGATGCATCGCGGTCCTCAGTAAGATTTTAAAAAAGGATACAATAAACAAAATAATAAAAAGAATAATCAATGTATGACTTGAGATTTTAACCCTTAAAGACCTGATCGCTAAAAAAATGGGGAAGCAAAGGTCTTTATTTACTCTTTAAAAATGTTTTAAAACATATTTTTAAGGGATATTTACCATTTATTACCATGAGATGTGTCAAACTTCTCTGTTCAACAGCAGTTTGAGCAAATTTTTTATCATGAAGTGATAACAAACGTGTCAGGCGTGTGCACACGTAGCAGAGTTTTATCCTCCCACTCGCTGTAGTAAAAACTTCGGTCCACAACGCTCTGACGTTTTTTTATTGCAGGCAGGGATGTTTCTAAACCCTGGTTAGTGTTTACAAATCTTCCCTTTGGTCGGAAAGAATCGTTAGTAATGCCGTAAATCTGTGCACAGCGGACCTTTAACCTCCTAAAATAACAGATATATTCTCTAGTTTTTTATAAGACGAGTGTTTTATCTGCATGTGTTACGGCTACATTGATCCACAGCATAACTAGTTGCATGCTTGCAATAAAGACTTGTCCACGGTACAATAACATATCATCAGAAACACACTGGTTTGCATTCCCAGTTAAAGGCCAGCTAATTTCCAGTCCACCTCCATCAGAACCTGTGTGGCTGGAATGTGGACGGTGCAGGCATAAAGCAGCTGGTCATTCTATATGGATGTGAATGCGGTCGTATCGGTTTTCATTGTCTTGCTGTTTCTTCCTGCTCGATGACGTCGACTCCTACAACACATGCTCATTCCTGCTTGTCACTTGCAGCCACTTGGTCAAGAACCGCATGTGTTGCTCTTTAATATGCAGGAATTGTTGTGCTGCATGTGGCAAGTGATGTTTCTGCTGCAGAAGTTTAAGTATCAGCTGCACCAAAAGCACACGGCAGCAGAAATCATCATCTTACAGCCGTTCTGCAGATATTAATTAGTAAAAAGGACTTTTAATAGCTCTCAAAGAATCTGCCTACTTAGTTTAAATATAAATAAAGCCTGTTGGTTCAACAGGCTTTGCCTGCATAGTCAGTTGTATTATGAAGCCCGCGATGCAAAAGTGAGGATTTTTTTGGTGCCATTTGTGTTAAAAACAGATAAAGATCAGTTAGATGTGACAAATATTCTCCTAATGATCACATCACAAGATAAAGGGAAGAAGTCTGAGGACTTCAATGAATTTAAATGCATGTCAACATTTTTCAAACCAACTCAAATTTTACATATGGAGCACGTTTCATGCATAAAAGCAGCTGTTTACAGAAAAATCCAGAAATTTCTGCATCTGAACCATCTGAGTTTGGAGCCTTGGATGGTCTGTGGACACCAGAATCACAGTGCAGAAAAGCAGAAATGGGATGTTCATGTATGGAGATGGAACATCGTAAGAACTTTAAATCACCACCTTTCTGATGTTTTTGTTGTTTTTTTTCTCATATTTGTTGATTTTTCAGATAAGACTAAAAGAGAAGTACTTCAGGTTCAAGAATACTGATAAAAGCAATACCGATAAACTTTATTGGTATTGCTTGATATCAGTATTGAAAATTAAGAGTTGTACATGACTGGTATGTCAGATATCTGAACTTTAAGACAACATAAAAATAAATAACTAAATATGCAAACCATTTTCATAAAGTACAAATGTACAAATGTATAATTAATTACAATAAAGAAAATTTAAAAAATAAAAAAACAAACACCTGTCATGTCCTGATAAAGTTTAACTGGAAGTTAGAAGTGAGAGAAATCTTTTACTGTTTCAGATCTTTTCCAATTTAGCACAAATACTGGTTTTCTTATCCAGTAACAATGTGAGAGACCTGTAGAACAGTTTAACCCTTTAAGCCCCAAACCAAGTAAAAAAAATGGGAATAAAGATCAAGTTTTAAAAAAAACCTTTTAAAAAAGTTTTTATTTGTCTTTTCAACAAATTGTAAAAAAATAATCAGTAAACATATCTTTGTAGTGAAAACAAGTATCAGACTGTGTTTAACAGGAGTTTGAGCAAAGTTTTTACCATCAAGTGACACAAAAGGTCTTAAAAACTGTGCGTATCACACAGGATACACACAACAGTGTGTGAGTTATTCCCAACAAACTAATGAAAACTTTAGCTTCAGTTTTCCTCCCAGAATATTCACTAATGATTTAATGACTTCTTCTCAAAAGCAACACGTGAACATGGTTATCTGGATTCATGTCCGTTTCGGACCTTTCAGACAGCTTAACCTCAGTTATGCAGAAACGATGCAGAACTTTAAACAGAATGATAATTTATGTACATTAAGGCGAGTGTTTCTCCTCAGATTGCCTGAGATCTTCTCTTTACTTGTTTCCTGGTGTGAATTTGTTTTTCCTTTTTGTTCCTAAAAGGAATAACACTCACTGTGCTCATTTTATATTTGTTCCATTTAGAAAAAACAGTTCATCCAGAACATGTCAGACAGGAAACACAAATACATCAGGATGTATTGTTGATATAATTTCCTACAATGAAACATAAAACAGTTCACTTGAGCTGAAAGGAGGATTTCTTATCGACTTATTGGTTTGAATGTTTTGCAAGGATCAATAATGAGACGACGTTTTAAGAAACAAAGAGAGGTCCTTTAGTTTAGATTCTGACAAGCAGGGAAATCATTGCATAAAGTTTGACATAATGTTTATTCCTTGAGGACCTGGAACTGGAGAAAACGTTGGTTTCACCCGAATGTTTGCTACCGAGCACTTTCTGTAGACAGAAACAAAGCCACACCTCCTTCTACCGCTTAGCCCCACCCACCGCGTCGGCCAGCTAAAGTCTGAAAGTACAAAAATACCGAGCCAAATAATGTTGGCACTTTATGGAAGAGGTGGAAGTAACTTCTGACGTTTTCGTTGTTTCATACGGAGAAGAAGATCCGCTGTCAGTTCCTTCCTGTCAGTCACAGAAGGACAATGTTGATCCACCTTTCTTCATCCGCCATGTCTTCACCAACGTCACGTCCTCACCAACGCCACGTCCTCACCAACGCCACGTCCTCACCAACGCCACGTCCTCACCAACGTCACGTCTTCACCAACGCCACGTCTTCACCAACGCCACGTCTTCACCAACGTCACGTCCTCACCAACGTCACGTCTTCACCAACGCCACGTCCTCACCAACGTCACGTCTTCACTAACGCCACGTCCTCACCAACGCCACGTCCTCACCAACGTCACGTCTTCACCAACGCCACGTCCTCACCGTCACGTCTTCACCAACGCCACGTCCTCACCAACGCCACGTCCTCACCAACGCCACGTCCTCACCAACGTCACGTCTTCACCAACGCCACGTCCTCACCAACGCCACGTCCTCACCAACGTCACGTCTTCACCAACGTCACGTCTTCACCAACGCCACGTCCTCACCAACGCCACGTCCTCACCAACGTCACGTCTTCACCAACGCCACGTCCTCACCAACGTCACGTTTTCACCAACGCCACGTCCTCACCAACGTCACGTCTTCACCAACGCCACGTCTTCACCAACGCCACGTCCTCACCAACGCCACGTCTTCACCAACGTCACGTCTTCACCAACGCCACGTCCTCACCAACGTCACGTCTTCACCAACGCCACGTCCTCACCAACGTCACGTCTTCACCAACGCCACGTCCTCACCAACGTCACGTCTTCACCAACGCCACGTCCTCACCAACGTCACGTCTTCACCAACGTCACGTCTTCACCAACGTCACGTCTTCACCAACGTCACGTCCTCACCAACGCCACATCCTCACCAACGTCACGTCTTCACCAACGTCACGTCTTCACCAACGTCACGTCCTCACCAACGTCACGTCCTCACCAACGTCACGTCTTCACCAACGTCACGTCTTCACCAACGTCACGTCCTCACCAACGCCACGTCCTCACCAACGCCACGTCCTCACCAACGTCACGTCCTCACCAACGTCACGTCTTCACCAACGTCACGTCTTCACCAACGTCACGTCTTCACCAACGTCACGTCTTCACCAACGTCACGTCCTCACCAACACCACATCCTCACCAACGTCACGTCTTCACCAACGTCACGTCTTCACCAACGTCACGTCCTCACCAACGTCACGTCCTCACCAACGTCACGTCTTCACCAACGTCACGTCTTCACCAACGTCACGTCCTCACCAACGCCACGTCCTCACCAACGCCACGTCCTCACCAACGCCACATCCTCACCAACGTCACGTCTTCACCAACGTCACGTCTTCACCAACGTCACGTCCTCACCAACGCCACGTCCTCACCAACGCCACGTCCTCACCAACGTCACGTTTTCACCAACGCCACGTCCTCACCAACGCCACGTCCTCACCAACGCCACGTCCTCACCAACGCCACGTCTTCACCAACGTCACGTCTTCACCAACGCCACGTCCTCACCAACGTCACGTCTTCACCAACGCCACGTCCTCACCAACGTCACGTCTTCACCAACGCCACGTCCTCACCAACGTCACGTCTTCACCAACGCCACGTCCTCACCAACGTCACGTCTTCACCAACGTCACGTCTTCACCAACGTCACGTCTTCACCGTCACGTCCTCACCAACGCCACATCCTCACCAACGTCACGTCTTCACCAACGTCACGTCTTCACCAACGTCACGTCCTCACCAACGTCACGTCCTCACCAACGTCACGTCTTCACCAACGTCACGTCTTCACCAACGCCACGTCCTCACCAACGTCACGTCTTCACCAACGCCACGTCTTCACCAACGTCACGTCTTCACCAACGTCACGTCCTCACCAACGCCACGTCTTCACCAGCGCCACGTCCTCACCAACGTCACGTCCTCACCAACGCCACGTCCTCACCAACGCCACGTCCTCACCAACGTCACGTCTTCACCAACGTCACGTCTTCACCAACGTCACGTCCTCACCAACGTCACGTCCTCACCAACGTCACGTCTTCACCAACGTCACGTCTTCACCAACGTCACGTCCTCACCAACGCCACATCCTCACCAACGTCACGTCTTCACCAACGTCACGTCTTCACCAACGTCACGTCCTCACCAACGTCACGTCCTCACCAACGTCACGTCTTCACCAACGTCACGTCTTCACCAACGCCACGTCCTCACCAACGTCACGTCTTCACCAACGCCACGTCTTCACCAACGTCACGTCTTCACCAACGTCACGTCCTCACCAACGCCACGTCTTCACCAGCGCCACGTCCTCACCAACGTCACGTCCTCACCAACGCCACGTCCTCACCAACGCCACGTCCTCACCAACGTCACGTCCTCACCAACGTCACGTCTTCACCAATGCCACGTCCTCACCAACGCCACGTCCTCACCAACGCCACGTCCTCACCAACGTCACGTCCTCACCAACGCCACGTCCTCACCAACGCCACGTCCTCACCAACGTCACGTTTTCACCAACGTCACGTCCTCACCAACGCCACGTCCTCACCAACGCCACGTCCTCACCAACGTCACGTCCTCACCAACGTCACGTCCTCACCAACGTCACGTCCTCACCAACGTCACGTCCTCACCAACGCCACGTCCTCACCAACGTCACGTCTTCACCAACGCCACGTCCTCACCAACGCCACGTCCTCACCAACGCCACGTCCTCACCAACGCCACGTCCTCACCAACGTCACGTCCTCACCAACGCCACGTCCTCACCAACGCCACGTCCTCACCAACGTCACGTTTTCACCAACGTCACGTCCTCACCAACGCCACGTCCTCACCAACGTCACGTCTTCACCAACGCCACGTCCTCACCGTCACGTCTTCACCAACGCCACGTCCTCACCAACGCCACGTCCTCACCAATGCCACGTCCTCACCAACGTCACGTCCTCACCAACGCCACGTCCTCACCAACGTCACGTCCTCACCAACGTCACGTTTTCACCAACGTCACGTCCTCACCAACGTCACGTCCTCACCAACGTCACGTCTTCACCAACGTCACGTCCTCACCAACGTCACGTCTTCACCAACGCCACGTCTTCACCAACGCCACGTCCTCACCAACGTCACGTCCTCACCAACGTCACGTTTTCACCAACGGCACGTCCTCACCAACGCCACGTCCTCACCAACGCCACGTCCTCACCAACGCCACGTCCTCACCAACGTCACGTCCTCACCAACGTCACGTCTTCACCAACGCCACGTCCTCACCAACGTCACGTCTTCACCAACGCCACGTCTTTCTTCGCCATTTCACTGCCTTTCACTGCGTTTTATAAAGAAGGAGGGGTGAGGGGAGAGAGGAGGCGTCGAGTCACATGGCAGCCGGACCGGCTGGTAAACACGGAGCTGCAGACTGTGTGACATCATGTTGTCCAGAGAAATCCCACCTGTAGTTCTAATTCCTTCAAACCAGTTGTAGCAGCCGTTTCCACGTTACTCTTACAGGCGGTGGCGGCGCGGACTGTCGGATTTTTGTACGCACTTCTGAAACCCAAAAAAAATAAATGGCATCTACACCAGATATGATTGATTTCCACCTTTCGCCTCTTTAAGTATGATTTCTTTAGCGATAAATGTTTTTACGTCCGTCTGGAAATGATTCCTAAACAAAGTGACACAAACATGCAGAGTATGTCGGAGTTGCAGAGTTTCCACCATGCAGGGAGGAACAGCAACTCCTGTCCCTCATCGCCAGTCGGACTTGTTACCTAAGTTTCTGTTCCCAGCCTGAACACACACACACACACACACACACACACACACGACATCAGGCCTGTCGTAGTGAAGCTTTCTGTAACTGGGGGGGGGGGCAGATTAGAGGCTTTCTCCGGGTTGTGCTGGGAACGCAGCCGTTCTAAGATAGATAGATAGATAGATATGTAGATAGATAGATAGATAGATAGATAGATAGATATGTAGATAGATAGATAGATAGATAGATATGTAGATAGATAGATAGATAGATAGATATGTAGATAGATAGATAGATATGTAGATAGATATGTAGATAGATAGATAGATAGATATGTAGATAGATATGTAGATAGATAGATAGATAGATAGATAGATATGTAGATAGATATGTAGATAGATATGTAGATAGATAGATAGATATGTAGATATGTAGATATGTAGATAGATAGATAGATAGATAGATAGATATGTAGATAGATATGTAGATAGATAGATAGATAGATATGTAGATAGATAGATAGATAGATAGATAGATATGTAGATAGACAGATAGATATGTAGATAGATAGATAGATAGATATGTAGATAGATAGATAGATATGTAGATAGATAGATATGTAGATAGATATGTAGATAGATAGATAGATAGATATGTAGATAGATAGATAGATATGTAGATAGATATGTAGATAGATAGATAGATATGTAGATAGATAGATAGATAGATAGATTTCCTTCTCTCTCTCTCTCTCTCAGCATCTTTTTATGGGACTGACATTCCTGGAGTGGTGGAAACAGAAGCCCTTGTTTAGAGGTGAAACCCTCCCACCCCGTCCCCTTTTTTCATCTTCCTAGTTTTGGACCCCTGGGTCAAAGGTCAAGACCCCCTCCAGCTTCAGAGACATGTCAGGTCATGCAAGCCACATAGCATTCCCTGTATAGCCCCCTCCACACGGCCCTGCCTCCCCCTCGCCGCCGCCCCCCCCCCCCCCCCAGCAGAAGAACCCGCTGCCTCTTAACGCTGACAAACCTGCTTACACAAGAGGTGTGAGTGTGCACGCGTGCGAAATTTTTAGAGCTTCTGAGCACCAGAAATGTTGCATGGTTTTCAGATTTTAACATTTTTATTTGATAAAATGAATCTTTCCTTGCAGTGAGATGAAAACATTTGCATAAAGAAACTAAAATAAACAGTTAAAGTAATTTATTGTGCTGGTGACGAAGCATATTTCTGTCTCCTGCCATTATGAAGCATCAGCATAGATCCAGAAGCTGCAGATAGGCTCGGCGTTGGGGATGGATGACGTGGAAAAATCTTTTCCTGTGTGAAACGATCCGCTGTGTCAGGATGTTAAAGCACCTCTCGCTGCCTGTACACAACAAGTGTTTTAATCAAATCCTACAAAAATAGGAAATAAAGTGCAATAAATTAAAGCTCGGCTGAATTAAAACTGTCAGGAAGCAATTAGAAAAACACCATAATTCCTCCAAATGGGGCCAAAGTTGAACAGATAGCAAAATGTGTAAAGTGAAAATAACCAATTTTGGGAGCGTATCGCTGCCAAATGTTAAAGGTCACGAGACTCGGCGGGGCCTTCACTCGTGTCCTCTTCGCTTAGTCAGCAAGTGGAGCCGGCGACCAGATCCCACAAGAAACCAGATGAGAAATGGGTTTGAGCTACACAAACAGGGCCGGGATGCAGAAGAGCGGGCGACCCATTCCCAGAGATAAACAAATAACTAAATAAATCCTGGGGACACTGGGGGTGAGGGAAGCATCCCCCGAGGGGTCAGAGCAGGAACAGATAAATCTCCCTTAAAGACGCCATGCCTCTCCACAGTTAACCTCTTAATCAACCCCAATCGGCCAAAGGAAACAGCACAGAAACCAAGCTCTGTGTGTTTTAGTGACTGAACACCCTGATGTGCAGCATGGCGTGTGTGTGTGTGTGTGTGTGTGTGTGTGTGTGTGTGTGTGTGTGTGTGTGTGTGTAAGTGCTGAGCAAATTCTGATTTCTTTCATGCATTTATGGGAAAAAGGAAATGAAAGTTTAATAGATTTAAACATTCAGACGTTGATTTGGAGAGAAATGAGAGAAAATCAGTTTGTTAAGTTTTGAGTGACTTTAAAGTGGAACTATTATGTGCATTTCAGGTTAATTTATTTTTATTTCTGAGACCAGAAGGGCTGGGATTGATGGAGTTATTGTCACAAAAGGCTTTATTTACTTCAGACCGACCCTCTCCGTAGGCTGTCAGATCAGCCTGCGGGCAAAACGAGTGGATTGAGACTCTTCCGCATTAAGCCCCGCCTCCCGCCACTGCACTACATCAGGAGCGCGCACCGCACCTGCTTTCGCCGTCATTGTAACATCTCATAAACAGAAGGATTAGGCTGATATGAACTCAATAAAAAAACAAAATACAATGTCAACACATAGCATACAGCCCTACATGTTGGAACCTGAATCAGAGCCTGAAAACGAAGTGGAAAACAGCAACCCACAGCAACGAATGCAGCAGGATGTCTCTCTTTGGTAAACTCACCAGCCATCGTTGGAAATAACTTTATCCCACGTTTTCCACCCGCCTGATGTATTTGTACATGCCCTTGTTAACCAGTAGAAGGTAACCAATCACCGAACCTTATCCCCTGGGACGTCACAAGGATTTCCAAGTAGAAAAAACTCTCTAAAACGACGCGTTTTTCGTCGCCATGGAAACCGAACAGCTGGAACTCAAACTCAAACTCAAACATGCGTTTAGGTGATAAAAAACAGTGTCGTTCACATGTCTGATGAGGATTCAACACTGTAACACTGTAGAAAGCTCAGAAAACTCCAAATACCATCATAGCACCCCTTTAAAGAACCAAAGTTTGGTCTGATTTAAACTCCTGCTGAAGATTTCTGTCGCGTCTTCAGGAACAGATCTCCAGGCTTTTGTTGCGTTTGTGTCCAGATGATCCCACCTTGCGTCAGCCGCGATGCGTTCAGGTTCTGGGAGGCTCTTTCCCTCCATCGGACCAGTGGTCACACATTCAGTCCGGTTCTAGAGTCATTTAGTACCAGGTTCTCTTCCTCATCACGACTTCTTGACAGCCACGTTTCCATGGAAACCATTTCTGAAGAGGCCAACTGTAGATGGATCAGCCGATGATTCTCTCAGGTCCTGGTTCAGGATTTGTTGGTGTTTACTTTCAGATTCTGCTGCAGGTTCCTACTTTGTCGGCTCGTCGGGTTTCCTCACATGTTTTTAGATTTGCAGAGTTTCCATCTAACAGCTCTGTGAGAATCACTTCGCTGCTGTAAAAACCAGACTTTTCATTCGTCAAACTGCGTTAGTTTCAGCAGCAAAATGGAAGCAAAGGATGTTTTTCCCCCCTCAGAGGCTGTTTGTAAGAAAGAGCCTAAATATGCATTTTAAAGTTGTCTTGTTAATAAGTTATGTGGAGACGCAACACAGTTTCAGTGGGATGATCCTCTTTTCAGGAAACCTTTACATGATAATATCTTCTACACTACACTACCTGTCAGACTGAAGAAAAGAAGAAGAAATACCTAAAATACAATTCCTATAAAGTTAAATACCTTTTTACTCTTTCACAGTGAACAGACTCTTGTCATCTTCTGCTTTTATTGTCTTTTTTTCTGACTCTGGAAAAACGTTCAGAAAGCCGGAGAAATGTTGCTCAACATCACTTTGACATATCAAAAGAGCATCTGATTGTGCAGGAACATCTAAAGACATAAAGGACGGCTTTTGACTCCAGATGCACTGAACTCTTCCTGAAATAAAAATCATCATCTGGAAGAAACTCAGATCGTAAAAAAAATCCTTTCCAGTCGCCAGAAAACAGTTTGTTTTTTTTCATAAAATGTGTTTTTTCGTACGTATGGAAGCAGACTACTATCTTTCCCTGCCTTGTCTGTCTGTCAGCAGCTCTTTCTGAACACTACATGAGCACTTAACCTCCTGCGAGTGCAGAACATCCAGATAATATCTGTCCACAGATCACGGGAGACGCTGGCTGCAGACACAAGACCTCCGAACAAACACGCCTCTCTTCGCTTTGAATTTCTATTTCAGTAGCACGCTCAGGTTGCATACCTGCTCGCTTGATGGCTCCTTTCCTCAATGGGTCATATTTAGCACCAGCTGAAGCAGAGCGCTGCATTGTTGGCACTGGTGCTGTCAAGCCGTCCATAAATTAACATGTAAACCGGTGGCCCTTGCATTTCCTAGGCCATGCACTGCGGTCATGTTTACCACCCCTTGGCCTCACCGTGACACCCTCGTGTGTCAGGGCCTCCTGCAACAGTTGGCCCGGCCATCCATCACCAGGCATCAAAAGGATGTCGCAAACTCTTCTACATGTTGGAAAGAAGATTTTCAGTATGACGGGGCAAAGTTTGCATCATCAAACAGCACAGATTGTGGTTAGGTGAATTATCAGTCACAGATAAGATGCTAAATTTATGGTCCGGAGAGCTTACCTCAGTGTTCAAACATGTTAGCTCTGCTATGTGGCCTTCTGCTCCCATGTAAAGCCTGGATATAGGATGAAACAAAACTTGCAAGTGCTGGCATGCACAGGTTGTGAGCATGCGTTTGAACTGCACATTAAAACTCATTACATTGGAACACTTCTAACCTCTGAAAGGACTGAAGCTTATTGTCAAGGCTGTCCCAAAGCAACTCTTTTCACACTTTAATTGTACTAAACAAGATAAAAGACGGGGAAAAAAAGTTCATTCATTGTCTTAAAATATATTTTCAGGTGTATTATGCAGCTACACCTTTTTTATTTTATTATAGTTTTTTTTTTTTTTTTTTTTTTACCAGTTTCCTTCTGATTATCCTGATTTCCTTCCAGGTGAAGGGCAGCAGCTCATAGTGGAGGTTTCAGTCGAAGACTGGAGGGTTTTGCTCCTCATGCTGACTGCAGCTGGACTTCAATATGAAACTGGGAGCAGAAAATAATCAGAGATAACAAACAGAGTTGTAGAGGAACAGAGGAACCTTTCTGGAACATTAAGACGGGTTTTTCTCAGCATTCAAACTCCAGGGTGTCTGAAGGTTTTTAAAGTTGACATTTGCTGCTGTTTCACTTTTCTTTTCTGCACCAAATTGTTTTTGAGAAACTGAGCAAAGACTCAGTCGAGCATCAACGGGACTCAAAGCATGAACCAGAGTTCTGTGATACAACATCATAGAAAAAGAGGGAATTTCCAAGTATTTTGTAACGATCGCCCTGTTAAAAACATCATTTATTCATATTTATACGTTTGTATATGAAAACACTGATGATAAGACAGTTTGACAGGATCTTAGCAGCAAAAGCTGTTGGCTGAAAACTTTGCATTTCTCAGTGTGGCGTCTTTAACCATCTAAAGCTCGACACAAGAAACGCGGAGGATTCATAACTTCTTTCACCTCAAGTTTTTATTCAGATTTTCAACAAAATGTAAAAAATAAATAAAAATAATTTTTGGATACTTGGCATTTATTACCATGCGACATGTGGAAGTTCCTGCGGTGCAGAAGGTGTCCACCATGGGGCAGAATGCATGGCTCAGATTGCGCAACAACGTTTTTACCGTAAAGTGACGCAAAAGGTCGCAGAAACGTAGACTCATCTGTATCACGTGATATTTCAGCATTAAATGGTTAAACCATTTAAAGAAAACTGGACAAGTTGAAGACAACAATGTTTTCAGGCCTTAAAAAATCTGCTGCACATGAAAGTGAAAGTTTTGTCCAGAAGAAAGAGAAGAAAACCAGGACCTGAGACATGGATCCAGACCTCAACTTTATTTATGAAGTCCTTTAAAACAAGCAGAGATAAAACTGTACAAAATCAGACACAGCAACACAAAATAAAAAAAATAAAATAACCCCCCCCCCAGAGCTCAGACCTCAGCAGGGATGAATAAAAGCAGAAAGAAACGCTGGAAAATCTTCCTGAAAACTTCTCTGGCGCGTTTTACCGTAAAACTTCTGCAGTTTTATAAAACACTGCATATATTTTATTTATTTTCCTGCAATATCCAGATAATTACAGCCTGAACATTCAGCACAGCTGGGGTCACAGAGAGGAAAGGACAGAAAAAGTCTTCCACCAGTGCAACGCGCTGCTTTTGATGGGGATTGTCCTGTTTGCTCAGTAATATTTCAGTTAACATAAGACTCTGTTAAACTGCTGAAACTTCCCATTGCTCCCATTTGATCCGTTACTGGTCGGCTTTTCAGAATAAAATAAAAAGAACTTCCCATCCTTGTGAGTTCATGTGGGGATTAATGGGTGGACAGCAGCCTGATCCTCATTTAATGAGCCTCCTCTGGGTGAAATCCTGCTCAGATTGATCATAAGCCGCGTCTGGATTGAGTTACGGTGTAATTATCAGCCCGAGGTGCCCCTGGTCACTGGTCCCACAGCTCGTGGAATCTCCTAACAGCGAGTCGCTGGGCTAATTGGGAGACAGGTAAGGTTACATGTGACAACAATTAGGCTGCGCGCGGGGCCAACTTCATGGCCTCCGGCGCGCGGCCCTGTGCGCGAGCTCTGCTCCTTCCACCGCCTTTCCTTCTGCTTTTACATTCAGGAGAAGAAAAAGTGCAGAATTAGTCCGTTTCCTCCTCTAGATAAACACACAGATAGTGTAGGAGTGTTTTTACACGCTGAGGGGTGCGTGGGAGCGTGAACCCGGGTCTCACGCGGGTCTGGAGGACGACACGGACCCCTCTCCGTCGCTGCTGTTGAAATTATCTTCACGTGACAAATCAGGAGCAAATCTGGGAAAATAATGAGATTCCTGCAGCTGTCGGTGTGAAAATGTCCATCAGAACCAAAACCAGTGTCTTTGACGCGCAGACCGGACCCGTCCGGCAGAACCAGCAGCTCCCCACGCCGCTGCGGGACCTCAGGAACCGGCCTCTCTGCTGACTCTGTGTGGGAAACACTTTGGTCCACTTTGTGGAGTTATTTAGGAAAAAAGTTATTTTTTTCCCCCCGGAATATCAGAAAAAAAAGACCTTTTCAGACAAGATGGATGATGGTGGATGGAAGGTCCACCATGACCTCCTGTCCTTCATCTGAGGCCAAAACAACAAGAACTTCTATTTTCCAGGACAAAAAATGAATGCATAAAAATGTTCAGACTACAGATAAAAATCTGAATCAGTTTTTATTGTCGGAGAGAATTTCCACACATTTCCTGCTGCCGTGGCGCCACGTGGAGCGTGGAGGTAAAATTCATCATGGAGACTTTAGGATAAAGCTGCAGGCAATAAAATAATTTCACTAAAATATAAAATCATCTCACATAAAAACTAAATAAACATGTAAAATATGATTTAATGATTATTATTTAATGACGTCTGCAAATTAAATCTCATTCTTAAAGAATATTCATGTGTTAAATTCTTACTTTGCTTAATTTTAAGGCATCAGCTGTAAAAGTAAAAACAACTTTAAAACCCTTCTCGTGTCTTTAATTCCTCAGATGATTAAAATAAAAAGGAAGAAAATTCCTAAAACAAATCTGTTGTTGTTTAATTCTCTTCCAAACTAAGGATCAGGTTTGTTTTAAAGCTGCACGAGAGGCGGAATATTTTATTTACAATCCTGTATCCTACTTTAAAGTGAGGATCCCATCAACCTCCCCTGTCAGTCAAATCCATCCTAATCCCGCGCCGACCAATCAGAAGGCAGTTACCGGACTTTTTGGGCCAATCACGACCGAGCCTTCAGGTCCCTGCGCTCGCGCTGAGGGAGGGAAGCGACCTTATTTGGCATTTATGACCTTATATGGAGCGCCGCCAGGGGAGGGCATGCGTGGAGGTCTCCTTCCAGTGACACTTTCCACAAACTGCAGCTTTGAGTCGCGGAGAGCAGACAGGCAGTCGGTGGGAGAAGCGCAACCCCCGCGCGCGCAGAGAGCGTCCTCTTCCCTCAACAATCTGCTTCAGCTGGGTCCCACGCGGAACATCGACCGGGGGGAGGATATTTCAGCTGTGTGTGTGTTTGGTAAATGCACCCCAGCGCGCACGCTAACCTCCTTATCCCAAAGCCTCGTCGCGACGCGCAGGAAAAGTGGAAGCGGGGTCGCCCTCTCCTCCGGGCGCGCGCGTTTCTCTGCTCCTTTCCTGACTGGGACTTAAAATAAAAGCTTCAGAGAACACAATGAGCATGTGGTCCGTGCTGAAATAAAGAGTCTGTGTTCACAGAGCGCACGCGCGGCGCGGAGAGGGGCTGAAGAAAGGTGTGAAGAAGTTTTTACCTTTCGTGTCAGTTCGCGAGCGCGTGGACAGCGAGGTGTTTGACCAGAGCGCCGACCTGTTGGAGTGACTTTCCTGAAGGGGATTCTGGGAGGAACTGCGTGTTTATGGATCGCTGTGCAGCGAGGAGCTCCGGGAGTGGTCGGCTTCACTGCGGCGCGTCGATCAGCTCCACACTCCACTGTTCCTCTAAACTTTGATAGATGTTTACAGAAAGAACTCAGTCGTATTGATTATTGTTCTTATTGTTGTTATTATTTCACGCAGCTGAACTCAGATCAGCCCAGACTGACCTCTGAGGAAAGGGGACGCGTCTTTCGCCCTCCCCTCCTTTTTTTTCTTTCTTTCAAGACGTCAGGACGGATCTCTATCACGCAGTCTGACTCCTTCTGTGATTTAAACAAAGACCAAGTGTTTGGGGATAGCATGGCAATGGTAGTAACCCAGTGGCCAGAGAACATTTCTGCAGATCCGGGGTCCCAGCTCCAGATGTGCGGCCAGGAGCCCGGCGGGGGACCGGGGACTCCCAATGGTTCCACCCCGGGGAACGACGCACTTTCCGGGGACAAGATCCCCAACGTAGACTGCATGGTGTGCGGGGACAAGTCCAGTGGGAAGCACTATGGCCAGTTCACCTGCGAGGGATGCAAAAGCTTCTTTAAGCGCTCAGTGAGGCGGAACCTGACGTACACCTGCCGGGGGAACCGAGAATGTCCCATCGACCAGCACCACAGGAACCAGTGTCAGTACTGCCGGCTGAAGAAGTGCCTGAAGGTCGGCATGAGGAGAGAAGGTATGGCTGACTGGTTTCTTACTGGCTGGTGAAAACATGGCAGACATTGATGACATAAACAACCGTTTGTGCGTAAAGTTGTGCGTAAACGTGTTTTTAGTAGATCATTAATCCTGTGAGTTCCCAGTAAAAGACTGAAGCAACTGGGATTCATTCATCTGCCCAGTAATGCTTTACTTCTTTATTCATTTTACATTAAAAAAAAAAAAAAACATTTTCCAACATTTCAAATTTGGGAATATTGATCCCTTTGATGCGTGAATTTATAGTTTGACAACATTCTGAGCACAAAGTGATTTGGATCAAAAGCACAAAGACAGCAAAAAGTCTGAATATGACTATTTCTAATGTTTTTTTTCCCTCATCATAACGCAAATAAACATATTTTAGTGAGAAATCTGAGCGCATTAAAGGCTTTAATGATGCGCGCGCTTTGAAAGTTGTGCGCTGTGGAAGGGCTTTTCCACGGCGGCTGTAATTATGGGTAAATAATCAGTCACCACCTGCGGGTCCCACAGTGCTTCATCTCTGCGCAGTTCTGGAAATCCTCCCTTTGTCTGCGCGCTTTAATTGCGCTGTTTGCGCAGCGACACCCCGAGCCGCTATCACAGGATGCCGCTACATTTGTTGCATTGTGTTGGATTAACAACGGGTCACTTCATGCCAAAGAGCTTCAGTGGAAACGTGTTGGCGCAGAGGAGAGCTCCCCTTCTTAATTATCACTGAGCAGCGACACCCGCGTCCACGAGGCGTGCGCTCGCGCGGATTTACAATGTTCACCACAATAAATTGATGTGCGCTAATTGCTGTTTGCAGCTTCAGGAATGAACTCGGTTATTTTTGGCGCATTTCTGCGGTTTTTTCCGGGATCTCCTGACTCCATCCATGCTGGATATTTGTCCCGCTTTAGCGTGCACGGAAGGCCATTTAACGCGCACACACCTTGGAAAAGTGCCACAGGCGCAGTTAGGTGCTAATTGCGACTCTGGTGCAAAGTTCTGCGTTCATGACGTAGTCAGTGGAAGTTCTGCACTTCAGCCTCTTTATTTCCTCTCTCTGAAGACAGAATAAGGTCATCAGCAGCCAGCGCTGCTCAAGGACACTCAGGCAATGGATGTTGAAAGATAGACAGAGTCTCCTCCTCCCTTCTCTCTTTTCTTTCTTTCTTTTTTTTTTTTTTCTCCGTTGGAATAAAATGTAAATATGGTGGGAAAACCCGCCCTCCTTAGATCTGGACGTGTATGTGTGTGTGTGTGTGTGTGTGTGACTGTACACACAGGCAGGGAGGAAAGCCGCGAGCCACACCGAGTCGGTCACGCTCCTTTCCGACTGGATGAACCCGAGGAAATCTCCTGATGCGCCGCAGCAGCTCCTGCACAAAATGTTGCCCATCCATCTGATTAAGTCTCACAATGACGCATAAAGCGCGCAGTTGTCGGTGTTAATGAGGAGTTTTGTCAGCAAATGAGATATTTTTCAACCCTTAAAAAGAAAAAAAACCTCTTTTATCTGCGGGAGGATGTTTGGGGACTGAGATGGAGACGTTTAAGCTGTTTTTTGGGTAGAAATTGTGTGTTTTATGGGTTTAAATTCAGCAGAATCTGTCCCAAAATGTTCCTTTTGTTGTCTAGTTTTGTTTTCTTGTGCTGTCAGCAGTGTTTGTTCCAGTTTAAGCAAACTGGAGTGTCCAGTAATCCCATTTGACAGGCTTTTATCATGATCAATAATAAATAATTAGCTCTAAACTGAGACTTTGGAGGATTGAAAACCAGGAGTGAAACTGTTTCCCTGAAAAATGCATAAAAGACGTTTCTCTAAAGGTGCATATTCATAAATGTTTGAAACGGATCCTGACATGAATAATTGATCCTAACATCTTTTTCCTGGGCTTCAAAGAAGAAGAAGAAGAAGAAGTGTCAACAAGTGGCGGGACTGTTAACGCTGCTGCTCCGCAGAGGTCATCCATAAGTCATGTTTTCTGGATTATTCAGCAGGGTCAGTTCAGGCAGTCAGCATGTGTTTATTCCCAGTTAGGATCTGGGTGAAATCTGCATGTGTGTGATGGTCACACTCAGAGGTTTTACCAGAGCCTCGAAATGCAGAAGATCTGTGGAGCTTTGTGGCGTTGTGTGTGTGGCTTTGTGGGGATGTTCTGCTCCCACCGTTGTGTTGAAGAGATTTTAATGTTCGCCGTTTGCTTTAATCCACCGTTAAATTCCAACAGTTTTTCTCATGTTTCTGTGCAGAAAGACTCACATTGAGCTCGTTTTAAAGGCTTCATGAGTGGCACATTTAGAAGCTCTTCACTTTCAATGGAGTGTTTCTTTTTTCCCCCCAAAGGGGACGTTTGGCCTCTTTCTGCACGCTGAAGTTGAACATAATATTTGTTGGAGACTTCCATCCAGAGAAGCTCTCAGCGACATGACAGCAAACATTTGAGCGGCGCTTTCAGAAGGAATCAGACTCCTAAAGGGTTGTTGTTGCACCAGAACGTCCGCTTGTTTTCCTGTCAGCGCTTTGCCGGCTGACACAAGACTTGGAGCAGCTTAGTGGGCTGATTGAGGCGTTTATGCACCAGGATAAAAGCATCTTGTCTCACTGTCTTGAAACACCACACGGATTTGCTCAGTTGGTAGAACTACTGGAGTGTAGTGGCGGTAAACATCCATCTGTTGTGCAGGAATCTGGAATTCCCACATTAGATGTCGGGCAGTGGGAAGGCTGCTGGCTCCTCTGACCCACATCACACAGTGTGTGTATTGACTAATCCATGACCGGGGCAAAACGCTGCAGCTCGGCCCTCTTTAACTCTAAAAACCTTCATGTTTCCCAGTAACTCAGCTGCTGCAGAACGTCCACACCAGTCCGTATGGGAGGCTTCTGAGTGGAGAGTGTCTCACATCGACATGTTCAGCGCTGCTCAGGGGGAGCCATGGAGCCTGTTGATGCTCCAACATAAAGGTTTTATTCCTTATATGACAGGAGCAAACGTAGTTTGATCTCCGATTTGCTGGTGGTTTAAGCAGCTTAACCTGTTTTTAAGAGTCGCTCGGGTCACTAGTAATAACAGCAGAGGACGTCAGCCTGGAAAAGGCCTCATTCTGACGGGAACCAGCCACTTCAGATGTATTGTTTTTATTCATTTACTGATTATATCTTCCATGCTCATCGAGCAGCAGCAGACTTTGCTGTGAAACTCTGGAATTAAAAGGAAGGTTCTTTATTTGTCACGTAGTTTTACTGTAAACTTGAAGTTTAAAGAATCAGGGTTTCGTACAGTGTGATGCATCAACGCACCTGCTTTTCCTCGTGTTTTTGTTCTTATTTTCGGCCGCTGGGAGGCAGATTAAACCTGCTGGAACACATATAAATCATGTAATCTCTTTATGAAGCGGAATAGTTCCCGCTTTGTCCATCCAACAGGTTCCAGGTAATACTAGCATATGTCTGCATCATGAACTAGCGGAGGCATCTGCAGCTCATTCCTCCTGTTTTCCTGCTACATGCCTTCCTTTTGTTGCTTCTGGTCGTGCCTTTAAGTTTTCTTTTCTGGCGTCTGGAAATGTTTCTGTAGAGCAAACACTGCAGGAATGGCACGACAACACGCTCTTGCACAATTTTCAAACAATGGGGTAAAAACAGTGGACCATGGACTCGGCCAACCACACTGTTTGAACATAGCTCATAAATAATAGCAGGTCTGTGGGAGAATCGGGAGAGAAGAGCGTAAAAAGCTGTGGCTTCTCACAGCAGAAGGTTTCCCTTCACACACTGGCTCCTTTCTGCTGGTCCGAGCGTCGTTAACTGTGCTGCAGTAACCTGCAGGTCAAAGTTCAGGGCCAAAATAAAACTATGAGAGCCGTGGGGGTATCACCTTGGTGTCACATCGCACACCACCCTCTCAGCTGGATCACACATGTGCGTTTGCACACACTGAAGCATATAGAATTACGTTTCCAGAGGTATTTTTAGTGGATAAACATCTTGATTTTAGCTTTCTGGCTTTTTGGATCGTTTCCTTCTGTAACTCTCCGCTGGGGGTAGATGACACAGATTCATGTGAGGAAACAGGTTTCTTTTCATTGTTTTTATTGTTTGTGCGCGGCAGCGGAAGCCTTAGAAATGGAAAAGCTACTTATTAAACGCAGCTATTAGACTGAGGCAGAGTAGCAGCCGCACCGTGACCTTTCAGTCCAAATGTTGAGAGGCTGTAATTGTATTTAGCTGCTGTAATTCCACTAACGGTCTGACCCAGAGGCCAACCCAGGGAAGCCAGGCAGTGGCATTTTGAGCCAAACGTACCACCATCCCTCCGTTTTCATCCCTCTTTCCTTCAGCTGGCAGGCCCAGGAAACACACACACACAGCTTTATTTCTTCAAGTTTTAGCTCAGATCACTGCAGACACCCCAGACTTACTTTATAGTCCCATCCCCCTATGTATCCGTTATCTCTCTCTCTGACCCTGCTTTCCTTTCTCTTATCCTCAGGCATCTGCTTAATGTCATTTCTGTCTCTCTTGCTCTCTTTCTGCCCTCCCATATGTCAAGATACCACATCTCTTCTTCTCTGCTCCTTCAGACCCCCCCAGCATTGCCTTTCCGCTCCTTCCTCCTTCCCCTCGGCTCCTCGGCCTCTTCGCCAGCTGCAGGCCAGGAAAAAACAGCGCAGTGTGTTTCAGTCAGACGTCCTCAAGTGTTCTGCCTCTCAGACACGACTGACCCCCACAACGAGGCTTTTGAAAAGTCAAGTGGATCAAGTAGATTCGCTGCCATCTGCAGGATTTAACACTAATTGATATAAGAGCAGATTAATGGCTGGAAATTCACGGGTGAGGCACTGAAAGGGCAGAAAGGTCTAAAGGTAGAGAGGTCTGAATCAGAGCTCTGATTTTCCCAGAGGAAACTTTAGTTTTTTCTTCTTAAACCTGAGAGATTTTCCTCCTGGAGAAGTCGGCAGGTGGGTTGTTCATGGTGTCCACCTGCAGCAGGAGGACATGTTATTCCTCTCATGTGGCTGAATATAAAAGATACGAGACCACTGTGGGATAGACACGAGTCCTGAGAGACGATTCTAGTTGGATGTCCAGTTTTTCTTCTTGTCATGTGGCTTCAAAGAACATCAAATCCTCCGTATGTTTAACCGCGGAGATGTTCCTGATCTGCTCTCATTTCCTGATCACTTTCTTTCCAACCAATCAAATGATTGCAGCATATGAAGCCCCCCCCACTCTGGATACCAGACCAGACTGAACCCGGACCCGGACCTGGACCTGGACCTGGAAACAGGCCTTTACAGACTTGAACTGGTTTAAATTACAAATCTGTCTGGAAGATGTGAAGAAATAATTGAATCTAAAGTGTTTAAATATTCAAACTTTTTGCTTTTATTGCTCTGCGTTCATTTGCGCCCCCCCTCAAAAAAAAAACAACAAAACGACTTTTATGGGAATAGAATGCAGGAAAATAGTGAACTAACATGCAAACCGTTGTTAACTGAAGCGCCACCAGAAGCTCTGTGTGATGCTAAATGAAGTGAAAGTTTCGGAGTCGCCTTTTTCCAGAGAGGCACCGAGGCGGCGCCACCGGGCGGGCCGATGGAAGTCCGACCGATTCGCCGCCATTCTGTCAAAACCTTCGGCGTCTGAGATACTCAGAAGGTGACCTTTAGCCTCTGGACCGATGCGTGGGGGGGGGGGGGGGGTAGCCGTCAGCACACGCCTCCAACGTCACACTCGGATGTTTACTTCTGAAGAAGTGACACGGTCTTCATAAAGCTGGAGGGGAGAAGAGGGAAGTCAGAGGACGCACAAACACGACGGTCCAGTTAGAGACGAACTTTGGAGGGCGTTTCTCCACTTTCATGCTGCCGTCTCACTCGTTTCCCTCAAACCAAGCGGGATGTTGGAGGAGCGAAAGAGCTGCTGCTGACGCAGAGATACGTCAGTCTGCATTCTGTCAAACGTTTAGCCAAACACCAGATGTTCTTCCTTTTCCTTCCAGCGTGTCAGAAATCCTCTTTCTGTTCAGATTTCACATGTTTGCAGGTGGGATTAGTTTATTTGACTCGTAGTGTGGTTAGTTTCAGGCAGATCTACACAGTTAGGTTTAGGGACTAACATGTAAACGGTCTCCTGCATCGCCAATCTTTGGTCAGGGAGACATGATTTATGTTTGCTGCATGTTGCTGATAAAGATCTACCTGTTTTTTCCGTCGAAACAGCGATTTGCAGAACGTTTATAATTACGAAGTAAATACACCGACTTGCAGAGAAGGTTTTGCACAGCGGAGATCTAGAGCGATACATCCTTAAACGTAATTACGTGTTTTTTCCAACTTTCTTTTACAAATTCCTCAAAAAACAAAAAATCCTATTATTATTGTTGCCGTAGTTTGTTGAGTTTTTCCGTAAAGACATCAAACTCTTCGTACACTTTCATGTGACGGCAGCACGGATGCTTTCCAACGCTTCAGGACGTACATCTGGCAGCGTTCGCGTTGCCTCTGGAAACTCCCGGCCTACCCTAGAGGCATGTCGCTGTTTGGCTCGCCGGGTTTTCTAATAAGAAATGATGCCAAACTGCTAGCATAAAGCAAAACGCTAGCACAACGGAGACGACTGTGCGACTGGTTCTTGGCCTAACATGCAAGATTGGGAAACTTCCTGAGTGTGTGTGTGTGTGTGTGTGCTTAGGCAGAAATAAAGACCATGATTAAGTTTCCATGGTAACAGATGATGATCAGACTGATTTACTCGCCGATTCGCTGATTTTTGGCAGGATTGGCGTCTTTCCGGTGCTCATACCGATGGCGGCGCGACGCTGTCAGAAGGTTTTCTAATTAAACCACAAAGTTTTAGTGAGGAAGACGAAGTAAAGTTCAGGGTTTGGTTTGGAAACGTGTTGGAGAAATGCACGGCAACCATTTGAACTTTTTCTCCAACCCTTGTTTCACGCATGTTTGAGCGCTCAGTCGGTCTCTCTGCACCTCAGAGCGCCTGAAGTGGCTGAAAACAGATTTAACCGGTTAGTCTTCATGGAAACGGCTTCGCCCCGTCATGCAGCACTTTCACCTCCGCTGCTCAGACTGCTGTTAGAGTTCCTCTTCTTTGTAAAGTCCTGCAACGACAGAGACATGCAGTCAATCCGACAGCCGGGTGTGTGTGAGGAAGAACGAGCATTGTGCAACATGTTTGCGACACCTCGCCTTGACTCAGCCCAGTTTGCCATCAGACGCCGCGGTCTTCTCCCAGTTCTCAGGGGAAACCACCAGTTTGAGGTCAACACCTTCTGTGCAGAGCTATTTTTTTCAGCGCACAAGACAAGCTGCAATTAAAGGCGTTTTTATAATGGCTGAGTGATTTGACCTCTCGTTTTTCAGAAGTGTCACGGTGCTTCGCCACATCTGCTGCGTGTGAGCTGACAGGTGATGGAGAGTCGGGAAGCCTTCCCTCAACCTGCTGGCTCTTTCTGTAAACCCTGACTCGATCTGGAGCCTCATCTCAGACATATTTCACCTTTTCTCCACTCTCAGCCCTCAATCTCCCTTTTCTCAACTTATCACCTTTCCCTCTCTGCCTTATCTCACCATTTCAGCCTTTTTACCTCATCCCCCCCCTCCACACACACACACACACACACACACACGGTCCCGTCTTTGCATTTTCATTGCCTCCCTCCCCTCTCACACTTGCTGTGTGTAACAGTAGATGGAGTTATTAGTCAGACAGTGGGGATGACTGAACAGGTGTTTTCCAAATGGGCCTTTGAGCGCTCGCTGCATCATCATCACTCCACACCCGCGGGGGGTTGGGACATGTGTGTGTGCGTGTCAGAGAGCTTGGCCTCTGTGTGCCCTTTTCGCCTCAGGCTGAGCCATTTGGCGAAACAGGGCCTGTGGGGGGGGGGGGGGGGGGGGGGGGGTGTTACATGTATTCATGTGCGGATGCATAACATATGTAGGTGTGAAGAAGTGTTATATCTTTACCAGCTGCTGCTTGTCATTACTCATTGATGTGCAGCAGCAGTGTGGAGTGGCCCCCGGTCCGGCCACTTTTCCACCACAGTCAGAGAAATGTTGGCTTTTATCTGCCGCCCGCCATCGTCCACGTTGAGCAAGCCTGGTTTGCTTTCAGGACTTTTCACCCGCCCCCCCCCCCCCCCCAGTGGTGATGGAAGTTTAATACCAACCCTAAAAGTCACTCAGTTGATTTCTCACATCTTCCGCAGCGGTACAACGAGGACGCACGTCAAACTCGCAGAGCAGCCCGGGACAGTACCTGACCAACGGCACGGACCCGTACAACGGCCAGCCCTACCTGTCCGGCTTCATCTCGCTGCTTCTGCGCGCCGAGCCCTACCCCACGTCTCGCTACGGGGCCCAGTGCATGCAGGGAAACAACCTGATGGGCATCGAGAACATCTGCGAGCTGGCGGCGAGGCTGCTGTTCAGCGCCGTGGAGTGGGCGAAGAACATCCCGTTCTTCCCCGACCTGCAACTCATGGATCAGGTGAGTTATTCCTCATCTCCGTTTAGAAACGATACGCAGAGAATAAAACTCGGCAAGTCAGAGTGGAGATAATTAGCTTTGGCTTCTCATGGCGTGAAGCTTAAATAAAAAACATCTTCTGGAACATTTCACACCTTCTGGCTTCACTTTACCAAAAATCTGCAGCTGGAAATAAACAAAGGATGTTTGTTTTTGTATTAATCAGATTTCTAAGAGTCCCGTTGGGCAGAAACCAGCAGCCACACATCCGACGTGGACCGACTCGACACCGATCCCCCTCATGTAGATTTACACCCACAGTGACCTGGCTGACCTACTAACATGCACACACACATTTGGCAGACGCAGTCGTCACAAATATGTCATGCTATAGCGGCACCAGATTGTTAATGTATCATTAACGTCAAGTCAGAGCCTGAAATATTGTATATTTTTCCTCTGACTAAACGTTTTACTGGTCGCGTTTTTCCCTCAGAAGTTCCTTTCTGTCTGGATTTTCTGCACCGAAACAAGTTAGCCCCAAATCTTCCCACCAGTTTAGCATCTTCTGGTTACCTTCAGACCTGAAATGTTGCTCTTTTATCTGCATTTTTATTACATTTAATAGTTTAGAGTTGTTTCCTTTCTCCGTCATTATTTAATTTTCAGTGACACTTTATAAAAAGGTAAATTTCCCTCCTCGGTGAGGATGAGAGTGTGCAGGCAGCTCTCTGGTGACAGATTTGAACTTGTGAGTTCAAAGCTTTAAAGTCTTGCACAATGTTTAAAAAGAGCTTTTATGAGTTTGAAGCTGCGTGATCTGGAGGTTTCAGACCTGTTTTAGGGTCTATTCTGACTCTGAACGTCTCGTTTCAGTTTTTCACCATTTCAGAAGGAAAAAATGGATCCAGGCCTTTAAAAAACGTTTAAGTTGTATTTTATCAATGATCCACCGAAGCGCTGAGTAGATGTTTCCTGATTGTGCTCGAAGTCGGACAAACTAGCAGGAAAGATTTCCAACCATGGTGAATAATTTAAATGATGTTTTAGATAAAGAGGTGGGGGGGGTTAGAACCCAGCCAACAGGAGGAGGGCGCCCCGTTTCTCCAGCTCCATAACGCCGCGGCTGCTTGTGTTGCAGGTGGCGCTGCTGCGCATGTCATGGAGCGAGCTGTTTGTCCTCAACGCCGCCCAGTGCTCCATGCCGCTTCACGTGGCGCCCCTGTTGGCGGCCGCCGGCCTGCACGCCTCGCCCATGTCTGCAGAGCGCGTTGTGGCCTTCATGGACCACATCCGGGTCTTCCAGGAGCAGGTGGAGAAGCTGAAAGCCCTGCAGGTCGACACGGCCGAGTATTCCTGCCTCAAGTCCATCGTGCTCTTCACTTCTGGTGAGTCTGGTAGAAAACACAGCTGGGTGGGAATGGGAGTGTTTACCAGCTGTTTGGGAAGTCAGATATTCCCGGTTCCACTTCAGCAACTTCTCCTCCTGGTTAAGACCAAAGTCCTCAAAGCGAGGAGGAACTTTGAGTCTGAAAAGCTTCAAGCGCTCAGAGCGGATGTTGTCGGTGAACTCAGGCAGGTTTTTATTACAAAATCTGAAGCTTCATTGTAGAAACACCAGAAGGAAAACGCACGACCACAAACCCACTGACGTGTGGACATGTGGACGGTTCTTTGAGTGGAGAACCGGTTGTGTTTGTGGCAACCTTGTTGTCTTTCTGCTTTCAGCTTCGACATAGATTTTAAAATTTAGCCTAATTATAGTTACTAAACAGAAAATATCAGGTTTTATAAAGTCATTTTTAAGTTAATTATAGGACTATTTGTTTAATTATTTATTAATGTGTGCGTTGTTTTATAATTATTATGTATGAACAGTGTGACGAACCAGGTGTATCACTGTGTTGTGGGGATTTGAGTCGGCGACTGTGAACAGAAATCAGGAGTCTGAAGAAGGGAAGGGGAGTGGAAACATCATTACAGCCAATAAAATCCAACATGGGAGCATGATGTTGGGATTCTAATGCAGGACAGAGATTTATCAGCTGGTTTCCAGTAAAGCATGGGTCAGGGTGGTGCATCTGCAAACTAGTCACTTCATTAGTGAGTCAATCAATGCACTACATCACTCAGGTTTTACAGCTACATTTTTGTAGAATATTTATATTATATGAATATGACAAGAAATTTCTAAGCATTTTCATATAAGAATCAAAATAAATCAACTAAATTAAAAGACAAATGACAATAAATAAAATGTAAATAAAATTAGAAATGTACCCCCGTTAATATCCTTAGAAATAAAATATTGTATGTGGAGAAAATCTGGTGCTTATTGGAGTAAATTTTGATGATTCAAGGTGACTTCAACTCAGTGTTTCTCAGTTCCGGTCCTCATGACCCCCTGCTCTGCATGTTTTATAGGCAACCCTACCTCAACACACCTCAATGAAATAAAGGCTCGTTAAAAGGCTGCAAATAACTTGATGAGGAGGTTAAATGATCTGACTCAGGTGCTTTGGAGGAGGATCATGTCTAAAACATGCAGGGCAGGGAGGCTTAACTTGTCCCCTGCTTCTCGCCTGACTTCGGCTTCCCTGCAACCTGGCATGAGAACAAATGGCATATAGAGACGTATAGATTAGGTTCCAGATCAGAACCTTTTAAAGAAAAAAAAGCAAATTAATGTTAAATACATGCAAAGCACACATAGTTTATAGTGCATCTCCTCACAGCAGCTGCCATGTCAACAGTGGAATAACCTCATGATAACATTATTTAATAAAGATAATTTTAATTCTGAAAAAAAACTCCAACTATTTGGAATATTAACGCTCCAACATAAGCTGACATAAGTAACCAATTACTTACCAGTAAAGTGAAATGTAACTGGGCCACAGAGTGTTCCACTGAAGTTACAAACCTCTGGGGGTCAAAAGTGAAGCCAAAAACTGCAGTTCCCCCTTCATCCACTAGGGGCTCCAGAACAGCGAATCCCCATAGACTCCCATGTTAAAAAGACCAACTTCACAGCAGAAATAAACATGTTTACAGCAAAAATAAACATGTTTACAGCAGGAATAAACAGGTTTACAGCAAAAATAAACATGATTACAGCAGGAATAAACATGTTTACTGCAAAAATAAACATGTTTACAGCAGAAATAAACAGGTTTACAGCAGGAATAAACATGTTTACAGCAGAAATAAACATGTTTACAGCAGAAATAAACATGTTTACTGCAGAAATAAACATGTTTACTGCAAAAATAAACAGGTTTCCAGCAGAAATAAAAAGGTTTACAGCAGGAATAAACATGTTTACAGCAGAAATAAACATGTTTACAGCAGGAATAAACATGTTTACAGCAGAAATAAACATGTTTACAGCAGGAATAAACATGTTTACTGCAAAAATAAACATGTTTACAGCAGAAATAAACATGTTTACTGCAGAAATAAACATGTTTACTGCAAAAATAAACAGGTTTCCAGCAGAAATAAAAAGGTTTACAGCAGAAATAAACATGTTTACAGCCAGGATCAAAAATCCGTTTTAGGTTAAATAGGTCAGGTTTACCTTCATGACAACTGTGGGATTAAATTTTTTTATAACTCCTCCATTTAGAAGTAATTTAATCTCTAAATTTAGCATGTTTAGGGGCGTGTCCTTTTGATTGACAGGTACCCGATCTCCTGCTTAAAGAATGAGAGACGTGGAACAACCGCGGTTTTTAGCTGGTTAACAGTTGTATGAGGATAGCATGGCTTTCTAAATTGTTAGCTACTGGTGAGTGCGGTGTGATTCCGGCTTTCGAAACCCTTTGCATTAATGCGACTTGCAGAAAATATAGATGTCAGATCGATGCTTATGCCAAGGCTGGCTGTGATTTCGGTGAAGAATCAGCTCCCATGTTTACAGATTAGCATGCACGCTAGTCGAACCGTGTTACAGCCATGTTTGCGTTAAACATGCAGAAAGTAAAAAACACTCAGCTAAAAGCCAAATTGGTCATCCCATCAGCAACAGTACATCCAGTTTCCCCGTGCAGGCTGTAAGTCAGACATGTACTTAACTGACGTCCTTTAATGCAGATTGTTTTTACATTTACGGCGCTAACGCTGTAACTGGATAAACTCATTTCTCGCTTTGACTTTTTGATAAATTCTGACTTGAAATTGCAGAAAACTTTTCATCTATGTCAGTGAAAAGACACGTTGCTGTATAAAAGAGGTAACTGAAGCAGGAGCAGAACGTTTCACAGATGTAAGCAGATAAGCGCCTTCGTTTGACGGGTATCTCTGTGACGTAGCTGTGATCGTAGAGATTCTATGTAACCTTCCACCCCCCAGCATTCCCAGGTTATAAATGAAGACAGAGGGGAAGTATTTTTTGATCGATCCACTCTCTTCCTTCGTCTCCAGAGTGTAGGAAGGTGATCCATGCTGTCATATAATCTGACACAGACGGCTAACTCTACCTCTCGCCGTACACCTTTTCTGAATGACTCGCATTGGGAAGCGACGTACAACTAAAGAAACGGACAGAGGATTATTTGTAGCTTCTGATGTCAACAGAACACACCAGCTCTCCTCTGCCAGACGGTTTATGTTGGCTCAGACAGACAATGAGGAATTAGAAGCAGCTAATCGGACTTATGGGGCACATGTTAATTCTGTAGACCGGTATATTCATGTCAACAGGGATCCCTGATCATGTAAACATCTTAACCTGAATGAAAGAAAGGCCAATCAGGGCGATTTCCTTTTTTAAACATAGAGAGGGGAAACTCCTTTCTAATAATAAAATGGCTTATTCAACCGGAGCACAGATGACACATGTAATTACATCCCAACTGGGTCTCACACACACACACACACACACACACACACACACACACACACACACACACACACACACACACACACACACACACACATACAGGTATAAAATCACACTATTCCCAAAGATTCCTGAAGTTTCCAGCCAATCAGGATTAAATTAACCACATATATGTACAATATCTGACAAATGTTTTTAAATCCCATTAACATCAACATCTCATTTATCAACGGTAGGAGCAAAAGACCCTCATCCATAATGCATTTAAAACAACTGGCTTTAAACTTTAGCTTGATGAACCTAAATAACAAGAAGAGTTTTGGGTTTCTGATATTATGGAATATTTGAACAGAGTTAACTAAATAACTAGTCCTTTTTAACTTATCATGTAAGTAATCGGTTAACTTCAGAGCCCTCGTCTGAATCGGTTTTCTCCCTTCTTTAGCTTTGTGTTTGCTCTGCATGTAAACTCTGGTCTGCTCGACCACAACCTGCCTCCTTTCAACTCGCTGTCGGCCTCGGCCTTTTCCCCGTCCAACCACCAAGCTGTCCAACCGTCAAAGCGCCACGCGGCTGATGCTCATTGTTAGAATTTTTCTCCTCATTCGGCTGAACTTTGTTCAGGTAGAAAGGAGCTTTAAACGACACGCTGCAGTCATCATGCAGCCAGTAGATGTTTAATATGGGCTGGAGTGGTGTTAATGGGAATGTAGTGGTAGCACTGCCAGTCAGAAAGTTTTCATTCATACCTAAAGAAAAAAACAAGTTTATGCTGCATCTGGAGGGTTAAATTTCAGTTCTGATTAACAACATCATGATTAATAACGTAAATATTTGTAACTCATATTAAAGTTGACTGAATATGCAGAATCATAACTAATAAGTCTAATAAAACAATTCAGCCTGGATGTTAATAGAATCTAACATGTCCTCATTTTCTTTTTCTTTAGATAATAAAATGCCACATTAATTTATTTTTACCAGTGTTACCAGCTGACGAGTTGCAGGTTGTTATTAAACTTTTTTAATGAAGTGAGAATTACAGAAAAAGCCCGTTGGAGCTGTTGCGTCTCGGCTCGGGTCGCAGCAGCCGACCGACGCAGGTGAAGATGTGGAGGAGGAAAGATTGAAGCGCTGAGATTCGTTCAGTCAAATTTCTTCCAGAAACCAGCCTGAACCCGAGCAGCTATGAGTTGTGCCGTGTTTAAAGGGACTGTTCCAGCCCGGGGAGGGCTTTCAGACATGAAATATGCTCAGTTGCCATCCAGTTATTGGAAACAGTTTGCTGATAATAAAAAAAAAAAAAGATAGCATCAGATTCTGGAAAAAAAAAAAGGTCATATCCTCACACTGAGCTTCGGTAGAGACGGCTCATGCAGGTTTATTTTTACAAACTGCAGCCGATCAGACTCCACGGCTGTTTTTCTGCCACAACAGAAGAAGAAACTACAAACAGACATCAATGTTTAAACGGGTAAAAGCTCGGCGCTTAATCCACAACCTTTTCACCTCCACGGAGGCTGACCGAGGGGTGACCTCGACTGCGGCAGCAGATACCGTCTCATTGGCTCCATATGTAAATGCTGCTGCTTCAGTCATCCTGCTAGTCATGGTCTCTGCCCTCCATGAATTTTACTGCAATTTGATCCTTCTGTTCGGCTCTAAAAGGCATCTATTGACCATTAGAACTGCTTGTGCATCACTTTAATCTCCTCTTTTAGATTTAAGCTCAAGTTTGTTTTAATTCCTGCTCACGTAAGATATGGAAAAAACAGTTAGGTAATGTGAGATGCATTATTCCTGATTAATAAATACAAGCAATTGGACAACTTTATTTTATTAATATTATTTAATTATAGTGATTTATTACCCCCAATAAACCCTCTCTTAGCTCAGTTTTTCATAACAAAAGCTCTTGTAAGCTAGCAGATATTTGAGGCTATCCCTACATTATGTGGTAATATACCCCACCCCCTCAACCCCCGCGGAGCTACAGACATTAAATCAAAATATGATAGTTTTACATCTTAACAAAACCCTTGAGATAGTCATTGTTTTGATCCTGCTTCCACACAGACCCTGTTGAGGTTTATCCCAGCAGTCACCGGGCTCCAGCGCCAGCCAAAATACTGTCACATGTGGGATCCGTCACGGAGAGATCATGCTTTGTGACCCAGGAGGAACTGGATGGTGCAGAAGCCAACACTGATATGTTTCTTTTCCATGTATTTATCTTCTTTTTAAATTGCATTTTCCTGCGTTTCCGCCGTGCGCGGCTTGTCAGATCTACTCGGCGGTCATGTAGCGTCTCAGCCGACCCGGCTCGGTGTGTGTGGGCGGCGGTGGATCCACCTCTTCCTTCTCTTCCCTGCTTTCATCAGTCATCTCTCCTTCATGATCCCATTTATTATTGAAAACAGTCACCACCGCCCCCCCTCCCGCTCACCCCCCTCTCCTCCTCCCCTTGCTCCCCAAACCCCAAACTTCAAGCCGAGTCCAAGCCCCAGGACCCCTGCCGCCGCCGCAGGAGTTGAATTATGTATGCTACGTTTCAGTGAGAAGGAGGATTCGCCGTGACCTACATAACCCCTGTTGCCCAGAGCATCTCATGCTACGTCTCTGTACGGGCAGATGCACATGCTCACACACTTCAAAAAAAAAAAGAACTGAACCTCTTTTCAAAAGAAGATTCATCTGTGTGAGATTTCAGCTCTGAAACATGAATATAATGGAACCAGACACACACACACACACACACACACACACACACACTTACAGCAGACCTGTTAATAAACCTGACTCCTGCAGACCTGCTAGGTTGACCTAACAAGCTCAGACAAACACCAATTCCCTCTGACCTCCCTCTGAGTCCCCTCCCTCTACTCCCCCTCCGTGAAAAACCAGGCCCATCAAGCCACATCAGAGAGCGGGCATCTCAGTCCTGCCACCCCGATCCCTCACCCCCTCTGACCCCATGTGTGCCCACAGATCACACAAAAGAACACGGTGCTTGGCGTGGAAGGGCGCCCACCGAGCTGTCGCTTCAGCACGCGAAGCGGTCTCAGTCGCGAAGACAGCTCGGCTAATCCTGACCAGCCAGTGACCGTCTTGTCACGCAGGACTCAAAATGGCACCGCAGCCCGGCCGCCCCCCCGCGTGGCGGGAAATATAGCCAAACTGGGAGCAATTATTCACACAGAATGAAGAGAGGCCACTGGAGGTGGGGAGGGATTGAAACGCTTGATTAAAACATGGAGGAAATGACATTTTTCTTCCAGAGTGGAACGTCAGCCCGACAGGGCGGGTTTCTCCTGGGGACGCTTCAAAGTGTGTGATGACCTGCGGGACCTGTGATGCAAGGTGACGGGTTAAAACTCACAGGCGAGAAAGAAGGCACTCGGGAATAAATCGGCTTCATGAAGCTCCTATCTGGGGAAACGTGGTTTCACTCGGTGAGCGTCGTCGCCGCGCTCCCGCTTACCGTCGTACGGAACGAAGCAGAGGAGAGAAAACGGCATCTTTGTTTGGAGTTCACACATTTCTGACCTCCTTTACTAAATCCCTGCGCTGTAGTCTCCACACTGAGGGTGTGAAAAGTATCACACACAGCGTTACACACTCTCTAGGCTGTGTGTGAGTCTCTGGCCGAGGTATGATGAGGTGGAAAGCAGAACATGACCTCCAGCTGAGGGGAAAGCGAGCGCCGTGGTGTGCTGAGAACACACACTACAGGGTGGAGCAGATACACATCTCTGCAGCAACAACCTGGAGTTAGGCCCGTTTGGCCAAAATCTCTCCCACTTTAATAATAAAAAACATTTCATCCTTTATGTTGAAGACATTAACCTACAAAATGCTAAAAGTAGTGTTATTTATAATCAATATTACACTGCAAAAACTCAGCCTTAAAAAACAAAAAAAAATATATATATACAAAAATTTGGTAAATGTTGCTTAAAATAAGATAAATTATCTGCCAACAGAACAAGAACATTTGGCAATTTGACAAGTAAAAATACTCTTAAAACAAGAGGAATTTTCTGGCATAAAAACTAAGAATTATCTTACCTTTAATGAAAAAAAAAAAAAGCATATGTGTACTCAATTTAAGATTTTTAATCCTACTTAGATTTCAGGTTTTGCAGTGAAGCAGCAGAGCGACTTCCTGTGGGAAGGTTTGTGGTTTGGTCATGTTCTGGTGAGAGGCAGAACATTATTCATTTATCTCTTCCAGAGATAAATGAATAATCAATAAAGACGTCGTGTTACTGATGTAACTGATTATTCTGAGTTTAACAACATTAGTGTCAGTTTTTTGCTTTTAGCGCTTTTTCATCACTTTTAGCTCAATAATCAATGATTGTTTTTAAGACAAACCACGTGGTTCGCATGTGATTGTCATGTAGTTCTCATGTTTTTGATTCAGATGTTCTTAACGTGGAAATATCTGAAATTGTTCCAAAAACACATGTAAATCATGTGATCCATATGATTCAAATATGCAGTAAACTGTATTTGTCAAATACATGTGAACATGTCATCTACATGTGATTTTTTTTTAATGTTTTTTGATTCAGATGTTCTTCACATGTGTATCACTTGAAAATGTTCCAAAAACACATGTAAAACACATCATTCACATGTAATCTGTGTGTGTTTTTCATGTTCTTCGCATGTGAATCTGTGGCGTATCACATGTGAACCACAGGTCTAACACATGTGACTAACATGTGAACGGCATACACATGGGTTTTCATGTTCTTTGATTCAGATGTTCTTCACATGTGGATGGCATGAAAATGTTCCAGAAGCACATGTAAATCACATGATCCATATGTGACTCACATGTGTAGTAAACGCTACATGTCAGGCACATGTGAACATGTGATTTACGTGCTATTTCCTTGTTCTTCATATGTGAACTGTGTGTCAGTCTCATGTGAACATGTAAACATATTTAACAAACACGAGATGTACATGTGAACTACATGTGATGTTCATATAGTTTTCATGTCATACACATGTGGATAAATGCACTTTACCTTTGTAAAAAATTCCAAAACATTTTTGCACATGTGGTTCCCATGTGAATGTGACACATGTGAACCTCATATGGAGCAATTTTCTGTTTTTTGGTGATTCCAGGGGAAGTTTTTGGGACCTTTGCAGGATGAAAATAAGCGCTTTGGTTAATTCTGCCATATTTTATCTGCTCTGTTCCTCACAAATAAACGAGTAAATACAGACATGTTTTAGAACATCCGTGTACGAGTCAAAGCCATAGTTTCTATATGTCTTCTAAACTACGATGGAATCAGATTAGTTTCAGAATCTCCAAGCAAAACTTTTTAAAACTCAAGCAAAAAAACAACAATTAAAACCAAAACTTTCTATAACTTAAGTAAAATAAATTATCTCAAAATAAAAAAAATAAAAAAAAATAATCATGAAAACTATTCGGGTTTTATTTGGTTAAATTGAGTAGTTTTGTTTGTAGTTTCCTCTTCCTCTTTCTCTCTTCTCTCTATTTGGTTGCGCTTCACAGTCTTTGGTTTTGATTCTTGCTTGTTTGGTTTTAATTGTTGTTTTTTTTTGCTTGAGTTTTAAAAGGTTCTGCTTGGAGATTCTGAAACTAATCCGATTCCATAAACTACTGGATTTTTTAAAATCGTTTTACAGTTGCAGGTATGCATTCACCGGATCTAATATGACCTCCCAGAAGCAACGTCTCGGCCGCGTCCAGCTGGTTGAGGTCCATAGTTTATTGGAAACACTATGTTTGATCATATTTTAGCCACTTGTAAAAGATGATTGTGTAAGAAGATTATCATGAATATCTTTCTTTAAGCTCACATGTTGACGTTAGAACCAGAGTGTCAGCTGTCTTCAGATGACCACAACTTGCATTGTTGGATTCATTAATCACCGTCTGGGTGAACATGGTGCCTTTTAAGATATATACAAGCTTTAGTTTGGTGTTTGTGTCCTGATGTAGCTGCTGCCTGCAGCGACATGAGAAGCAAACATGATTCTCAAGCAGGAGTCATCACTATTTCTTTGCATTAAAGCCACACTGACAGGACAAAGACAACAGTAGAGGCACAAACTGCAAACCGAAATGTAAAACCTGTCATTTGTTCATCCATTATTCCTCAAAGTCTTCATCTTGTTGCATTATTTCCTCTCGTAAGACTCACTGTCTGCCTGTTTGTCTCCTCTGTTATTATCTGATGCATATCCGACATAAACGGCCGAGCTAGCATCTGATGCTGCGATGGGCAAATGCTGCACCCACTCAGCTCCTGTCAGCAGTGTTCGCTGCAGTTTCCACCAGTTTTATGTTTATGCTGACAGTTTCTGAGACCTTTTGCATCACTTTATGGTAAAAACTTAACTGAGAACCATGTTTTACATAATCTGTGCCTTCTGCCCCCTGGTGGAAACCTTTGGCATTACAATCATTTTAACATCACACAGCAATGAAGGCTTAATATACAAAACATCTTTGTTCTTATGTTTGTTAAAGGGCCAAATTAAAACTGAAAATAAAAATGATTTTCTATTTTTCCCATTTTTTTATCTTGGGTCGGGCTTTAAAGGGTTATTCCAAAACATCACGGACTATGCTGCATGGCTCAGCTGGAGTGCGCTTATTAAATATCCAAATTACACAAACTCTATTTTCCTATAAAAAGTAAAAAAGAGTCAACTTTTGTGATACTAATGGTCTGAACAAAATGGAGATGACGCAACTTTAAAGGTTCCTTTAATAAAAAAATAATGTTGTTTGGTTAAACTAACAAATGGAGGGATGAAACCAAAAAAAAAACCCAAAAAGAATTAATGAGCTAAATTTTTTGGATATTTTTATTTTGTTTTTGTTCTAATTTGGTCCCACGCTGTGATTTTTTTGTCGGCATGTGTTTGACCTTTAAACGCGACCCTTTTAAAGGATTGACTGGCTGGGAATTATTCTCTGTGCAACCAGAGTATCAGTCTGATAATACTGTAAAAACAGAACATCAGAGGCAAAAACATTTTAGTGTAGATTCCAGCTCTTTAGCTGCTCTGTGAGTATTATTATTATTATTATTATCTTATTTTATTTAGGCACAACTCGCTTACATTTGACACGGTTAGCCCCTGTGAAAAGCTGTGAAACTTGTTTTTCATTGTTCCACCTTCAAATGTCGCTCAACTGGAATTTAAAGTGTTAAACTTGTCGGACATGCTTCTGGATGTTCTTTAGGTTATTCACACATGAAGTACATTTGTACATTTGTGGACATTTTCATGATGATGGCAGGAATGTGAAAGGGTCACCCTGATGAAGCTACTTTACATGGCCCATTTAACTACAACTAACCTTAATATTTTCCTTTAGCGACTGGAACGCCGTTCTTCTGCTCTGTCCACCCAGTTTTGCTCTAATTTTTTTACATTTTCTTTCTTTCTTCCAGATGCTATGGGACTGTCAGATGTTGCCCATGTGGAGAGCATCCAGGAGAAGTCCCAGTGTGCCCTGGAGGAGTACGTTAGAAACCAGTACCCCAGCCAGCCCAACCGCTTTGGACGCCTCCTTCTCCGCCTCCCCTCGCTGCGCATCGTCTCCTCTCCGGTCATCGAGCAGCTGTTTTTCGTGCGCCTGGTGGGCAAGACTCCCATCGAGACATTGCTCCGTGACATGCTGCTGTCGGGCTCCAGCTACAACTGGCCCTACATGCCCGCCGTGCAGCGCGAGCGGCCTCTCTCCCTCCACTACAACGAGAACGGCCCCTGAAACAGATTCCGGCCTCCTTCTCTCCTTCCCTTCATCATCTGCAGTCCACCTTCTTCTCAGCTTTCCCAGAGGAAGCACCTCCCTCACCATTCCACTCTGAAAGACACGAAACGTCACTGTCCCGGTCACACAAGCCAGCCAATCCTCGTCCGTTGCCGATGGAGACGCAGCGGTCCGGTGAAGTCCCTGCTGATGGCGCAGTCTACATTTGAGATGTGGCATGAGGTGGACAGGTTGGTAGAATGGGTTATTGCGCAGTTCACCAGCAGGTCTGTTGGACTCACGTCTCAAATCCTCAAACATCTGCTTAAACGTGGCGCTCTGCCTCGACGTACGCTCACGAGCACCTGCGTTAGAAATCAAACTGAGCGAAGGCTTTGCCAGCTGGACTCCACAGCTGACAGCACAAGGCCTCCTGTACATTCACCAGTTTTTAAAAAATAAACCAGAAGCCATTAAAAAAACAAAAGGAAGAAAAAAAGACAAATACCAAAATGTCTTGAACTTTTGCAGAGGACATGTTTTATTGTGTGTGTTTGTATTAGCACTGTTTATATGGAGAGAAAACTCATGATTGTGTCCATATGTACAGTATATCATTGATACATAGGCGTCTACGGCATTTTAGGGTTTTGTGGAAAAAAAGAGCTCAGGTTCAGAGGGTTGGTATACAGACAGACAGACAGACAAACCCAGCAGATTTTTACTCTTATCAGCAGCCTGTGCCAAAGCTGACAAATCCGTATTGTTTGAATATATTTGTGGCCGTGTTGGTAATGAAATTTGACTTTTTGGTTTGTCTGGAACTGGACAACACTTGTTTTGGGGTCTCAGAAGGGGCGGGGGGCATACATTTGTAAAAAGACACAAATAAAAGTTTAGGCACTTGTATTGTAAAACTAGTCAGACCCACTTATTCACTCCTGTAAAATCACAGCACTGCTAAGTTCTCTCTACTTTCCCCCGTTTGAGCGTCTTCAGGAAGCTCAGATGAACTCCTGTCATTATGCTTTCACCGCAGTCCTCTTTGTTTTGTTTTTTTAATGATTGTCAATATTGGACCTTTTAGACTTGGGGGGAGGGAGGGTGTTAAACAAAAATTAGCTGTTCCTGCCTTAGAACAAAGTTTTTGTCACTGAGCATTTATCTTATGACTGTGCCATAATCTCTCGTTACCTGTTATAACAGGTATTATGTCCTGTCAGGAGTGGAAATGAGTTTGCATGATGTCAGAATGTAAGGTGCAGATTAAAAAGTGTTGCATAACATGGTTATTTAGCCTAAAATATCCATGTTTGACGGCTTTAACATCATCAGCACTTGGAAGTTTTAGACCTCGTGTAAATTCATTTCCACCTTCTGCTGTTATTTTCGTTTAGGGAAGAAAAAAAAACCCTCAACTCATATAGTTTGAGCTTATAAAGATACCACACAGCAATGTATCACTAACCTCTGACAACCTCAGTCTATGTTGCAACATGATCCCTGTTAGACTTAGGACTGCGTCTTAGTGTAGGAGCATTTCAATGTTTTTTTCTTCCTCTTGGTGGAAGCAAGTTTGTTTCACATTTCCAACATGACACTGTAGGATCAATGTCAAGTATCGGCATTTGGAAAAGCCATCTGGGACCTGAGAAAGCTGTCTGTTCGTAAATAAATTCACAGAAAGTTTCTATGAGTTTGTTTTGATCCCCTCTACTTTTGTTTGGAAGTATGGATTATCCATCAGTTAAAATAAAAAAAATTGTTCACACAAAGTGTGTGTTGTTTTGTTTGTTTGTTTTTACTGACCAGAGTACACATTTAGGCCTGGGATGTACTTGCAGTGTACGCAGGCGTGCACAGCAACGTTCTGCCACATTTCTGTTCATACTCTCTGTGACCAAGAGAAGCAAGATGCGGCCATATGCTTATTACCGGAGGTCACCACGAGGGGGCAGTATGCAGCACTAGGTCTCTGTAACGCAAACAACATTTTCACAATTGGTTGCTAACTAAAGCATGAGTGTTTGTCACTGCGACATGGAGGAAAGATCATAAAGACCTGGATTCGAGAATAAGGTCCGAGTGGCGCTCTAAAAACTATTCGGCAATGCTTTTTACCTCTGACCTCGTGTTCACGTTCTCGTGTGCATGAGCACCTCTACTGGCCAAGTTAATTCTGCAATAACATGTCATGAATGGGAAGGTGCTGAGTTGAACTGATGTTCAGATAAAGGTTAATCAGGCTTGACTGGTGTATAACTGGGGTTATAATTGATCTTTTTCAAACGATTGAGTAGTTGTGGTATAAATTGTCTTTATGTAGTAAGATGAGAATCTCCCGTTCCACCACATTGTGTTGAGAATCTCCCGTTCCACCTCATCATGATGAGAATCTCCCGTTCCACCTCATCATGAGAATCTCCCGTTCCACCTCATCATGATGAGAATCTCCCGTTCCACCTCATCATGATGAGAATCTCCCGTTCCACCTCATCATGATGAGAATCTCCCGTTCCACCTCATCATGATGAGAATCTCCCGTTCCACCTCATCACCATGAGAATCTCCCGTTCCACCTCATCATGATGAGAATCTCCCGTTCCACCTCATCATGATGAGAATCTCCCGTTCCACCTCATCCTGATGAGAATCTCCCGTTCCACCTCATCATGAGAATCTCCCGTTCCACCTCATCATGATGAGAATCTCCCGTTCCACCTCATCATGATGAGAATCTCCCGTTCCACCTCATCATGATGAGAATTTCCCGTTCCACCTCATCATGATGAGAATCTCCCGTTCCACCTCATCACCATGAGAATCTCCCGTTCCACCTCATCATGAGGAGAATCTCCCGTTCCACCTCATCATGATGAGAATCTCCCGTTCCACCTCATCATGATGAGAATCTCCCGTTCCACCTCATCACCATGAGAATCTCCCGTTCCACCTCATCATGATGAGAATCTCCCATTCCACCTCATCATGATGAGAATCTCCCGTTCCACCTCATCATGATGAGAATCTCCCGTTCTACCTCATCATGATGAGAATCTCCCGTTCCACCTCATCACCATGAGAATCTCCCGTTCCACCTCATCATGATGAGAATCTCCCATTCCACCTCATCATGATGAGAATCTCCCGTTCCACCTCATCATGATGAGAATCTCCCGTTCCACCTCATCATGATGAGAATCTCCCGTTCCACCTCATCACCATGAGAATCTCCCGTTCCACCTCATCATGAGGAGAATCTCCCGTTCCACCTCATCACGATTAGAATCTCCCGTTCCACCTCATCATGATGAGAATCTCCGGTTCCACCTCATCATGATGAGAATCTCCCGTTCCACCTCATCATGAGGAGAATCTCCCGTTCCACCTCATCATGATGAGAATCTCCCGTTCCACCTCATCACCATGAGAATCTCCCGTTCCACCTCATCATGATGAGAATCTCCCGTTCCACCTCATCATGATGAGAATCTCCCGTTCCACCTCATCATGATGAGAATCTCCCGTTCCACCTCATCATGATGAGAATCTCCCGTTCCACCTCATCACCCTGAGAATCTCCCGTTCCACCTCATCATGATGAGAATCTCCCGTTCCACCTCATCATGATGAGAATCTCCCGTTCCACCTCATCATGATGAGAATCTCCCGTTCCACCTCATCACCATGAGAATCTCCCGTTCCACCTCATCATGAGGAGAATCTCCCGTTCCACCTCATCATGATGAGAATCTCCCGTTCCACCTCATCATGATGAGAATCTCCCGTTCCACCTCATCATGATGAGAATCTCTCGTTCCACCTCATCATGATGAGAATCTCCCGTTCCACCTCATCATGATGAGAATCTCCCGTTCCACCTCATCACCATGAGAATCTCCCGTTCCACCTCATCACCATGAGAATCTCCCGTTCCACCTCATCACCATGAGAATCTCCCGTTCCACCTCATCACGATGAGAATCTCTCGTTCCACCTCATCATGATGAGAATCTCCCGTTCCACCTCATCACCATGAGAATCTCCCGTTCCACCTCATCATGATGAGAATCTCCCGTTCCACCTCATCACCATGAGAATCTCCCGTTCCACCTCATCATGATGAGAATCTCTCGTTCCACCTCATCATGATGAGAATCTCCCGTTCCACCTCATCATGATGAGAATCTCCCGTTCCACCTCATCACCATGAGAATCTCCCGTTCCACCTCATCACCATGAGAATCTCCCGTTCCACCTCATCACCATGAGAATCTCCCGTTCCACCTCATCACCATGAGAATCTCCCGTTCCACCTCATCATGATGAGAATCTCCCGTTCCACCTCATCATGATGAGAATCTCCCGTTCCACCTCATCATGATGAGAATCTCCCGTTCCACCTCATCATGAGGAGAATCTCCCGTTCCACCTCATCATGATGAGAATCTCCCGTTCCACCTCATCATGATGAGAATCTCCCGTTCCACCTCATCATGATGAGAATCTCCCGTTCCACCTCATCATGATGAGAATCTCCCGTTCCACCTCATCATGAGGAGAATCTCCCGTTCCACCTCATCACGATGAGAATCTCCCGTTCCACCTCATCACGATGAGAATCTCCCGTTCCACCTCATCACGATGAGAATCTCCCGTTCCACCTCATCACCATGAGAATCTCCCGTTCCACCTCATCATGATGAGAATCTCCCATTCCACCTCATCATGATGAGAATCTCCCGTTCCACCTCATCATGATGAGAATCTCCCGTTCCACCTCATCATGAGGAGAATCTCCCGTTCCACCTCATCATGAGGAGAATCTCCCGTTCCACCTCATCATGATGAGAATCTCCCGTTCCACCTCATCATGATGAGAATCTCCCGTTCCACCTCATCATGATGAGAATCTCCCGTTCCACCTCATCATGATGAGAATCTCCCGTTCCACCTCATCATGAGGAGAATCTCCCGTTCCACCTCATCACCATGAGAATCTCCCGTTCCACCTCATCACGATGAGAATCTCCCGTTCCACCTCATCACGATGAGAATCTCCCGTTCCACCTCATCATGATGAGAATCTCCCGTTCCACCTCATCACCATGAGAATCTCCCGTTCATCATGATGAGAATCTCCCATTCCACCTCATCATGATGAGAATCTCCCGTTCCACCTCATCATGATGAGAATCTCCCGTTCCACCTCATCATGATGAGAATCTCCCAAAGCTGCTCTGCTGGATGTAGATCTGGTGACTGTGGAGCCGTTGGAGGACAGTGAACTCATCGTCATGGTGGAGATGATGTGAGCTTTGTGACATGGTGCATCATCCTGCTGGAAGTTTCCATCAGAAGATGCTACACTGTGCTCAGAAAGGGATGGACATGGTCAGCAGCAGGACTCAGGTAGGCTGTGCTGGTTAAACCATGTCATGTTGGGACTAAAGGGACCAAAGTGGGACCAGAAAATCTGGTTGGATGCTGTTGTGCATATATTAAAACCAGTGACCAGTTTCAGGTAATCCAGTTGATGTCACACATTTGCTGTTTAATAATTTGTCACTTGTCAGATAACGTCCATACATTATTTAATTTTAACATGTGACATTTTCAGACACAAACACCACCACACAGACAACTCGGCCCTGCCATGGACCAGTTTTTATTGAAAATTTTATTGAAAATTTTTATTGTGAGTGTGGGGGTCACTAAGAGCTAACCAAACTTACCCAGAGCTAACAGGAGCTATCCAGCTAACGGAAGAAAGCGGACTAAAGCTACATTCCTCCTCACAGTGAGATATTGAGTACCTGTCAATGAATAGACATGCCCATAAATATGAAGAATTTTAAGATGAAATTACTTCTAAATGGAGGAGTTAGAAAAAAATTCACCCCCTCCCACAGTTGTCATGAAGATAAACCTGACCTATTAAACCTAAAATGTTTTCTGTACCAGGCTGTAAACATGTTTATTTCTGCAGTGAAGTTGGTCTTTTAACATGGGAGTCTATGGAGATTTGTCATAGAGCCCCTAGTGGATGAGGGGGGAACTGCAATGTTTGTCACTCCTGCATCGACTTGACATTTAACTGCTGTCACTTGGTGGACGCTTGGTGGCAACATTACTGGAGTACATAACCAGCTTCAATACAAAGGATTCTTGCTTTGAGTGACTGAACTTTTCAGCTGCCATTTGCAAGTTTTTATTTTCTCCTGTTTTCTGACCAAGTAATGGTTAGAATGAATGATTAGGCATTAAAAGCACATGCTTAGAGTTATATTTTAACCAAACTTGACATGGTGATGAGTTACACGTCTGACTCATTATGTTTCACAGTTCCTGTCATGTCAAGTGAAAGCTGCCGGAAGCAAAACAATAATAGCCTAGAGATACAATAACATCCCATAATTTAGAGCTATGCATTAAAAAAAAAATACCGTGCATGCAGGTCAAGACTGGCTGATCTTTCTGAATCTGGTTCTATTTGAAGTCTCTTTGTAGACAATACGCTCAGGATGGGACATTAAATCAAGCAGAAGATGCAATCTGTTCACAAGGCAGCAACTTTTTATGGACAAAGTTATGATTCATAAAAAAATATTTTTTTTATGATTCAAACAAGATGTGATGCAACGATTGATCACAAAGAAAAAGGACTGAAATGTAGGACTACAAAGCTGGCAAACTTAAAAATAAAGATTTATGAATAAAATTAAATGCAATGACAGGATTAGAAAGAACAAGAACTACAACCAACAAAAAACTGACAAAGCAAAGCTAAGAGGACAACAGAGTCAGGGTAGACGAGGATCTGGTGACAGAAGAGGCTGGGGGGGAGACTGGGGGAGACAGCTAACGGCTAAACAAGGAGCAGGTGTGGCAATCAGCAAACAGAAACCAGGTTTGCAGAAGCAGGAAGTCGATGCATGATTGGAAAGCTGCCAAAAAAACCAGCAACTCAACCAGAAGCCAAAAATCTGGACCCTGGATCTGAGTCAGGTGTGTTCTGTCATGAAGAGACCTAATGTAACTTGTGATTTCTTGTTCTCTTCCTGTTTGCATGTTTTATCTGTATGTTCAGAAGAGATCATTTGCTTTTCCTTTTATGGATGCAGATATTTTACCTTTTTAGTTTTTATACGTGGTTTTGATTTTAAACAGATCCCTGCATGTGGTCTCCTGCAGGCCATAACCTCCATCTAGCTGTGGCTGTACTGGTCCTACTGGGAGCTACATCCGTTTACTGCCTGCTTAATGGTGAGTTCTGCCTTCTTGGTGTTAAACTGTTGCTGAACATAAATCAGTTTGGTCTCAGTGAGCTTTTTTTTTTTTTTTATTAAAAGGTTACTTTTGTACTAGTTTGTGTGGAGATACTGCCAGTTTTACTTCTGTATGTGGTGAGAGTACTGGTCCATTCCTTGTGTGGAACAGATCAGCTGAGGATTACTTGACCGACCCAGGAGAGCTCAGCCCAGACCTATCCCTCTGTCTGTGGATGGGAGTGGTGTGCCACAGACGGACCTCGATATCAGTGGAGAGTGGAAGAAATGGACCTTTTCTTCTCTTTAAAGGAGACATTAGAGTTGTAATAAATTTGTTTTTTATTCTTGAAATGTGTCAGGCTGTTCTGTGATTGCTCCCACCGAACCACAAACTTGCAGTAGGTCGACTTGGAGCAGCAGTTTACAGATGGGATGGGTTAATCATATGCAGCATCACTTTGCAGTTTCGTTGGCGTCTCCAAAACTAAGTTTACAAAAACCTCTCGAACCCAGTAAATCTCCCTACATTACATCACACTGCTTTCATTTTGAGTTCTAAAATGGCTGCGTAGCAAAATCTTTAAACTGTTGCACCATTTTTTAAATTTTTTTTATTATTTTAAATTAATTTAGAAGATGTTTTCAATGTTAACGCAACACTGAGTTTCTGATTCACTTTGATGGCACAGATATTGATGATTCCCATTCCTGGAGCTGTGGTTGTTCTGCAGCATCTTAAGACCGAGAAACCACACTTTTTTTTTTTTTTTTCTTTTTTTTTCCTCAGCACAGAGCAGCATTTAACCCTTGCATTGCATTTTGAACATTTGGCAGCACATCTTCGGCTTCAAAACGAGGGTGTTATTGGATGAACCAGGGGAAGAGAAGTCAACATTCTGACTAGCTGGAGAACTCTAGATGCAAGATGGCGACTGACTTGGCTTTATGGCCCATTTCTGATTCTGTATGTAAATGTTACATATGTCGTGTCCTCATACTTTAATGCTTCTTATGTTGCTGTGGTTATTAAACCAGTTAAACCACCAGTGGGCAGTTCTGAGTTCAGTCGTTTTGACACTGGTGTCTGTAATGTACAACTATAAAGTTCTCAACTGTCAAACTTGTAGAAAAAAAGTTCTTTACAGTTCTCAACTTCTGCGTCTTTTGATTTTGCTGTCTTGCCTTTTTCTTTGGTTTTTCTCAGGTTGTGTTGACTCAACACTGCCCCTGCAATTTCTGCTGGTATTGCTCCATTTTTCTATGGCAAATAACGCTACTGCTTAAAAACGGACCAAATTATGAGCATAATCAATGATGGAGATGGATGAAACTCTTCATCCGTCTGTATCCATCTGTGTTGAGCTTAAATGGGCCGTCAGCTTGATGAGCGAGCAATCCCTCAATGTTTTCGGACCCTTTGGATGGGTGTGGAGCTGTATTTCTCCATTCATTGCCTTTGTTCTTTTAGTTTCTATTTGCCTTGGAATATTTTTATTCCTGTTCTTTAAAATACTTTCATTTGGCTGCAACCAGTGTTTCTGCACCGTAGATAAATTCTTACGGCGGACACATTCAGGCTGAAAAATATTCAAAGGGGAAAAGATCAATACAGTGGATCAATCCCTTTTATATTGAACGTGAAAAGGGGTTTCCCTTGCTCATGTTGGGCTGCAGTCCAAATGTTGATTCAGGCTTTGCAGAAAGTAAACACAATAGTAACCCAGGCTGTGTGTGGAGGGGGAGACATGGATGGGTGCACACATGGTCTTTGACCTTTAGGTTAAAGGCGTGATTCCGTGTGTGTGTGTGTGTGCAGGTTGGAATAAATGGAGCTACTAGTAGCTCTCTGTGTTAACAGTGGGACAAAAACTGAAGCAGACAGGTAAAGGTTTGTACCGCTAAGTTCCCACATGTGATGTGGAGTTCTCTCCTCACTACTCACACATGCAAGAACACACCAAGCACACACTCCCCCCACATGGTAACCTTGTGCCCTTTATACCCAGCCTCCCCTCCTCAGACTGCCCCCCCTCCATCCCAGCCACCCTTCACCACGTGTGTGTGTGTGCGTATAAAGAGTAGCAGATTGACTTATGCCTTCATTTCAGAGCTGTCACTCCTGGCCAAACACCATGACCCCTCAACCTCCATTTTGGAGGCTCACTTTTTTTTTTGTCCCTCTCCATATGAATATAAAAACCACATGTGGCCCAAAGGTGTGTGTGTGTGTAAGTGTGAATGTTTATGTGCACTGGTAAATCAAACTGACACAGCTCCTTTGAATGGCAGGCGCTGAATTACTTTTGCACCTCCATTTTGCACACCTGCCATTTATGGCAAACAGCGGGCTCAGCATAAACTATAAAAACGAAATACGTTGCGTCAAGATACAAATCAGACCCCGTAAATATCACAACCTCCACAACCAGGTGAAGCCATTACAGCGTCTCCTTTTTCTTCAAAGGAAAAGAACTCGCCATCTTTCCAAGTCATTATTGCAGTTGGTCCAAATTCTGCAGTCCTGTGCGACAACTTGGTGTGTGCGTGCCGAAATCTGTTTTCTTTCAGAGGGACTTTGTTATAATTGGCACTTGCTTTAATCTTTATGCTGTTTAGGTGGAAATATTTGCAAAGCATAAGACTCCCTCGGTTAAAACTAGTGCAGAGCTGCACATTTACATTCACAAACAGTGTGCAGAAACAATGCATCTATCTGAACCAAGTGCAGGTCGGCAGTCATACCAATCAGGTTCCAGCCAGAGGTCAAAATGACAAATGCAATAAGGTAGCAGATTCATCACCCCGTGTGCTCTGACAGTAATTGTCCAGGCTCCATGTCGCAGTCCCCCCTGTTAAAAATACAAGAGATGCTCCTTTGACAAAGATGACATCGGCAGCAGTCACATGCGTTTAAGCCAGACACCTGCACTATTTGTGATGACACACTTTCAATTTAGCGAAAGGGCTCCACCGAAGATGAACGGTGCCCTGCGTTGGAGGAGAAAGGCTTATGAAAGTGTGTGTAATTTAGTCCTTGGCGGAGGAGGCGAGACGTGTGGAGGGATTTTGTTTAATAAAAGGGCGTGTTTTGTCTTGTTGCTAAATGTGAACGGTGACAGGACAAGGGCAAGCCAGACGTCCATCTCTTAGGAGTGGGAGTGGGGTGATGGGGGGGGGGGGGGATACGGCAGCCCAGATCGATAGGTGGGATGTCAGACTGAATTGAGGTCACTCTGTCTCCCTAAAGAGGTCCCACTTACAGGCCCCCCACCGAAATAAAGAGAGGTATTAAGTGAAGGGTGTGTGTGTGTGTGTGGGGGGGGGGGGGGGTAGTTGACTTGTATTTGTGACCCTTCTGTGTTTAGAGCGGCGAGGCTTTTTGTTGTACGGCGTGTTCATTTTCAGCTGTCCTCAGAAAAACTGTGACAATGACAAAGCCAGTCAGACACCAGTATGGTAACTGGTTTAGCTGAACAAATGTACACACGATTAAACCAGTTAAGTCTGCGTTTCTTCTGTCGTCAGCAATGAGGTTTATCACTGCCTTTCAGACTAAATGAAAGGAAATACTGTCCCTCTTGACATGAAATGGACTTGACTTGAAGAAAAAAGATGGAATAGTGTCAGGAAACCACCGGAACCAGTCCTGCTGGCCGGCCACTCAGGCAGAAAAACCTCCCAGTCAAAGATCCAAAGCTGGGTCATTACTGGGTTTTCTTAGTGAATCAGACCTTTGTGTTACATCATTTAAACGTAGTAAAACTGCAGCATCAAGGCTCCAAAGATGCTTCCTCCTACTGTTTGATGTTCTGACATGTTTAGACTCTGTATCATGAAATAGTCAGAAATGTGATGCTTTCAGTGGTTACATGTTCAGAGATGCTGTTGGGGGAACAAGCAGGTGGTGGGTGGTTGCTTTATGCCAGACTGTCCTCATGAAAAACTATTCAATATTTGTAGATATTGTACAGGAAAGTTTCTTTTTTCTCTCCATTTCAGTAAAAACCTGGCTAAACCCATAGAAACCCAGCATGACATTCATGATACATTCAGTTTCTGAGACATTTTACATCATTTTATGGTACAAACTTTGCTCAAAATCCAGCTGAACGTAACATGATTTTTGTCTTTTGCTGCTTACGGGAAACCAGAAAGCAGAAGATTACACGATAAAACCTTTGACAAATCACATGGTAATAAATGGTAAATATCCCTAAATTATTTAAGTATGTCTTTATTTTACAATTTGTTAAAGGAACAAAAAAAAAAAAACAGGACTTATTTAATCATGTTTTCATTGGTTGGGCCTTTATGGCTAAAGTTGGCTTCTTCAGGGTACGATTGCAGTTGCATGTGATGTAGTCTGAATAAAACTTGGCCCCTAAGTTTCATTGCTAGGAGTGCCAAATATTTGGGGATCTTGTTCATGAAGGTGTGATTTGGACCAATGGGTTGTGTCTTCATCAACTGGCACAACAGTCCTGCCCCAGTTTGTGGTGGTGAGGAGAGAAAAGAGCTAACAGACCATGTAATTTTTACATTCCAGCCTCACCTATGGCAGTGTTTCTCAGTCCTGGTCCTGGTCCTGGTCTTCAGGGACCCCCGCCCTGCATGTTTCAGAGGTAACACACTTGACTCAAATGAATGGCTGATTAGAAAAGAACTTGAGGAGCAGTTTAATAAATCTGAAGCTGGTGTGCTAGAATCAGAGAGAACTAAAACATGCAAGCGTCCCTGAGGACCAGGGCTGAGAAACCTATGGTCCGGAGATCTGGGTAGTGACCACAGGACTAAGGATTGCTGAAATGAGGTTTCTTCAGGACCTTGTTGGACTGAATTAAAAATATTTGGTGAAGAGTTTACACATCTGGAAGGAGTCTGCAGGGAGATGCTCCTCTCCCATATCAAAAGGTGCCGAATGAAGAGGCTTGGACATATCTTCTGGTTGGCTTCCCTTGGAGGTTTTCCTGGTACATCCTACTAGGAGGAGACCTTTCTGGTCTGGGAATGCCTTGGGAACCTGAAGAGTCCCGGTAGTGAAAGCAGTGTCTGCATGTCCCTCCTGAACCTGCTGCCTGCGTCACTCGACGTCAGATGAGTGTGATGAAAATGGACAGATGGATGGACAAGGTTCTGTTTTTCTTCTCCTGAGGTAGCAGCTATAGGCTTCCATGAACACCCAGCTTGTATGCATCACAATGCCTCAATGTTTCCTGATACAAAACAAAGCTGACAAAAATGCTGATTATATCAGCTCAGTTTCAGCTGATTTTGCAGTAAATTCTGAGTAACGTCAGCGTTCATTTGCATTGGTGTGTTTCACGTGAAAACCATGAAGGCCCATTTCTGCTCGATGCTGAAGACAGACACAAAGCTTCTTGGCTGTCTTCTGTGTCTTTTAGGTGGATACTTTGGTCTGTTTTCAGGGAGCATGCAGATAGAGCACTGTATTTAAACCTGAGGCCCGATGCCCGACACCCGACGGCCCTACGTCTCGATGGCCCTACGTCTCGACGGCCCTACGTCTCGACAGCCCTACGTCTCGACGGCCCTACATCTCGATGGCCCTACAACTCGACGGCCCTACGTCTCGATGGCCCTATGTCTCGACGTCCCTACGTCTCGACGGCCCTACATCTCGACGGCCGTACATCTCGACGGCCCTATGTCTCGATGGCCCTACGTCTCGACGGCCCTACATCTCGACGGCCGTACATCTCGACGGCCCTATGTCTCGATGGCCCTACGTCTCGACGGCCCTACATCTCGATGGCCCTACGTCTCGACGGCCGTACATCTCGACGGCCCTATGTCTCGATGGCCCTACGTCTCGACGGCCGTACATCTCGACGGCCCTATGTCTCGATGGCCCTACGTCTCGACGGCCGTACATCTCGACGCCCCTATGTCTCGATGGCCCTACGTCTCGATGGCCCTACAACTCGACGGCCCTACGTCTCGATGGCCCTACGTCTCGATGGCCCTACATCTCGACGGCCCTATGTCTCGATGGCCCTACGTCTCGACGGCCGTACATCTCGACGGCCCTATGTCTCGATGGCCCTACGTCTCGATGGCCCTACAACTCGACGGCCCTACGTCTCGATGGCCCTACGTCTCGATGGCCCTACGTCTCGACGGCCGTACATCTCGACGGCCCTATGTCTCGATGGCCCTACGTCTCGATGGCCCTACAACTCGACGGCCCTACGTCTCGATGGCCCTACGTCTCGATGGCCCTACAACTCGACGGCCCTACGTCTCGATGGTCCTACAACTCGACGGCCCTACGTCTCGATGGCCCTACATCTCGACGGCCCTACGTCTCAATGGCCAGATGGCCGGGCTTAGGGCTCGTTATCATATCATTGTGTCGGGCCCGGGCCGGACTCGGGCTTTATTTTTTACTTGTCATTAAAGTGACGTGTTGCAATCATGTCTACGCGGTTTAAATGGCATCCCTTGAATGCAGCATGTTCCTGCGCCCTCCTCTATGGCAAGCCGTTAGTATGAATAATCGGACATAAATTAACGCCACTTTCTAAACAGCTTGCCATACTCCTCACCCCTCACTCACTCTCACACCACAAACGTGCAAGTCGAGGCCCACTAAACTAGATTTATCTATTGATATATTATGGCGTACGTTTGGAAAGATTTCTTTATTTGTTAATGTTCGCTGCAGATCAGCTGTTCTGGTCGTTGTGTGCGAGCCTTGCATATGCCTGATAAAGGGGGTCATTGCGTAACATATAAAACATTTGCATCTGTTGTAAAATAAAATTTAAAAAAGTTAATAAACACGTTGTTTTTTTTAACCTTAATTTTGGAAATAAGTGTTCATTTATTTATAAAAAATGCAGGTCAACTGTTGCCGCACTGTTTAATTGCACATTAAAGAGAGAGAAAAAAATCAACTTGGATCTGGTATGGGTTCAGATTTGATCATTCTGAAAACCTCTCAGACCAGACCAGGCTCAGGCCCAAACCTGTCGGACTTTGGGCCAGAAAAAAGGCCCATGCAGAGCTTTACTTGCAGATGCATAACTGAGCAAATGGAGCGGTACTGACAGCCACGGGAGCAGTTTTGAGCCATATTGGCTGACATGCGACCCAGAAAGGAACAAAGAAGAAGAAGGCACAACCTTTTTTTTTTAATAACTACGGAGCTACTGGACTGCTTTCTATTTGTCTTTCTGAGAACAAACATTATCCTTATCGTAGATGTGTGTGTTATTTTGTGACACTGACATCAGAATGCAGAGCTGAATTCTGAACTCTGGCTGTATTGACTGACAACAATGCCGACGTAAGAAAGTCTGGAAGTATGAGGGCAGTGACGTTTGTAATCTATCTGTTTAAGTACATAAAGGCAACATAAATGGGGCTTGAAACTGCAAAGACTTGGTGTTGCTCCATTATTAACTTACGATGAACAAGCCTGCTGAAGAAGAAGAGTTTCTGTTTGGGTCCTACTTCATATATAAACAGTGTTTTGTTGCTTTTCCTGTTTTCTTCTTGCTCCATGCTGCTCCCAACAAGCAGTTGTAGCTGTTTAATGTTGTCCAGGTAGAAAGTAACCCCAAGAAATGAAGGTGCAACATTTCATCACACCAGTGAAGTTGTTTAACTCACCAGTCACAAAAACATCTGAACGAATGGCAGAATATTCCCAAAGACCCTCCACCGTACCGTCTGCGCTGTAATGGCTGATCGCCATTCGCCAGTCAGTCCAACCTTCTGGGATTTTGTTTCTTTTGTTTCTTTCCTCGTCTGTGGAACAACTGTGTTTATGTCAGCCAAATGCAACACAACGTTCCCTATATTAAACTCCAGGAGAATCAGTGATGATCTCAGTGATGGCTTCTAAAGTGATGATTCACTTTAGAAGCCTGATATATTCACAGTGCAGGACCTGATAGGCTGCTAGATCCTTTAATTTCATTGATGTGCGCTGAAGGAGGAATACATGGAAAACCTGCTGGATCGCGTGCCTCGTAGGAGCAAACTGAGTATTTCTGATGTGAAGATAATGCGTGAAAGTGGTGTTTATAGTTTATTTCCCATGTCCAGTAGGCTTTATGCTTCTTAAAACTACATCTGTACGTGCTGCTTTAGCTCTGAAGGTAATCCCAAAGGGTCACAACGCAAGTTGCAGCACATGATTTATTCTTCTGTACTGGAACTACAGCAAATTCTGGAAAGAGTAAATAATTAAGAAGTGAAGATTTTAATGCTGTAAAAACAATGCCTTTAATTATGACATTATTAACATTGTCATAGATATAAAGACAGAATCATAATAAAAGAGTGATAAACACCAATGTAAGAGGATGTTGTTGGTTTATTGTCTTTGTTTAATTTCCACTCAATCGCCAACTTGATTACAACAACTTATAATATTGATTTAATGGAAATTGGTTTGATTTTTGCATAAATTTCACATTTAGTCATCATCCAGTATTGATTTGGTTTGATTTGGTTTAGGATCCACTGATTGAGTTTAAATATTTAAATAAGTTAATTTAAATTTAAAAATTGTGTTCCTATAAGAAAACAGAAAATGATGAACGAGGGGAACTAACAATTACTGTGTCTCCACCACATGTAGAATTGTGCAGAATCTGAGGCCTTGCCCACAAGTACCCGGGCTTTTCTTTAAAACTGAATATCTTCCTCCCTATGGCCAGTAAAAAAAAAAGAAATAAGAGTCCATCCATCTACAGAGACCCACATAACGATGTTGTTCAGCACATTCATCAGCATGTCAAACCTTTAGACGGCGGTAGCGCCTCTCATCCTATCCAATCAGAATAACCTTCCATCTCATAACGTCACTTCCACTGAACACCAAACATGCCTCAAACGTGATCTGGTTAGGTGGTGGAAAATAACTGTCTTTAATGTTGTCCTTTGCCGATGGTGGTTTATGTAGAACAGTATTTGAGCTTGTAAAACCAAACTTGAGTGCCTAGACAACAGATCGCGCCATCAGAGTTTCAAGGACGTCCATGCTGTTAAAAATGTGAAACTCTTCATGTCTTCAGTAAGCGGTGTGCCTACGGTTTTACTTTGAAAAGGCCAGACAGGAAGTGTGCGCTGCGTTGTTGGTGAAAGTTTGATGATGCTGACAAATTAAAAAAGACGGCTGTACCAGTTCCGCAAAACTTCTTGTTTTTTATATTATAAAATTAAAGGTGCATGAACAAGACCCTCGGTTACATAAGGAAAGGTCGCACAGGTCATAGCTTTTTCTGTTGCAGACAGTCATGTTTCAACACCTAAAACCTCCAGTTATATACGTCCACATGCAGACATGGAAATAGTATTCGCAAATGTTTTCTTTGGTCGGAGGTTAGTAAAACATCGTTTTTGAGTGCCTAAATCTGCATTTTGGTGTGGCTGAAAGGCCAATTTAGAAAAAATTACTTTGTTTTGTGAGATACCTGCTATGTGTTGATAAGGCGTAAACATCACGATAAAAAAACCCCAAATTAAAACAACTACATTTTGAAAAAAGTCTCAAATATTGCTAAAAGGTGTTTACACTCACATGAGCTGGTTTTTCGGTCGTTTCGATGTAGAAATACTTCACAAAGGTGTTATGGAAACACTTTCTTGCATTTACGTGTCGCCAGACGTGACACGGGGGGTCGTGACCAGTTCATTTCCGGTAAAGATGGCGCTGCATGGAACAAACAACAATGATTTACAGATTTTTAGAGAACAAAATTCGGGATAAAAGCTTTGAAAAGCCAGAGCAAATTTTCCACAGCAAGTAGAAAACCCTAAAATATTTGCTCTGTAGCAACATGGCTACCTAGCAAAAGCCGCAATTCTTGTAATCGTGAGTGAGCGGACGAGATTTTACGAGGCTTATGGACTAAACACTGTTCAATGGAAACGCCTGCAAATCGCAACTGTTTTTGTCAAAACTTGCAAATATTGCTTTAATTTTGCAAAAATAAAATATTATTATGAAAATACAGCTCATACCACCATTTTCAAAATAAAATCACACTTAAAAATTGTTTTTATTTCTGTTTCTGACCGATGTTTACATTTTGGATCGATGTCATTGCCTCATTAACTACATATTTGACAAATAAACTTAAACCAATGTGTTGTTACACCAAATTAGAAGCCAAAACTGCTTTTCTTGGGTATCCTTCATTTAGAATAGTGGATTTAGGTCATTTTCTACACTGCTGCATCACCAGTCATATCAGATTTATCTCAGTAAAGATTAAAAACGAACCCAAGAAATCAGAATAAACAAGAAGGATTAATAGTAATTTTGATGAAAAGTCAAATGACAAGGTTGGACATGTAGGAGACATCTGAGCATCTGGTTGCTATAGAATCAGACTCAGGTGGTCCTAAAGGGCGGACTCTATGAATGCAGTGATGTATGACACGACTGCTTGCATGGTTTGGCTAAATAAGCTGGTATTAATGTAGATCAGTATTGTGCTTAACCTTCATTCCAGAGTTCAATTCCACATCTTTTGCTGCTCTGTCACGGCTTTACACAACACGCTGCATCTTCGGCTTTCTGAACCGCACCGTTTCATTTAGCATGACAAATAGAGCTGAAAATCTCAACCACCAGAGTCGGCTCTGCAAGTGGTTTATCAGAACAAGACGGAGCCAAAGTTCATTTTGACTTTCATTAATTTCTTCTTGTTTTTCCTTTTTCTTTCTGTGATTTATGTGTCAGTGAACCAGACCTGAAATGTTATGAAGTGTACCCTCTTGACACTTGATATATGGAGCAATGCATCTCCAAAACTAATATTATAATGAATTATGTTTGTGTCTGCGTGTGTGGCCTAAAAGTCGAGTGTTTGTGAAGATGTCCTAAAAGCAATACCCCCATTTCCTGAATCAACAGCCCCCCGTTTAGCATTCCCAGATCCCCTGAAATGAAACGCTAATTTTTTTCCCTACAACCATCATCTCCAGCAAAGCATTGCAGGGGAATTGGATCTGTCACCGCACAAACCTCTCCACTTAGATCTCATCATGCGTGGGTTGGAGTCACCGCTCTCCTGCGGAAATTGCTCTGGATAGCAGCAAAATGTACATCATTGAAGTGCAGACCAAAAATGGTATAGGGCCCCATTCACATAAAGACACCCCCCACCACCACCACCAGCGTTCTTCTTATAAATCCTTAAAAAGGGCCCCTGACTCCAATGTATGGCAACACCATCAATATTGATGTGGGAGAAAGTTCTCTCAAAGCCTCCTCGGTCACAGAACATTAATATTGATAGTGTTGTGCAGCAGCCGGGACGCATGGTGTGTCTCTAAAATGGTAATTGCATCTAGACTGGGGGGTTAGAGGCCAATTTCTTTGCTGAATATGGACATAGCTGTTTAGCTGCATCAGGACAGGAGGTCACAGCAGTCATCATGTCCTTTCCACCAAGCTGACCAAACCAAGACGGGGATGTCTGTGGACGCCGAGGAACGCCAGATCTCTGTTTGGTTTGGCTCTCCAGTCAACAGCAAGCCTAAAGGAAGAACAAAGACTTGTGTCATCAGCTGTCTGGCGGGTTTAACCTGTTGCAGTGACGTTGTCGCATGCTTGCATAAAACCACTTCTGGCTTCTGTTTGTTTTATTCCTTTATGTATTATTATGCTATTTATTCACTTTAATTTGCTCTTATTGATGTATTTATGTTGCGCCTGTCCACCATTTTTCTCCTGCGTGGTCTCTCAGGTCAGCTGACCTGCTGCTCCTGGTCGTCCTGGGTTCTAAGCAGAACCTTAAAGAGGGGCCTTCTGTATCTATACCCCCGAAACTATGAAAGAACCAGCTTTTGTCCACTCAATGAGACACCTCACTTTCCGTTTTTTAAATTTACTTTTATTCATCGGCATTCAACTTGACACTTGATCTTATTTTGTTTTTGGTTTATTTTTATAGGATTTAATTTGTTCTATTTTAATACTTCTTTTTTTAGGTTTTAAAGATTTGAAATAGTTTTATTTTGTTGTTTTTATTTATTTTTAGGATTTATTTTAACTTTAAGAGAAGTACGACCCTTAATTTCAGCCGAGGCTGGTGTTAGGGTGCTTTGGAGAAAAGTTTATCATTGTTTTTCTTTTTTTATTTATTTATTATTCATCTCTATTTATTGGTACATTTCTTTTATTTTAATGTGTACTTTTTGTTTGTTTGTTTTTTCTTTCTTTCTTTCTTTTTTTTTACTGTTTATTCATCAAATAATTAATTAATTTATCTGTTTTTTTTAAAAACTGAATCAATGTAGCCATTAAGGGGTAAAGTAATTATTGGTTATATTATTGCAGTAAATATTGTATTTATCTGTCCTGTGATGCCAAAATAGTTCCATATCAAGAAAGGATCTGGTGCTAAAAGCACATCTTTTAGGGCCTAAATCAATCCAGCGTATTCTGACACATTTTATAGATTTGATTCTACTCTACAGACGCTTTTCTCCGAGGAGACGTACATCTGAGATGAGATTATAGATGACCGTTTGTCTCATTTGAGGAGTTTGGATGTTAAATGAGTTTGGTTTGTTTCTATAGTTGCCTACCTCAAACTGTTTTTAATATATCTCCTCGGTCATCCAGCAAGTTTACAGCAGGTACCTCTCTTTCTGTCTTTTTGATTTAACTTGCTAGTTTCTGGTCCTCCTGATTGTCAATGGTTTTGTTCTCCACAGGGACCATGAATCTAGAGTTGGCTTGTGTGGGTGTATATATTTATGTGTGTGTACATATGTATGTATGTATATGTCTGTATGTATGTGCATGGATATGTATGTGTATATGTATGTATATGTATGTATGTTTGTGTGTATATATATGTATGTATGTATGTATATCTATCTATATATATGTATGTATGTATATACTGTATGTGCGAGTGTATATACATATATATGTAGGTGGGTATATATGTGCATATACGTGTATGCATTGATCTCCTTTTGTTTTTTATGTTCTCTTTTCTGTTCTCTTTCTGCCCCTTTCCTGTCCTTTCCGGTCAGGTCCAGCAGCATAAACTCTGTAACTAACTATTAACTATTTAATAGTTAGTTAATAATAATAGTTAATAATAGTTAACTATTATCCAAAGCAAATAGAAAAATAAAATAAGAATCAAGAAATACAAGGGGATCATTACATCTATAAAAGTTCCCCTTGGCAAAATAAATTTGCTCAGCAGAACACAGCATCCAGAACATCAGTCTGCTTGCTTAAATGCTGGACAAGACAAAAAAGAAAAAAAAAGAAAAATCTCCTCGGTGTGGCAGCTTCTGGAAAATGCTCCCTACAGGGAGGGGTTGTTGCATGAACAGCAAGCATGAGTCGGTTGGTGCAACCACGTCATCACTTTGCATCAACATGGATCCTAAGACCCGTCAGAACATCGTTGTAATAAGACCCCCCAATCCATTTTCTCCCAACTGTCCAAGGCAACCGCTTAGGCAGGGAAACTCAGACTTCCCTCTACCTGGCCACTTTCTTCAGCTCATCTGGGGAAATCCTGAGGCATTTCCAGGTCAGCTGAGAGACATAAGTCCCTGGTGCTTCCTCCCAGTGGGCCATGCCTGGAAAACCTCACCAGGGAGGCATTCAGGAGGCGTCCTAACCAGATGCCCCAGCCACCTCATTTGGCTGCTGTAATTAGATGTAACTGTGATTCACTTCACTTGTAAGTTAATTAACATGCACGACTGAGACAAGCTATGAGTCCATGGAACAGAGGCTAAAGCCAGACGGGAACATCTTGAATAGGAATATAAAGGAAAGTAAACTTGGGGAAAAGTATATAAACTCAAGCAGTATTTATGACATCTAATTTGGCCTTTTGTGCCATGACAGTTAACATAATGCTTCTGACTATTTACCTCACTCAACCATGACACCCTGTTGCTATTATCTATTAGCCTTATTGTCTGCGTCTCTCATTGGTTCAGTGATACTGATCAGATAAACAGTTTTATTTCAATGCTGTTTGTGAATATGACAACATGCTGAGAAACGGTTACTGTTATGTGTCTTGTTTATTATAAAGAGTTTTGATGTGGCCTGTCTCATACCGATCATTCAAAGATGTCTAGATCAAGAGTGGGATCTGATACTTGAGACTGGACTGGAATATCCCTAATAAGCAAGGTTGATTGACTCAGTCAGCTGTGCAGATTATTGCCAAAAATCCAGGAAACTACAACAACTGAGATGGGATGCAGCTATGACCAAATCTAGAGAAGACACTAACTTTGTGGAAGCGCTGAAAGGCAACTCTGTTTTAAAACGTTATTTTTTAGTTGCACATGGGAGACAATACAAGTTTTTTTTGCAAATTTTCTTTCAAATTATAGCTGCAATCCTTCTGAAACCCAAAGATGTTCTCAGGGTGCACTCACATCAGGAAAATCCCAAGATTCAGCTCACTTGTAAAGGGGTGTATCCATGCGGACCGAGATCGTATTCACATTGCACTTTGGTCAAACCAACCAAACCATTAGAATAATATATTCCCATTCCCACCAAAGGTGGCGCTGTACTAGTATTTAGCAAAAGAGAGAACAAGACCCACATGAAGAAGAAAACTCCATTGTGAGTTAAACATGGAGACAAAAGGCCAAAGACTAAGGCAGAACTCAAAATGATAAAACTAGAAACTCGGACTGTAAGGAACATAAAACCTGCAGAACGTAACAGTTTATGACGATGGGTCTTCTCCTACAATGAGACCAACCCAGGCAAACCTCAGTAGTTGATGCTGCTTTTTCGTTAAAGTGGGTGTGTCTTTTCTTCTGGAAAATATAAAAATGGGCAAAGAGGTGGAGCTAAGAGGGGTCTGTGAGAGTGGGGGTGGATGATTGATATCTAGCGATCTCCAACCTGCCTGTAGCTAAGAGCTAACTGAGCTAACCTGGAGCTAACAGGGCTAACCAGCTAACAGAGGTAAGCGGACTAAAGCTAAGTTACACTGTTAACCGGCTAAAAACTACGTTTGTTCTACATCACTTCTTCTTGAAGAGGGAGATTGGGCACTTGTCAATCAAAAGGACACGCCTCTAAGTATGACGAATTTTGAGATTAAATTACTTCTAAGCGGGGGAGTTAGAAAAAAGAAATTAACTTCCACCATAGTTGTCATGAAGGTAAACCTGACCTATTAAACCTAAAATGTTTTTGTACCAGGCTGTAAACATGTTTATTTTTGCTGTAAACATGTTTATTTCTGCTGTAAACATGTTTATTTCTGCAGTGAAGTTGGTCTTATTAACATGGGAGTCTATGGGGATTTGCTCTGTTTTTAAGCCCCTAGTGGATGAAGGAGGAACTGCAGTTTTTGGCACTTCCACACCGGCTTGGTCTGTAGCTATAGTGGAACACTCTTTGGCCCAGTTACGTTTCACTTTCCTGGCAAATAGTTGGTTACTGGGCAGTAAGTTTATGTTGGAGCATTAATTATTACCAGGCTTTACTCTTAACTGCCGGAGATAGCCACTCGAACTGTAACCGTAAACCACTGGCGACCAATCAGAGAGCGGGGGAAAAAATGACACGCTGCAGTAGTAGCAACAAAAACATGACACAGTTTGGTGAAGAGTCATCCATGTGACACTAAATTGTACATTTCCCATTAGATGGCTCCAACATTGTATGGAATTCTGCGCGACTTCTTCATTTGAGTGAAATGCGTTGGAGCAGGGATACATTTAAAATCCTGCAGGACTGTGGACCTCGAGGACTAAAGCTGGATTTCCCATAGATGACTTGCTATCAAGTTTCTGCAATACTTAAGGAAGAACTAATGAACTTTTTTATTGCAATTGTTGACTTAAGTCTTGTTTACCTGCTGCTACACTTTAGTTTGTTGTCTTAAGGACCCATGTTGGAAGTAGCATCTATTTTCACAAGATTCCACATCACTTTTCTGAGCTTTCTAAAGCAGAATGGAAGATTTCACATGTCTGAGAGTGAAGGATAATTACTTCCATGTCAGATACAAGACTCAGACGTTGGGATTTACAGTTAAAATGTGGCCCGTCAGTCTCATCCTGTGTTTGAGTTCACATTATATTTGAGCTTTTGTAGTGTTTCAGGGCTAACAGACTTTAATCACACACTAGGTGGGTAAATATACAATGAAACCTGAGCGGGGCTACGGTGTCTGGTTCCATGTCCTCTCCTCTGTCCAGACTTCATATTATGCCTCTAATACAGTTCATTTCTTTCTGTAGAGCACTTCCTGGAATATAAAATCACTTTAGTGTCCCTTGAAGACGCCTGACCCTACATGACCTGATTTAATTTGCATGATCTTATAAGGCTTGCGTAACAACGCAGACACAGACGTTTCATTTGCTTGTGATTTTGATGCATTACCCTCTGACACAATATACAACATCAATAGCAACAATCCATCGGCCCTAATGATATCATGGCTCCATCGTCATGGTGTCCTCGCTTTGTGCAAACATTAGATTATGCTGAGATTGTTTTCTGGGTCACTAAGTTAAATATTTCAGATGGTTTATTTTTAGCTCGAGTTTGTTTCCACTTTGTGCACGCACTGCACATTGTGTGTGTGTGGGAGTGCGCCTGTGTGCGCCCACATTAGTGCATCTCACACACTCTCTGGAGGCTGAGTTTGACCCACTAAGTCATCTTCATGTGCCCCTTGGGGTTTTTCAATTGAATACTGCGCAGAAGGGGTGCATCACAAATGAGTAGCAACTGACAGTTTATACTTCCAACAGCATATTTGACTTTTGTTGCCTTTATTGGCTTTTAAGATCCCATATTTTGGCTTCAGTGTCAAATCTGTGTTTACAGCTATCAGGTATATATGTTTAAGTTTGTGTTAGTTTCCAGAAAGTTTGATTTTTCTAAGTTTGGTTGCAATTTGACAAGTCTTAGATCCTCTCAGAGAGCTGTTTATGCATCAAGTACAAAAATCTCCATCTACTTTATCCAGCTAATTAATATAATAAAACAGAATAATGATCCAACACAGTTTAAAATGTCCATTGTGCTTAAAGCTTTGGGAGTTCTGATTACATTAGATCACTGGTACATGTTATCGAACTGTTGGGGTGAACAGAGGGCACTGTGTTTGCTGCAGGGATGAGCGGCCATTGAACAGGAAAAAGCAGGCAAGTTTTCCACAGATTATAAAAAACAGAATGATTGGAAAATGCCCAGGGCCAAAGCTCCCATGACAGTTTTTGACCTTACCCCATATGTAGAATCAATGCAGGGCTCTGTTGTTGACCTTAGCTGTTCAGCATGTAGCTCTGCACTCTGCACATCCCTTACTTCGATTTGGTCTTTTCTCGCTCCCACGTTCCTCCTCTTCCTCACTCGCTACAAAACTTATCGCTTACTTTGATGAGCTCTCTCTCTCTCTGGACACTTTTGGGAGTGAATATAGAAAAAATTTAATCTCTCCCTTCAGTAACGGCTTTTATTATCTTTTAGCTGCGATCATATGAACTCCTTTCATGTCACAAGAACTTCTGGTTTTACAGATCAACCCTCTCAGCACCAAAGTCACAAACTGCGACACGCACCAGGCCAGAAAGAGCGTCTAAACCTGTGACCACTCTCTGCCACCAGATAGCAGACATGTGAATCTTCAGTGTAAGACAACTGCCTTGTTGTCTATTCAAGGGTTAGGAGGAAATCAAATTTGAAAGGCCCATGAGGAAGCCCTTATAGTCAGTTATACAGTCCATTACAGAGAAAAACAGCAACATTTCGCAACACTTTCTGACTGCTGAGGAGGTCGTTTCTCAGAAACCAGTGCCTGATTTTGGAGGGAAAAACCTGTCCCTTTATGATGATGATGATGATGATGATGATGATTGGTCATCAAACAACAGCAAAAGTGACGCTTCTATTGGAAACTCAGGTGCATCTCATGTAGAAAACTCTGATCTTTTAACTGGCCAGATAGGGAAGTTTCATGTCACTGCCATCATACATTATCTATCTATCTATCTATCTATCTATCTATCTATCTATCTATCTATCTATCTATCTATCTATCTATCTATCTATCTATCTATCTATCTATCTATCTGTCTGTCTGTCTGTCTGTCTGTCTGTCTGTCTGTCTGTCTGTCTGTCTGTCTGTCTGTCTCTGTCTGTCTGTCTGTCTGTGTTTATATGTGTATATACCTATGTCTATATCTATCTATCTATCTATCTATCTATATATATATATATATATATATATATATATATATATATTGCGTATACTGACAGACTGACACATGCCGAGTAAAGCACTTTACAGTCAATGGTAACATCCCCATGGATGCTGGGGAGCTGCTTTACCCAGCAGCATGTTGTAGACAGTGGTTTTAATGTTGTGGCTGGTTGTAATGCTTTAAATAAGGACAGCTGGCAGATCAGAAAACGCTTACGCAGGACATGTGTGCAGCCTTGTTTCGGATTATTTGTTGCCCCTTTTATCCTATCCTCTGCCTTCAAATGGACTTAAGTCTGCTGTGCTTTTTATCTCGTGTTTTTAATGGTCCAAAAAAGAGTAGAACATGCTACTTGGTGGAATAAATCTATTGCATGGTAAAAGAGCGGTAATTATAATTACATGCACAATATTCTGGAATAACATGTCATGAATGGGAAGTTGCTGTAGGCTGGTGTTTAGATAAAGGTTAATCAGGCATGACTGGTGTATAACTGTGGTTATAATTGATCTTTTACTAATGATTAAGTAGTTGTGTTTTAAACAGTCTTTATGTAGTGTATAGCTCCAGACTTGGAATCATTATCTTATTTGTTCCTGAATTTTTATATACACAGAAAAACTTCCAGTGAGTGTTCAATTTATCCGGTCCACCTCGCTGGTATCAGGTTGGAACCACTTTTTCCTTCAGAACTGCCTTAATTCTTCCAGTGGTAGATTAAACAGGGTGTTGGAAACATTTTGCTTCATATTGACATGAAGCATCACACAGTTACTGCACATCCATGATGAGAATCTCCCGTTCCACCTCATCCCAAAGCTGCTCTGCTGGATGTAGATCTGGTGACTGTGGAGCCGTTGGAGGACAGTGAACTCATCGTCATGGTGGAGATGATGTGAGCTTTGTGACATGGTGCATCATCCTGCTGGAAGTTTCCATCAGAAGATGCTACACTGTGCTCAGAAAGGGATGGACATGGTCAACAGCAGGACTCAGGTAGGCTGTGCTGGTTAAACCATGTCATGTTGGTACTAAGGGGACCAAAGTGGGACCAGAAAACCTCCCCCCCCCCCCCCCCCCCCCCCCACGTTCCACCAGCAGCAGCCTGAAGCGTTGATCCTGACGGCAGGATGGATCCATGTTGTCATGATGTTTCCAGCAGATTCTGATCCTACCATGTGAATGTGGAGCTGAACTGGAGACTCATCAGACCAGCAACGTTTCTCCATCTTCTATTGTCCAGTTCTGGTGAGTCTGTGTGAATTGTAGCCTCAGTTTCCTGTTTTTACAATAGACAGTATACGAAAAATGGACAGAGCCTTCGGCGGAAAAAAGTGAAGCCTATGCATAAAACTGCACTTCCCCCTTCATCCACTAGGGGCTTCAAAACAGAGCAAATCCCCATAGACTCCCATGTTAAAAAGACCAACTTCACAACAGAAATAAACATGTTTACAGCAGAAATAAACATGTTTACAGCCTGGTTGAAAAATCTGGACAGGTTTAACTTCGTGACAACTGTGGGGGGAGTGAATGCTTTTCTAACTCCTTCGTTTAAAAGTAATTTAATCTTGAAATTCGGCATATTTCGGGGCGTGTCCTTTTGATTGACAGGTACCCGATCTCCCGCTTCAAGTCAGAAGAACGTAGAACAACCGCAGTTTTAAGCAGGTTAACAACGTGACTTAGCTTTAGCCTGCTTACCTCCGTTAACTGGTTAGCTCCTGTTATCTCCGGGTTAGCTCGGTTAGCTCTTAGCTCCAGAAAGCTCGGAGTCCCCCTCTCAGCTCCACCTCTTTGCCCATATTTGTATTTTCTGTTAGCTCCAGGTTTGCTCAGTTAGCTACAAGCAGGTCGTAGATTGCCAGATGTCAATCATCCACGGAGGCTCCGCCTATCTTTTATATACAATCTATGGTTGGAACCAGTGTTTATCTGACTTCCTGTTGCCTTTCTATCATCTCCAACTAGTCTGTACATTCTCCACTGACATCAAAAACTGCACATTTTCTCTTCTTCAGACCTTCTCTATGAACCCTGTAGATCAGGGGTGTCCAAAGTCGGTCCTCGAGGGACGCTGTCCTGCAGGTTTCCCATGTATTCCTGTTCCAACACATCTAGCTTCCACTAAATGGATCAAATAGCCAATGACATGCACAACTGATTAAGCTCTTCTACTAATTAATTTGAATCAGGTGTGTCTGAGCAGGGATACATAGGAAACCTGCAGGATTCTGGCCCTCGAGGACCGGAGCTGGACACCTCTGCTGTAGATGGTTGTATGAAAATCCCAGTAGAGAGTCAAACTGACAACCATGAGATGTTCAAAGTCACTAAAGTCTCTTTTCTTCTTAATTCTGATGCTTAATCGTCTTCCCTATGTCCACATGACTACATGTGTTAAGTTGCTGCCATATGATTGGTTAAAATATTTACCTAATAATGCTGCTAAAGTGTTTAGCTTCTCTCTAGGTGTGACGAGAATGGTTGGGATCAGGAATGAGAGCATCAGAGGGACTGCACATGTTAGACGTTTTGGAGATAAACTCAGAGAGACCAGACTGAGATGGTTTGGACATGTACTGCAGAGGCATAGTGAATGTATCGGTAGAAGGATGCTGAGGTTAGAACTGCCAGACAGGAGGCTGAGAGGAAGACGGAAGAGAAGATTTATGGATGTTGTGAGGGAAGACAAAGGTAGTTGGAGTGAGAGGGTTAGATGGAAGCAGATGATTGGCTGTGGCGACCCCTAAAGGGAAAAGCCAAAAGGAAAGAATACCGAACAAAGTTGCACTTGAAAGTATTTATTGTAATCAAAAACCCACGAAAAGCCTTTTTTTTTTTTCTTTTTTTTTTTCTAAATCTTCAGATTTATGCCACAAATACAGTGAAATAAGCTCATGGAAACAAGACATCCACCGAAGCCAAATGTCCTCCTTTGTGAGGTTGTTCTGGCTGAGCGCTCCATCAGTAAACGGTCTTGCAGTTGTTCCAAGCGATGCCACAGGGCTTCATTGTGCTCCTGCCAAACTGTGACAGAGTCCCGTCCAACTTCTCACCTGCAGCATTGTCTGCAGGGAAGCTCAGCGCGGAGTAATTGGGAGCTGAAATTCCAGAACAAGCTTCTTTTGGTCTGTTTTATTGGAATCACTGACCCAGACATGCAAGGTCGCAGCTGTGGAAGTTTGTTTTGGGTAACGCAGCTGTGTGTGTTTATGCGTGTGTGTATGTGCACTGCAGTGCATGTAGCACTGTTTTATGTCACATTGGTTATGAATGACGTGTAAACAGCGAGTACGCCCTTGCTTTTAGCTTTTGTCTTGATGTTTGTTTCACATGATGTACTTTGCGTGTTAATGATGAAGCATCTTTCTGCAAACTGAGCCTCTCTGTCTGGCATTAGATTCTAAATAAATAAATTAATTTGTTCCACTACAGAGTGCACAGTGTACCAGAGTCCATGCTCTATCTCCTCAGATGCTGCAAGAATAAGCGTTTAGATTGTGGTATGATGAATTTTATTCTGCAGTGCACGGAGAATCAAAACTGACCCATCTTTGTGATCCGCTTCTGCAGAAGTTCACCTTGCATGAAGCCACATTTGCAGCAGTGGAGAACAGATTATGGTTAAGGTATGAATGTGCAGGTGAATGATTTGATGTATTAAAAACAGGAGACCGTTGATGTTACTGGAGACTCTTTCAGGTGTTGCTGCTTCTCCACAGCAGTGACTAGAAGCCAGAAAAAACAAATGATTCTTCTTATTTATTAGGATTCTGATAGATTTCAAGCTTTGCATTTAGAGGATGTCCACATAGTGACCCATTTTATACGACATATAATTAAGCAATCAGTTGTTGCAGCTAATATTCTCCCACCTGGTGGGCTTTTGGGGTTTTTCAGGTGAGTGACCTTACGGCTCGGTGGAGGTCTGCACTCTCCGAGTGCTCTAGTGCAAGTATGTGACATGCAGCAGTGTAGTCCAGGGTACACACAGGTATACGGAGTATACCCACTTCTTTTTCAGTCAAGATTGAGTATACCCACTTCTAAACCCCCTGTGACGCTGCTTTTACTATTACAAAGGTCTCTATACATGTTACCTACGTTGCCCAGCAACTCAGCTAAGGTTACCTTTGCTACACTGGTGCAGTTAGCCATCAGCTGTGTTACCTTTAGCCTAAACATAGATATAATAAAGATGTCTATGAGCCTGTCTTTCACTAGTCTGTGTGCCAATATTGTGTCAGACCTTTCGTAACTCTTCCTCCCTAAAAGCAAAGAGCAGAAATAATGTGACAAATATACAGATCAATTTTGGGGGTGATCTAAATAGAGTATCTTACATGTCATATTTTTTCTGAAACAGTGTTTTTTGGGCTATTTTTCAGTTTTATTGTTTTTTTTTTTTTGAGTAGCCCCACTTCTCAAGGGACCATGGCACCACTGGTGACATGTTAATGTGCTTCCTAAGTATTAAGTTAAAGGTTTGAGAGCTTTTCAAGGCCTGACATAAAACAGAGAGCTGCCACTGGGTTTGGGTTGTTTTTGTATGAACATTTATTTCTTTCCTGCTTTAAAGCTGCAACATTCCGGTTTTTGTTTTCTTGTTTTGTTTTTTCTTCACAGCTCGCTGTTTATGCAGCCTGGCTTTCTTATGACTGGTCAAGTGATCACTTTATTTTGTGATGGAGAAATATCAAATGATGTGTATGTACTTCTTTTTATATGAAGAGCCTGAGCAGAGAAAAATCAGAACCTTCATTGTAGTCCTCTTCAACCACCCATCAGTCTTCATGCTCTCTGGGTCTTACATGAATAGCTGCTGCTTTCAAAGCTCTTTCAGCTTCCATGACGTCAGAGAACAGCAAGGTTTTTATTTATTTATGCTCCTTTACAGAATTATACTATTAATACTTTAGCAATAAAGTATCAACCGGATTGATTCAACAGTAGAAATCCAATAAAATTTTGCCAACAGACACTAGTTTTTGAGCAGGATCTTTCACTGAGAGATCAGTACAATTTCCTACACATGGACTAATCCTCTTTACATTAAGGGACGAGGGTTACATGGGATTTTACCAAGGGTTTGGCACACATTGGGGCCAATTTTACATTGAGCTGTCAGAGGTCAGACACACAGAAAAACCACTGGCAGGCAACTCTGGACCTTTAAAATAAAGAAAAAGTGCCCAAACATTTAATTTAATTTAATTTAATTTAATTTAATTTAATTTAATTTAATTTAATTTAATTTAATTTAATTTAATTTAATTTAATTTAATTTAATTTAATTTAATTTAATTTTCATCTTCATCTTCATCTTCATCTTCATCTTCATCTTCATCTTCTGCCGCTTATCCGGGGTCGGGTCGCGGGGGCAGCAGCCTAAGCAGGGAAGCCCAGACTTCCCTCTCCCCAGCCACATTTGCTAACTCTGCAGGGGGATCCCGAGGCGTTCCCAGGCCAGCCGAGAGATATAATCCCTCCAGCGTGTCCTGGGTCTTCCCCGGGGTCTCCTCCCAGAGGGACGTGCCTGGAACACCTCACCATGGAGGTCCAGGAGGCATCCTGACCAGATGCCTGAGCCACTTGATTCCTCTCGATGCGGAGGAGCAGCGGCTCTACTCTGATCTCCTCCCAGATGACCGAGCTCCTCACCCTATCTCTAAGGGAGAGGAGCTCCCTTCGGTTCTAACCGGAGGAAACTCTTTTTAGCCACCTGTATATGAGAATTCTTTCTTTCGGTCACGACCCACAGCTCATGACCATAGGTGAGGGTAGGAACGTAGATCGACTGGTAAATCGAGAGCTTCACCTTCTGGCTCAGCTCCTTTTTTACCACGACAGACCGACGCAGAGTCCGCATTACTGCAGACGCTGCGCCGATCCGCCTGTCGATCTCGTGCTCTATCCTTCCCTCACTCGTGAACAAGACCCCGAGATATTTAAACTCCTCCACTTGAGGCAGGACCTGACTCCCGACCTGGAGAGGGCAAATCCACCCTATTCCAGCTGAGGACCATGGTCTCAGATTTGGAGGTGCTGATTCTCATCCCTGCCGCTCCACACTCGACCACGAATCGCTCAAGTTAGAACTGGAGATCACGACCAGATGAAGCCATCAGGACCACATCACCTGCTAAAAGCAGACACCCAATCCTGAGGCCACCAAGCCGGATCCCCTCAACACCTCGGATGTGCCTCGAAATTCTGTCCACATAAGTTATGAACAGAATCGGATATAAAGGGTAGCCTTGGCGGAGTTCAACCCTCACCGGAAACAAATCTGACTGACTACCGGCAATGCGGGCCAAGCTATGACATCTGTCATACAGGGACCGGACAGCTCGTTCAAGGGGGTCCGGTACCAGGTACTCCCGGAGTACCCCCCACAGGAGCCCCTGGAGGACACGGTCCACGAGGTCCACAAGCACATGTAGACTGGTTGGGCAAACTCCCATGCCCCCTCCAAGACCCCAAAGAGGGTATAGAGCTGGTCCACTGTTCCGCGACCAGGACGAAAACCACACTGCTCCTCCTCAATTCGAGTTTTGACTATCCGGCGGACTCTCTTCTCCAGGACCCCTGAATAGACCTTACCAGGGAGGCTAGGGAGTGTGATTACCCTGTCATTGGAACACACCCTCCAGTCCCCCTTTCTAAAAAGGGGGACCACCACCCCAGTCTGCCAATCCAGCGGCACTGTCCCCGATGTCCACACGATGCTGCAGAGGTGTGTCAGCCAGGACAGCCCCACAGCATCCAGAGTCTTATGGAACTCCAGGCGGATCTCCTCCACCCCCGGGGCCTTGCCGCCAAGGAGCTTTTTGACCACCTCAGCGACTTCAGCCCCAAAGATAGGAGAGTCCACCCCTGAGTCCCCCAGCTCTGCTTCCTCATCGGAAGACGTGCTGGTAGGATTGAGGAGGTCTTCAAAGTATTCCTTCCACCGACCCACAACGTCCCGAGTTGAGGTCAGCCGCTCCCCATCTCCACTGTACACAGTGTTGACAGAGCACTGCTTCCCTCTCCTGAGCCGCTGGATGGTGGACCAGAATCGCCTCGAAGCCGTCCAGAAGTCTTTCTCCATGGCCTCGCCAAACTCCTCCCGTGCCCGAGTTTTTGCCTTGGCGACAGCCGAACCCGCATGCCGCTTAGCCTGTAGGTACCTATCAGCTGCCTCCAGAGTCCCACAGGTCAAGAAGGCCCGATAGGACTCCTTCTTCAGCTTGACGGCATCCCTCACTGCTGGTGTCCACCAACGAGTCCTGGGATTACTGCCACGACAGGCACCAATGACCTTACAGCCACAGCTCAGGCTGGCTGCCTCAGCAATAGAGGCACGGAACACACTCGGGACATGTTTGAAGCTCTGCTGAAGGTGGGAGTTGAAGCTCACTCTGACGGGGGACTCAGCCAGACGTTCCCAGCAGACCCTCACAACACGTTTGGGCCTGCCAGATCTGACCGGCTTCCTTCCCCACCACCTGAGCCAACTCACCACCAGGTGGTGATCAGTTGACAGCTCCACCCCCCTCTTCACCCAAGTGTCCAAGGCATGTGGCCGCAGGTCCAACAATTCAATGACAAAATCAATCATCGAACTGCGGCCCTGGGAATCCTGATACCAAGTGTACATATGGACACTCTTATGTTGGAACATGGTGTTTGTTATGCACAGTCCATGTCAAGCACAGAATTCAAATAACAAAACACCATTTGAGTTCAGAGGGGAGAGACCATGCCTCCCAATCACTCTCCAGGTCTCCCTGTCATTGCCCATGTGTGCATTGAAGTCCCCCAGCAGAGCAATGGAGTCCCTAGAAGGAGCACCCTCCAGCACTACTTCCAAGGACTCAAGAAAGGTTGGGTATTCTGAACTGCTGTTTGGTGTACAGACAACAGTCAGGACCTGTCCCCCCAACCGAAGGCGGAGGGAAAATACCCTTTCATCCACCGGGGTAAACCCCAACGTGCAGGCAACAAGCTGGGGGCTGATGAGAATGCCCACACATGCTCGGTGCCTCTCACCATGAGCAACTCCAGAGTGGAAGAAAGTCTAGCCTCTCTCGAGGGTACTGGTTCCTGAGCCCAAGCCGTGTTGAGGTGAGAGCAAATACATCTAGTCGGAACCGCACAACCTCGCGTACAAGCTCAGGCTCCTTCCCCACCAGAGAGGTGACATTCCACGTCCCTAGAGCCAGCTTCTGCAGCCGAGGATCGGACCGCCAGGGTCCCCGCCCCTTGCTGCTGCCCAGCTCACACACCCAACCCCTATGGCTCCTCCTGCAGACGGTGAGCCCACAGGAGGTTTTATTTTATTTTATTTCATTTCATTCTAAATTGTGGAATTATATTCAGAAGGACTTTTAGCTCAACAATCATATATATGAACAAATAAATTAAATCAAATAGCTAAGTGAAGAAATTCCCCTCCCTGAGGAAATTTAATGGTGGTGGAGGGGTTTGTGCAACCGGAACAGTCCAGAGCTTTGTCATCGGGGGCTTTATGCCCCTTGTTGGGTCATGCATGGTGACAGGTCTCTAGGGGAGGAACAAGACAACATGCGGCTCAGAAGACCCCTGTGGTGAATGAAAACATTGCTTCTAGGTTTCCTTTACCTGGACGTGGGTCACTGGGCCCCCCATCGAGTTGCCGTCGGCTTGGCATTTGCCAATGGGGTGACCCAGGTGACATGGGCTCACCACCTGCAGGAGGGGCCATATAGGGTCAGGTGCAGTGTGAACTGGGTGAAGGCTGACGGCAAGGACCCTGGTGGTTCAATCCTTGGATGGAAAAGTTAGCTCTAAAAACGTGGAACGTCACCTCCTTGACGGGAAGGAGCCTGACCTGGAGAGCAAGACTGTGTGGACTCTCTTGTTCTGCTGGGGGACTTGAATGCTCACATGGGCAATGGCAGCAGGACCAGATGAGGGGGTTCAAGCATCTAGTCCAGGGGTCACCAACTCCGGTCCTGAAGGGCTACCATCCTGCAGGTTTTATTGTTTTCCTGGTACAACACATCTGACCCAAACCAATGGCTCATTAACATGCAGGTGCAGAAGATGACAAGTTCTTGGAGAACCTTTTCACTTGGATCAATTGTGTTGTACAAGGAAAACACTAAAACCTACAGGATGGTAGCCCTCGAGCACTGTAGTCGGTGACCCCTGATTTAGTCAGACATGTCCCCCTAGACACCTTCCTGGGGAAGTGCTCCAGGTATGTCCTTTTGGAAGGAGATCAAGAGGCAGGTTAACATCTCTTGGCTGGACTGAGAATACCTCAGGATCCCCCATGAACAAGCTGGTTGATATGGCTGGAAAGAGAGAAGTATAGGCGATGGATGGATGGATGGATTGATGGATATATGGATTGGGTGATTGGATTGGATGGATGGATGGATGGATGGATGGATGGATGGATGGATGGATTTGTGGGTGGGTGGATGGATGGATGGATAGATGGATGGATTGGGTGGTTGGATTGGATGGATTGATGGATGGATGGATGGATGGATGGATGGATGGATGGATGGATGGATGGATTGGATTGTTGGATTGGATGGGTGGATGGATGGATGGATGGATGGATGGATTAGGTGGTTGGATGGATGGTTGGATTGGGTAGTTGGATGGATGGATAGATGGAATGATTGATGGATTGATTGAATGGGTGGATAGATGCATGGATTGATGTAGACATGGTTGCTGAGATTTCTGGCATGCCAGATTCTACACTGCTGTCTCAGTTTTCCTTTCATGCAATAATATCCCCGTAAGAATGTGCTGTGGGATTCACAGCTGCACAATTCAACACAAAACCAGAACTGCAAACCCAGTTAGCTATAGACGAGACCTGATCAGACCTGAAAGACAAACCTGTGAATCCAGCAGTCGATGCTACAGAATGACTAGTTTTCTATCTCTCTGTTCTGAGTTGCTTCTGGTTTTTGTTCAAAGTAGTATTTAGCTGACCAATCAGAAGAGAGTGTGCTGGAGGCGTGTCCTTAAAGAGACAGCAGCTAAAACTGAGTTTCATCAGGAGATGGAAGAAGGAGCTGCTATGATTCACAGTATGAGAAAAATAACGTAATTTTTCATATTAAACAATAAACATATATTCTTGGGTGCTTCCCTCACAGAAATTCCAACTTGTTTAATTCATAACATCATCATCTCAAGAAACTTAACAGACAAATCAATTCCACCCAGTTCATTGTGATCCAATCAGTTTTTACACAAGTAAACCCATAGATTGCACTGAATTTTCACTTTGATTCAATCCTCCATGCTGAGCTCACAGAACGGCGGGTGACAGTGGGAAGGAAAAATCTCCAGTTGAATCTGGGTCAAGGGGGGCGGGCATCAGCCTCAACCAGTTGAGGTGGAGAGGACAGGAAAAAGGGACCAACAAATATCACAACTTTTATCCAGAGACCTGCTGAGAGAGGGGAAACACAAGCTAATAACGCCACAAATGTCATGAGTTTATACATGGAAGATAAGGAGAAGAGAGGAAGTCAGGACCCCAGAAGTCTAAACATATAGCGACACAACTTTGTAATCGCTAACCACCCCAACGATAAGATTAGTCAAAAACTAAAGTTCAAAGTTTAAACTCAAAGGTAGAGGTAAAGACAAAATCTAAAACTGCCAAACTCTGGTTGAGTTGACATAGAATGACCCTGGAGGGTCTACAGGGCAAGTTGTCAGATTATTAAGTGCCAAATGACAAGACTGAAAACAAAACTTTCTGTAAAACACCATTTCTGATCAAATTATCAGCGCCAAAAAAAACATGGAAATGACACACTAACAGTGTAATAGGTCACATAATTTATTGTAATGGCAAAGTGACCCAACAATATGTCATGATGTGGTGTTTTGTGTTTCTCCTTACTTCTGGTTTTCTGTTTTATTTTGTAGTTTTTTCTGTTTAGTTCTCTTGGTTCTTGTTTAGCTTTATTGATTTCCTGTTGTAGGTCACCTTGGTTCATTTAGTAGATTCATTACACCTGTGCCTCATTATGTTGTCTGTATATATACTCCTGGTTTTCAGTTCGCAGTTGCTTGATCATTTTGTTGTTAGTCCCCTGAGTTCCTCTGTCTAATTAAATTAGTCTTGGACCTACATCCCTGTTCCCTCGTCTCAGCGTTTGGGTCCACTCCTTCACCGCCGTCCTGACACAATAAACATATCAACCGTATCGTACCTGGACATATTATCAAACGTTGCTGCGTCTCCATGAATTTTTTTCACAAAATAAATGTGATATTTGCAAGTTTTGACATAAAAATTTGCGATTTGCAGTTTTTTGTTCAATGTTTCCATTGAACAGAGTTTAGCGCATAAGCTTCAGTTTTTGTAAAATCTTGAGACAAGATTTGTGTTATTTTGGTGGTTTCTACTTGCTACGGAGAATTTGATACAGCTTTTTGAAGCTTTGTTTCTCTCTTATTTTCTTTTCTACAAATGAAATGCGCTGTTTGTTCCACACTATGCCATGTTTACTAGAAATGAACACGCCATCTTTAGGGAGTGTATAAAGTTTTAGCGATATTTAGTTTTTGCGCAATTCTAGGTGTAATGGAAATGCACCTTATGATGACAGCACAGATGTGCAAAATTAATCTGTTAAGAAGAGTGTTTTGACCAATGTCGGCTGCCTGAGAGAGCAGTAAAACTATATTAGCAAATAAAAAACCAAAGAAAAAACAAATAGTCTCTTTAAAATGGCAGATAAACTACATCTGTAAACATCTGTGTTGAGTATTTTCTTTTTAAACTAAGAAAATCAAAGGCTACAGGCTCTTCTTAGATACTACATTACAAAATAATATCATGAGCTCTAAATTTCATTTAGAAATGTGGGGCTATACCTAAATAAATGATAAAAAAAAAAAAAATGAATAAACCATACATACAGTAGTAAAAGTAAAATCAGATCAAAATCTGTTTTAATGCTAAAAATATTTCCACTCGGTCAGTTATAACAGAGACATTCTGAGGACTTTAGTTATAATTTCTCCTGCTGTGAAGTCCGTCCATGTCCATCCCTGCTGCTGGCCTCTGGCCCACCTCCTCCTCCCCCACTCTACTCCTTCTATTGTATAAAGACTAAAGGTATATGCAAAACAACAGGAAGCACAGCTTCTGTGTAGAAATTAATATGGATTCAATTAACAAAAATTTAAGTTACCGTTTCTTTAGAAAAATGTTACTTGTATGAAAGTAAAGTACTACAGTACTAATCCAAATAATCATTGGAGTAAGAGTAAAAATGTTGATCATAAAATAACTACTGAAGTCGGATTTTATTCATCAAATAACATTAATGCAATCATTCACTCAAAATGATACTCGGCAATTATAAAACTCATGTACTTTAACAACCACAAAAATAAAAAATTAAACTAATTAAACTGATATCTGTCATTTTTTTAAAGTCTGCACATGCAATATTATATATGTTATACGATATGGTATATAATGGTATATAACAACATTATATATACTATACAATATGATGCATATTATACTATATGACATATAATATACAATACAATATGTAATGTACAATGTGATATATATAAACAATATGATATATACTATACTATATGATTTATACTATACAATATGATACATATAATACAATATGATATATAATATACTATATGATATGTCATATGCAATATGATATATGATATACTATATGATATGTACTATACTATATGATTTATACTATACAATATGATATATACACTATACAATATGATATTGATTAAAAAATATGATATATATTACACTATATGATATGTAATATACAATATACTATATGATATGTACTATACTATATTATATATATACTATACAATGTGATATAAAATATTCAATATGATATATTCTATATGATATATAATACACGATATGATATGTAATATACAATATGATATATAATATACTGTATGATTTATACTATTCTATTGTTACGGCCCCTGGGAGGGGTGCAACCCGACAACCACAGAGGAAGACAAGACCAATATAGAGGGTTGACACGTTTATTTACAGGTCTTGGATATGGCAGGATTGTGGAACCTGTGGGAGAGGATGGGACATTTAGGCTGTGCCAAAATCAAAGAAAACAATAAAACAAAACGAGGCCTAACTCAGACTGTATCTGTAAACCAAAATGAAAACCAAATAAACTCCTATCTAACTGATCTAAAAATCAGATTGGCCAAAACATTTACAAGGGGTGGCAACAGCCTCTAGCCCTAGTGTGTCTATACATTGTTTTCTACATGTGGAAATGTAAAGGGCGCCCCAACTTACCTGGTCCTCATGCCCCCCCCACATACCTGTTCCACCATGCCATTAACAGACACAAGCAAAAGAAGGAAGAGCCTGATGGCCTCCAGGTGCTGCTCTTTTAAAGGGTGATCTTTGATGCTGATTGGTGCATCTGAATTTCGAACCAGCCAATAGATCCCAGGCTAGGCAGATCTCCACTTCAGCTACTTAGAACCACCTGGAGATAACAGGGATGACAAGTTTGATGATGCACGTAACACCCCCACCCATACAAGACCAAACAACATTGTTTGGTACTATAAATCGCCTACCTACCTACAGCGCACGCGACAAAGCATCAGCAAGAACATTATCCAAACCCTTTTTGTGGTGGATCTGTAGATTGTAGTCCTGAATGAACAAAGCCCAACGCATAAGGCGGTGATTATGGTTGAACATCCTTGAGAGGAACACCAGAGGGTTGTGATCTGTGTAAACCTCAACAGGTTTAACACTGGATCCCACATAAACTTCAAAATGTTGCAAAGCTAACAGCAATGCAAGAGCCTCTTTTTCGATAGTGGAATATTTCAGTTGATGGTTATTGAACTTTCTTGAAAAGTAGCTCACTGGGTGGTCTATTCCACACTCATCCTCCTGCAGGAGGACAGCTCCAGCCCCAACAGCACTGGCATCAACTTCAAGCTTAAATGGCAATGCAAAGTTTGGGGCAGACAAAATAGGGGAACAACAAAGCATAGCCTTGAGACTGTCAAATGACTTTTTACACTCGTCTGACCAAACGAAAGGCTTGGACGGGCTAGTCAAAGCAGTCAGTGGAGAAGCTACAGATGAAAAGTTTTTACAGAATCTGCGGTAGTATCCAGCCATCCCAAGGAAACGCCGAAGTTCTCTTCTGCTTTTAGGGACAGGAAAGGCAGTAATAGTCGATATCTTAACATCTGCAGGACACACACGTCCTCCACCCACTTGCTGGCCAAGATAGAGAATAGTACCTTTTCCAAACTCGCATTTTGCGAGGTTCAATGTTAGAGAAGCAGCCGAAAGGCGTACAAAAACTTCTCTTAAGACAGAAATGTGGTTGGCCCAGCTGTCAGAATACACCACAATGTCATCCAAGTATGCTCTGCAATTTGGTACGTCACCAAGTACCTTATTAACAAGCCTCTGAAAGGTTGCAGGAGCATTACATAAGCCAAATGGCATAACTGTATATTGGAGAAAATGGTCAGGAGTCACAAAAGCAGAGATTTCTGAGGCTTTGGCAGTTAGTGGCACTTGCCAATAACCTTTTAGCATGTCAAGTTTACTGACATATGTTGCTGGACCAATTTCATCGATACAATCATCAATGAGAGGTAATGGATGTGCATCTGGTACCGTAACAGCATTCACCTTCCGAAAATCAGTACAAAATCTTGGACTACCATCTGATTTTGTGTCCAACAAACAAGGAGAACTCCAAGGACTAACGCTCTGGATTGCCAATCCGTTTTCAACAAGATAGTCCACTTCCTTTTTAATCAGTTCCCGTTTTGCTGGGCTTACCCTATATGCATGCTGTTTGATAGGTTTTGGATTTGACAGAGTAATATCATGACACACAACATTGGTTTGGGAGGGTACATCACGAAAGAGATTTGGGAAGTCTGAGATGAGTTTCATGACATCCTCTTTCTGGCCAACAGGGAGATGGGACAAATACTGAGAAATATCAGATAAGATCTCTGTATTATGAAGCCTGACTCCATGTGGCAGAGCTTTGCACATCATCAAGCTGTCGCCTTGATCATCCACTACTGATATGGATGCTACAGGAGAGATGGTTTCAGCAACATCTGCTCTGGGCGCCGCCTCAGTAGATTCTCGTGAGCAGTAAAGTTTCATCATGTTAATGTGACAAATCCTACTTTTTCGTCTGCGGTCAGGAGTTTGAATCACATAGTTGGTCTCACTGAGTTTCTTCTCAACAATGTACGGACCAGAAAATTTTGTTGACAGTGCAGAGCCGAGGACAGGTAAAAGGACTAAAACGTTATCACCTGCCTGAAATGATCGGGCAACTGCTTTTTTATCATAGCATTTCTTCATTTTTAGCTGGGAAGAGGCCAGAGCATGTTTTGCTAGAGAACAAGCTTTTTGAAGTCGTTCTCTCATTTTAACAACATACTCAGGAATATTTGTCACAGTCTTCTCCGGTACAAATAGCTGCTCTTTAAGAATCTTCAATGGACCCCTAACGTCATGTCCAAAAACAAGTTCTGCTGGACTAAAGCCGAGTGATTCTTGACCTGCCTCACGTGCAGCAAACAGTAAGAATGGAATACTGTCATCCCAGTCCTTCTCAGAGGACTGACAGTGCTTGCACAACATGGATTTCAATGTCTGATGAAATCTCTCTAAAGCCCCTTGACTCTCAGGATGGTAAGAACTGGAAGTAACATGCTTAACGCCTAGTGTTTTAAGAACTTGAGCAAAGATTTTTGATGTAAAATTTGTCCCTTGGTCTGTTTGGATAACTTTTGGAATACCAAATGTTGAGAAAAACTTTACCAGAGCCTTGGTGATGACAGGTGCTGTTATTTTCCTTAGTGGGACAGCTTCTGGAAACCTAGTAGAAACACACATGATGGTTAATAAGAATTGATTTCCCGATCTGGTTTTAGGCAATGGTCCCACACAGTCAACAATCACCCTCTCAAATGGTTCACCCATTACTGGTATGGGAGAGAGAGGAGCCGGAGGAATTGCTTGATTTGGTTTGCCTGCTACTTGGCAGATATGGCAAGTGCGGCAATGATAAGCAACATCTGATTTGAGACCTGGCCAGAAGAAATGTTTGAGGATTCTATCATAAGTTTTTGTGATCCCCATGTGTCCTGACCAAGGATGGTCATGAGCCAAAGTAAGCACCTGAGAACGGAAAACCTTGGGCACAACAACCTGATAAACGGCAGCCCACTCATCCTTTGGGTCCCCACCAGCCCAGCGTCGCATCAACAAACCATCATCAAGGATATAAGCCACTCTTTGGTCTTTAGCTTCAGCCCGAGAAAGAACAGAGGCATAGCATTTTGAAAGAGATGCATCCTTGTTTTGGGCTTCAAGAAACTCTCCTCTCGAAGCTGGAAGATTAACAATCCCTGAACTAGGAGATGCAGTTACATTCCCAGACTTTACCTCAGGCTGGCTGTCAGGCCTGTCTGTTTCGGGATCATGTGCGACCAGAAATGAGTCAGACAGATCAAGACCATATTTCTTGGTCTGAGCTCTTGTAACCACGCAAGCTGGAAAAATCACAGGAAAGGTCTGTGGTCTTTCAGACTCTGAGCTCAAGATGGGTTTGTCCAACACCTCTGGGACAGGCACAACCAGTCCACCTGCTAGATCATTACCCAAAATAAGGTCCACACCTTTAATTGGCAAGACAGGAAGAACAGCAACTTTATAAAAGCCACTAACGAGGGCTGACCGTATGTGAATATGATGCAAGGGAGCAGAAACACATTTCATCCCAATACCCTGAACAACTGCACTCGAGTTACAGGAAGATGTCTGGGATAATGGTAAAATACCATTCCGAATAATGGACTGCGAGCCCCCTGTGTCTCTGAGTATGGTCACAAGCTGCTGACGGATTGGATCCCCATCTAACGAGACAAATCCCTGTGAAATGAAGGGCTTAAAACAGGAATCATGTTGAGTTTGCTCCAGGCCTGGCAGACTTACGCTCTCAATCAAACCCATGCCTTTTGGCTGCAGCGCAGTGGAAGAAGCCGATTTACGCCTTAAAGCAAGACAATCTGCAATGACATGGCCCCTTTTATGACAATAGAAGCACTCACGTGCCTCACGAGGGGGAGATGGAGGACCCTTGGCCTTTTCCACAGGAGAAAGTCTGGATTCTGGTCTCACAGAACGTGACACAGACATCTTATCAGAGTGAGAAGGCAAAAACACATTTTTATGGGTCAATATAAACTCATCAGCCATTATAGCTGCCTTTGACAATGAAGTTACCTTTTGCTCATTTAAAAAGACCACCATCTTTTCTGGCAATGCACTCTTAAAATCCTCCAAAAGGATTAACTGACGAAGTGATTCAAAATCACATTTAACATCACTAGCAGAACACCATTTGTCAAAAAGAACGCTTTTCTCTCTTGCAAACTCTACAAATGTTTGGTTTCCAGACTTTCTATGGTTCCTGAACTTTTGCCTATAAGCCTCTGGCACAAGTTCATAGGCACGCAAAATGGACTCCTTGAGAGTTTTATACTGTAAACTCTCTGCAACAGAAAGAGAGGACACAACTTCCTGTGCTTTACCGATTAACTTACATTGAAGCAAGATTGACCACATATCCTTGGGCCAGTCTAGTGCCGTAGCGATCCTTTCAAAGGCACTGAAGTAAGAGTCAACCTCTGTCTCACGAAAGGTTGGCACCAAGGCAATATTTCTACTGACATCAAATCCTCTTTTCTCAGGTAACACCTGTGAGGAGTTTAGAGATGCAGAGTCTGGACTGCTTTGAACTGATGCTTTTGCTAAGGAAAGTTTCATGGCTTCTACATCAAGCTGTTTTAATTTAATTTCTTTTTCAGCTTCTATTTCCAATCTGCGAATTTGCAGTCTTAGGTCAAATTCAGCTTTACGCTCTTTTGCCTTTTCCTCAGCCTCTAACCGGAGGCGAGCCAGACGAACCTGGAGCCTGGCATCCATGCTAGAACTATGGAGTTCAGGAGACACAGGCTCAAAACGGGGCAAAGTTCCAGGATTGGCTTTGAGCTCCAGCGGGTTTCCTGGAGTAACGGCCTGGGGAGCATCTTTGCTCTCCACCACAGGAGAATCAGGTTCTTTGGGTGAAGAAACACGGTCAGAAAAAACCCCAAAATCAGGAGGTGTGGCATCTACCAAAACCTTTAATTCTAAAAGGTTTAGTAAGAGTGCCTCCTTAATTTCCCTTTTGAGGCCATGTTTGGGCACAGAAATATCAAAATGCGCTGCAATACACAACAAATCATCCTTGCGGCATGCCTCAATCTTCTCCAAACTGGGATGGTCAAGCAAAAGAAGGAAGAGCCTGATGGCCTCCAGGTGCTGCTCTTTTAAAGGGTGATCTTTGATGCTGATTGGTGCATCTGAATTTCGAACCAGCCAATAGATCCCAGGCTAGGCAGATCTCCACTTCAGCTACTTAGAACCACCTGGAGATAACAGGGATGACAAGTTTGATGATGCACGTAACACTATGATATATATATATATATATATGATATATCAAATATCATATATATATATATATATATATATATATATATATATATATATATATATATATATATATATATATATATATAAAAAAATATATATATATATATATATATATATATATATATATATATAAAAATATATATATATATATATATATATATATATATATATATATATATATATATATGTATGATACATGATACATACTATACAATATGATGTATATTATACATTATACATTACAGAACAACAGTATCTACATTCAGCAGCATGAAACTTCCTGCGCAGTTTGTTTGGAACAAACATGTTTGAAGATGTGAATCACGGTAAAGATAGTCCTTCTCTGTTTACCCACAGTGTTTGTTGTTCGCTGCTTTCGCTTCGCCTGCTCACGATACGTTTATGTGGGGCTCAGAAAAATGTGTATAAATATGCAAAACATGAATGAAGTTGTAGTAATGGATGTAAAAAAGAGCAGAGATGTGGAAGATGGACAAAGAGGCCCCGCCCCCGATTGGACTGACACCATCATGAGCCCAAGCCTGCCCTTCCACAGCCGAAGTCTCCCATTAAATATGAAATAAACGGGTCAGTTGTTCACTGTAGATTAAAACACAGCCACCCCCCCCCCCCCCCTCCCCCCCGCTTTATTTCACAACAATGTCGTCTCAGGACACTTTAGAGACACATCAATGCTTCAGAGACTCCAGGAACCACAACGTATATAAGACAGCGGAACTACAGAGGAGCTTCGGTTGCTTCTATCAGTAAATTAACAGGAAGTGATGAGAAAAAGGATCTGTCCTGCTGGTTCTCATCTGAACCCACGCTGCGGCGTTATGGATCAGCTGTGATGACTAAGGATATTCTGTGGTCCAGTGTGGAAGTAGAAAAAGGATGGGCTAGTTTATCTGAACCACCCTGAGACAGGTGTCAGGATTCTGTACCTGGACCAGGGTTTTTCTCCTCTTTTTTTTTTTTTTCTCAAAAAAACAGGAGAAGACACTCTGTTGTGTGTCTTCTCCTCCTACCAGCCTCCTGATTACGCTCAGGTGTTTCACCTGTGTCTCTCCCTCCACTGTGTATCTGGATCGCTGGCTTCCTCCCTTCCTTGCCAGATGGTTTAGTTCTGCTTGCATTACGTTCCAGCCTTTCCTCGGTGTTTCCTCGTGATTAAAAGTCTGTCCAGCTTGTGTCCACCTCCTTCCCAGAGCTGACACCAGGACGTCTCTTTAAGCCAGTTCACGTAGGTGGAAGAAAGAAATCCGACATCTTTCCATGACACATCCGTGTTAAAATGAAGCAGAACTAAAACGCCTTCGGAACCTGTGCTGACACGGGTCAGTGCTTCCATACGATCTGAACAAGGTATTACTAAATAAATTCTAGGGAAAGAAAATAGTATTTATCAGTACTTTATGGATCAGGGCCCCCTGTCTGACTACAGACAGCACAGGGTCTCCCGGGCAGTCCTCCAGGGATTGCTCTGTGACCTTTTCACATACAATGTGAGTAATACAGTAACACAAGTCACACAACTTGTTCTGGCAGAACTCTGTAATGCCCTATGGGCTGGACACCAGCATGTGGTCTATGTGTGACACACACACACACACACTCACACACACACATGCTGTCACTGTCGCCTGTGCAGTTCTGGCTGACACACACACACACTGACCTTAGAGGAAAAGCAATGTAAGTGCAGGGTTATGAAACAAGGGATCAATGTGGAATCCTCTTTTCACCCCACACAGCTGTCTTAGTAGCAGCCTGTCTGAAAGGCAGATATCCATGTGTTTGTTGTCGTTTGGTAATAGATTTAACACTGCGTCACTGTAAGTACAGCGCAGAACCAGAACACACAGTAACCTCTCAATAACCTCTGTTATCAGCTTAAAAATGCTGCTGACGAACATATGTTTCAAGCGACTATGTCATCAGTTCAGGAGGGCAACCCCACTAATCTTTCTGTGTATTTGCAGTTTTTAACCTGTTTTCTCTCAGGAAGGTGTTTTTCTGGAGCTTTTTGGATAAAAGTCCTGATGTTTGCCTTTCTTTGCAGAATAAATAACACTGATTTATTTATTTATTGAGCTGTTTCTGTACTCTTATGTTGTTTGTACAGGTTTTTAAATCTTCAGTTTTTCAAAAAATATATAAATATATCAGTAAAAGTTATGTAAGTAGGATAAGACACTGCATCGGGACAAATGGTGACTGGACGGACTTTTTCCAAAAACACAGAAGTTCCTTCCTGAACTGCATGTCAAGAGGTTTTTATCGTTACGATAAGCAAACTCTCTAACATCATCTTTATCTTTTATTTTGTGAAATGGTAAATAAAAGTATTCCAGCTGCCATTTTTCCACAGTACAAACTGAAAACGGCTGTGATTAAAAGAAAAGCGTCTTTTTCAGCTGTCTTTGACAGGACTGAGCGTTTGTCGGTCCCGGGGAGTCGGATGCAGCTGTTCATTTAAAGCTTCTGACTGACATACAGAAAGTGTCCTGCTGCATTCAGTGACCGCGTGGATTTCCCACTTTCCAGTGTGATTCTCCATAAGAAGTCAGATTTAATGTCAAATCTGACTTTTTACAGCTTCACCCCAAAATATAACAAATGTTCATTTCTATGATGATTAAAGTAAATTGGGATTGCTGGGATGGACTTCACCTTCCCACGACCCTGAACTAGACGAAGCGCTTTGGAAAACGGATGGATGGAACGTAAATTGGCATTTTAGTTCTTCTTTAATGAACTCTACTCTGTAAAGGCCTGTTTATGCTATAGGCTAAACAGATAAGGAGCATTTTGTCCATCTTCTGCATCATTAATGTGAAAAGATTGGTCCGTTTTGCAGATCTGTACCCTGACAGAGAAAATGTCGCAGTACCGCTGGAAACCAAAGGGGGCAGTGTTGAGCAGAACAGCTGGTCTCCTCCCCCAGCGCCATGTTTGCTGTTATCTGATGCTAATGTTGGAACGCGCAGGTGAACTCTGCCCTCTTGTAGAAGTATGGGTTAGCAACTGTGCTAACATAAAGGTAGCATGAAAGTATAAAGGCAGCAGTGGTGTGTAGACAGGGTAGGCAGTCCCTATCCGAGGCAGAAAGAAATAAATGTAATCGTTTCATTTTAATTCAACTTTATTTGTATCGCGCCACTTCACAACAATGTTGTCACAGGGCACTTTACAGACACATCATTTCAAACCAATTCATACATATCCTATAATAGAAACCAACTGATTGCATCGAGTCATGACTTGGATCCAATCCCCCATCCTGAGCTGCACGCGGCGACAGTGGGAAGGAAAAAACTCCCCTTTAACAGGAAGAAAACCACCGGCAGAACCCGGCTCAGGGAGGGCAGCCATCTGCCTCGACTGGTTGAGGTGGAGAGGACAGGAAAGACAGAACAACATGTACAACTGCACTTATTCAGGAAGACCTGCGGAAAAAAGGAGAAATAAGTTAGAGACGGCAATATTGGCATGTATTTATACATTAAAACATTAGAGAAATAGAGCGAGGTACTTCTCAGTGCATCAGGTAACATCCCCATTGCTACATAAGTAATGGATGGCTAGACTACCCATAACTATAAGAGCAAAGAGCAGAACCTGGACAGTTGGGTCCCGTACATGCAGACACCAACTCAGGAGATGCTCATATCCTAACTATAAGAATCATGAAAAAGGAAGGTTTTCAGCTCGATCTTAAAGGTGTGGAGGGAGTCTGCCTCCTGAACCCACAGTGGGAGCTGGTTCCAGAAGAGAGGAGCCTGATAGCTAAAGACCCTTCCTCCCATAGTACTCTTTGAGACTCTGGGAACCACCGGTAAACCTGCAGTCTGAGAGCAAAGTGCTCTATTTGGAATACATGGAATTATAAGCTCTTTTATGTACAATGGAGCTTGGTCATGGAGAGCTTTATATATGAGAAGAATTTTAAACTTTATCCTGGATTTAACAGGGAGTCAGTGTAGAGAGGCTAAAACTGGTGAAATATGATCTCTCCTGCTAGTCCTCATCAGAACCCTCGCTGCAGCATTGTGGATCAGATGGAGACTTTTCAGGGAATATTTGGGACAACCCATAAATAAGGAATTGCAGTAATCCAGCCTGGAAGTAATAAAGGCATGGACAAATTTTTCTGCATCTTTCTGAGACAAGATGCCCCTAATTTTTGCAATATTATGCAGGTGGAAGAAGGCGGTTCTAGAAACCTGTTTTCAATGTGAGCTAAAAGATAATTAGTTTGTATATTTTCCACTTTCTTTTGTAAATATTATCTTTAATATACACTTTCAGATAACAATTTAACAAATTTCCTGTAGCCTATAGTACCTATTGATCTGAAACTGATGGCATTTAGTGCTTTTTATGGCTCAGTAAAAACTCAACAACACCTCCTCCTGGCCAGGCAGAGAAGCTACTCAACCCACCCTAGCATTGTGCGGTCGAGGCCGTAGACATAATCCTGCTCTGCCTTTTCCTCTCAGAACATCTCAACGGTGTGTCCATGGACATGAAGTCCGTTCCTCCATAAATGATCAAATCATTTCTGTAAAAAAAAGGCAGATCGTTACGCTGCCTTTTTTTTTTTTTTTTACATTACTGCATGATGCCAGTGGTCTACGTATGTTCACAGACAATTAGTCAATTGATGCTTCGTTCTCAAAGTTGGTTGACATGCTCACTGGAGGGGCGAGAGAGGCTAAAACCAAAGTTAAATAGTCTGTGGACTATTTGCAAGTTTTTAATGGTGTCTTACAATCTTCATTGTGTTAAATTAAGCAGGCGACAGTCTGCCTACCGAAGTCTAGAGCTCATGGCACTTGCCTGGAAGGCAGTAACATGTAAAACGAACGTACCTATGTAGGTAAAGGAGGCAGGTCTTAGCTGTTGATGAGCATTTGATGTTAGATGTTACTTCGGAATGAAAGTACCTAATTGTACCTTTAAGAGCAGGGGTACCTAGCTCAGGTCCTCTAGGGCCACAATCCAGCAGGTTTTCCATGTATCCCTGTTCCAACACACCTGACTCAAATGAATCCATCATTGTACTGAACTTCATTGGCTTCTGGATCCATTTAATGTGAGCCAGGTGTGTTGGAACCTGCAGGACAGTGGTTCTCTTCGGACACCTGTGTGTCAGAGGACAAAGAAACGCTACTACTGTACTGCTGTTGTACACCCTAAAAAGCAGGTATTCATCTGTAGCCATGTTGCTTGTAGACAGGTTTGTTTGCTTTGCACATTTCATCTGCAAGCTGACTTTCTACTGTCTTGTAGAATAAACTGTAACGTGGACTTTCAGAAAGCATTCATCTTT
>NC_136623.1:7849840-7907340 GCF_933228915.1 Telmatherina bonti | reverse complement strand
TGTTGAGATGCCCTTGACCCTCTGCCGCTCGGCTGGAGCCGCTCGGCAGCCTGCACCGACAGACGCTGCTTGTACTGAACAACTCCCCTGAGTGATAGTGTGTAAGTGTACAACTGTGAGGTACCAGGGTGCTAAAAATACCCAAGCATGTTGGGGGAAGCTACTCTCTGCGTAAAGGTTAAAAAAAAATATTTTACTGTACTCTGACAGCTGGCTTACTTTTTTCCTTTTAAGGTCCATTTGTTTAAGTACAAAACTGCACTTTCTTTCCTCACATCGAACCTGTGGGATATAAATAAATAAGCCAGCAGCTGAATGTAAAAACAGGTTGCCTTTCGATTTTCAAAGAGGAAGGTGAGGGTTATTTCTGCCCTGGAAGAGGAGCCGTTTAATGCATTTCTGTTGCTACAAAACGTTACTTTTACTTAACGTGTTGTCTGTCAAACAAAGGAGAGCAGATCCGACTGGAGGGAAGTTTTTAAATGTAAAATATTAATGTTTATAAAAAGTTTAAGCTCCCATCTGGCCAAAGTGTTGCAGATCCTAAAGGTGAAATTAAAGACTTTTCTTTAGATCTGGATTCACTAGAGGTGTCAAAAAGGCGTGTAAAAGCGCAGGCTTGGACGGAGAGAGAGGATGCGATGTGTAATTGTTGTTTTGCCAGCTTATCCAGCCCTAAACCAGACCTCACATTGAGAGATTGGCCTCAGAGGACGTTAAACCAGCTTTAAAACAAGCAAGAGCCTTTAAAATGCTACCAACAGGTTTTAAAGCTTTAACCATCACGCCGCAGTGCAGTCTGCCTGCCTGTCTGTCTGTCTGTCTGTCTGTCTGTCTGCTCAGCGCAGGACAGAACCAGGACATCATATGTTGCGGTGACCTGTCCATGACCCCAGAGTGCATTCTGCGGTGCCCTCACGGGTGTGCCACAGGGGGGGCGTTTAAAGAGCTATCACAACCTCCGACATGTCTGCTGGAGTGTTATGTTATATTCACAAAAGCGATTGTGTGTGTATTTTTCAGTGTGTGTGTGTGTGCGTGTGTGTGCGTGTGTGTGCAGAGCACACCTTTAGGTTGAGTGTGTTATTTTCTACATGATTGCAAAGCCCAGTGGATTAGCATGTGTCTGCTAAAAAAAAAAGTAGGCTGAAGGGGAAGGTTGGCATGCATGTTCAGAGGATCGATGTGGGTGTGTGTTTGGTGTTCTGTGTAGGTGTTTTGGTGCTGTTGTGTGTGTGCAAATTTCACACCAGTGGAATTGTTTTAAGTGGATTTGTTTACGCTACAGTGATGATGATGGAATTATCTTTGTGTAACACTGGTAAAGTGTGTGTGCAGATTGTTAGCTTGTTTTGTGCGAGTGTGTGTGTGTGTGTGTGTGTGTGTGTGTGTGTGTGTGTGTGTGTGTGTGTGCATGTGAGCATCATTCTGTGGCTAGCTGCCACAGTTTGTAGCTCCCAGGGAGATCTGTGACCGTGATCCTCAAGTTTAGGGTTCATCTTCAGTTCAGCGAAAGGTTCAACTGCCGGTCAGCGGGCCACTGTTAGAGCAGCTTCATTCTCTCCCTCGCTCTAGTCTGATTCTCTAATACCCCCTCCACACACACACACACACACACTCGCTCTCTCTCTCTCCCTTCCTTTATACAGCTCTCTATTTTATTCAAATTCTTCCACTCTGTGTTCCCTCAGCTGATCTTTTGCCCTCGGTTTGACCCGGGTTATGGTGCAATCAGCTGGCAAACAGACTACAGAAACAACACGCTGGGTTTTATGTTTGTTACCATGCTATCTTGGAATAAACAAACACTGAGATAAAACTTCATTGTTGGTTACAAAGCCATGGAAGTAAATCTTGATTTGATTTAATTTACAAAAAGGCAAATAGAGTCCAAGGATGTTGTTGTGTTAAAGGTGTGTAAATGTCTGCATGTGCGCATCCTCGCCGTTGAATTGTTTTACTGTTCCAAAGCGTAAAAAATGACGTTCTTATAATTGTTAGCTTGAATTGAATCAGTATTAATCTTTTTTTTTTTCAGGTCATTTATCCAAATCGTTTAAATGAACCTGAAAGCTTTTGTTTTTGGTTTTATCGTTGGAATTTTGATGAGCACGTAGAGTCCTTTTTCTGCTTCGCTACCGTGTGCCGTGAGCCCGATGACCGTGATGTCCGCAGAATGGAATCAGAAACCCCTTTGTCTCTTGTTACAGCAGCTGAGCTTGAATAATGCGCTGCGGAAAAGCGGCGGAACTCGATTTGAGAGATTTCGTTTGCCGACGGAGACGCGTAAAGCAGCAGAGATTTTAACCAAAACGCCGTGAAACGTTAGCTTCATTCAAGCCGAGCTGCTGCGACACACTGCTTCTGTTCAATGCATCTTTTCCTGCAGATGCAGAACTCATGTTGCTGCTGCTGTGAAGAAGAGCCTGACTTTTTTCCCGATGCTTGTTTCCACTTATCCAGTTAGCTGAAATTAAATTAAGATGTAAATGTAGCTCCACACCACGTCTGGTGAATGCACTGAACTAATTGTTTTTTTGGCTTTTAGGTAGCCGTTTCCTGTCTGACCTGACATCTTGGGTTAAATCCTATTATCAAAGAGCAAAACACAAAATAAAGTTCAGGCTTTTTCAAAGGATTTTGCTACACCTTAAAAGAGGCTTAAATATGATGGACGGAATCCAGTTCAATCATTGTAATTGTCCAGATAAATTGGTTGCAAAGCCATTTGGAGATTAACTGTTAATTTCCTGATATTTAACATGTCATCTGTTGTTTCTTCTGGATTAACCGACCTCCTCTATTTTGCTCTTGAATGAATTTTATCCTCAGCTCTGCATCCGAGCATCTGAAGAACAGTTAATCGCGCACCTGTTTCAACACAGGAAACTGTTTTTCCGGCTCCAGCGAATCACAGCAGGCTGTGTCATGACCCGCAGAGCGTGTTTGCTTGCTGTGCTCACCCCTCACCTCGCCTCCTCGCTCCCCTGCGTGTCTGCTGTGATGTGGCCCAGCTTGTTAAGCCAGCCGGTTGGCTCTCATCCAGGAGGGATAATGCCAGATTGAAGCGGTGAGAGGCAGGGTAAGAGTTTACCACATGATACAGGCAGGACGTGACAATGGACAAAACAAACCAATCGCTCATTATTGGCTTAGTTAAGATGAGAAGCCTTTCCTCTCAGTTTGCTGCACAGTGAACGCAGACGTTTTGAGTCAGGACGGGCATTTCAGGGGGATAACTGCAGTCGATTGGTCAGGTCATTACGTCACCATGATGTTATCAATAATGGAATGAAAAATGTGTGAGACATTATTGATATATTTTGTGTTCCGTAAACTAGTTTTGTTTTTTTGTTTTTTTTATTGTTTTATTTTTATCATCATGTGGGCTTGAGTGTCCTTGTATAGTTGGTAAACGAGAAAGGATTTCAGAGAGAAGCCACAATAAAATCTGGCTGCGCTTACATGGCTGCTATGCTAGGTGAGCTAAACATTGCACCCACAGGTGCGTTTAGCAACAACACAATCCTCCACTGATGCCTCCACTATCCAGGAAATCTGGGTTTGCAAAATAAAAGCGATATTTCAAATATTCAACAAACAACAATTGCAATTTGCGTGGACTTCCATTGAACAATTCTGAGAGCACAAGTCGCAGTTTTTGTAACATCTTGCGAGCCAGATGAGATTTATTGCGACAAGGCAGCCATGATATGTTGTTTTTGGGTTTTGTACTTGCTGTGGAGAATTTGCTACGGCTTTTCTAACTTTTATCCCTCATTTTCTTTTCTAAAACTCAAAAATTCTCTTTTGTTTGTTCCAAAGTGCGCCATGTTTACTACAAAATTAACTGGTCACATGACTCCTCAATGTCACGTTTGGAGACGGGTAAATGCAAAAAAGTGTCACCATTACACTTGTGTGAAATATTTCTATGCTGAAACGACTAAAAAAAAACCCATCTGATGAGAGCGTAAAAACCTTTCAGCAATAGTTGAGACATTTTTTTAAATGTAGGTGTTTTCATGAGCATTTTTTATTGCGATATTTGGTTTTTTAGTAATTCTAGGTGTAATGGAAATGTGGCTTGTGTCCTCCTTCACATGATTCTGGTGGCCTATCAGAAGGCATAATGATGATGATGTTGTTTGTGATGATGGTTTGTTTTGATATTTTACCACTTTAATGCAGTGGAATAGGAAAAGCTGCTAAACTTTCCTGCTTTCGCCTCCAAACCGAGGTCGAGAGGTGATTCCTTTTGGGCTGAAGTGGCAGCGAGCTTTAGGGTTAGCGCCCTTCTCTTTACCCAGCCGTGGTGAAGCAGCGTGGTGTTTATCTCGACAACTTGTAGCAAAACATTCACCATTAAAAACAGGTGTTTGTCACAGCCAACTTTCTCTGCTGTGAAGTGGGGACACATTACTCTTTTAGCACTGTGCTAACAGCAACATGTCTTTGCATATAAAGACTTAACATTCATCCAAACAAAAACAGTCAACTTTTAAAAAAAAGCTGCCGACCTTCTGCACCATTTCCACAAACAGATTAGTTGTGCACATTCCTAGATTTGAGCCATTAATATTTTCTCTTAAAGACACATTACGTAACTTTCTGACCTTCAAACAACTTGTTTAACGACACAGTGACTGTAAAATAAGGAAGTGGCTGTTTGGATGCTGAATTAGCCGTCGATAGGGGACGCGTGACGGGAAAATGGCTAAAGTTCTGTACTGTGTTTTTAATGATGAACATACTTCAGCATAGTCTGAACCCTCTGAGACTTCCTGTTTGTTTTTTTCTTTAAGTAATCTTAAGAAATATTTCTTCAGACTTTCCAAAGTTCTTCTTTGGCTGTTTCTGTCTTTTGTTCCGGTCTCTGTCCAGATGATCCCAAACTGCTTCAATAATGTTGAAGTCCAGGTTCTGAAGAGGATCCATCCCTCCATCAGACCTGCTGCCACTGGTTTTCAGTCCAGTCCTTGCATCCTGTGACAAACCCAAGCCTTTTTGTCCCTGTTTCCCTTCCTTAGGAATGGCTTCTTGACAGTCATCCTCTGATTGGGACCATTTCTGCTATAAATGGTTTTTTAGACTTAAAATTTTTTCTTTGGTCCACTTTTTCCACCCACACAGCACAGCATACAGAGAGATGCCAAAATTTCAGCAAACAGCTCCTTCATCTTCATCTTGTTTCTGTTAAGCTGTATTTTCTTTGATATATTATTTTTTTTATAATGAAAGTAAAATGAAAAATGGAAAGAAATCGTGTCTTTGTGACAGGCTGCTTGCAACAAAAATCCTAAAGATCCAATTAAAAAGAAATCATTTCTTTTCCAAATTATCCACTATGTGTCAACACAACATGGGTTCATCTTTTGAGTTAGGAGCTGTTTTTATTCTTTGATTATCCACAGTGACAAGCGTCTACGTTCATGTGTCATGTACAAGGACTCGACTGAAAATAGGTGAAAAAACAACCAATATCAAATACAGAGTTTTGGGACCTTTGGAGAAACCTGATGAAGTACTCCTAAAGACCACTTGAAAGGATTATTCTGCGTCCTCAGAGTAAAATATAAATAAAGGACCTTATAACCTTTGAAAAAGCATTACCACCTTTCCAAATGTGATGAGATACCTCTACCCATCACCTTGCTAGTCTATGTACAGCTTTTCTTTTCTCTCACTTTTTTGTACAGTGTGTTTCCATAGAAAAAGGATCTCTGTGCAGCATTTGATGCTGTTGATCCAGAATCCTCCTGCACAGGCTGAAAAACTGGGTTGGACTCTCTGGAGCGGTTTTTAATTGGTTCAGGTTTATTTAAGGGCCGAGTTATAACATTAAATGTCATACATGTTACATGTCTGTATGTCAAACCATGGACGAGCTGGCTTGGACCTTGAATTTCCCCTCGGGGATGAAAAAATATCTTTGATTTGATTGATTTATTTTGTGATAAATGGCTGTTATTTATCCAAAAGAGAGGTAATGACTTGTGAAGTCCCTCAAGTGTCTGTTGTTGGATCTCTTTTATTCAGCTTGTGCATGCTCTCTTTGGGTAAAATATTACATCATTTTATCATAAATAATTACAGTTATGCAGACGATACACAACTTTACATGTGTCTGTCATCAGACAACTGCAGTCCAAGAGATTTACTGTGTCGTGGAGCAAATAAACAACTGGATAAAAGAGTTTTCTACGATGAAAAACCCTCAGATAAAAGAGATTATCCTGTTAAGCAACAAAGCATAGGGTCAGAATCAGTAAACACTTTGAGCCTTGGGTTTGAAACCTCTGCATGTTGACAGACTCAGATCTGACTTTAAACAGCCACATTGAATGTGTCACTAAGACAGTTTTTTACCAACTCAGAAACATAAACAGAATTAAAAGTTTGGTCTCCCTGAAAACACAACAGAAACCCACGCATTCATCTCCAGTAGACTGGAAGGTCTTTTAACAGGACTTCCTAAAAAGAGCATTAAACATCTGCAGCTCATCCAGATGCTGCTGCTGACATTTTAATCAGGAATAAGACATCTGGACAAATCACACCAGTTTCAACATATTTACACTGGTTTCCAGTCAGTCACGGGAAAGATTTTTATACCCTACTGATCATCTTTAAATCCTAGAACGGTTTAGGCCCAGAATAGATCATTGATATGTTCAGACATTATTCCAAATAGGGCTCTTCGGTCCAAGATTCTGTTTGATATATTTTATTACATTTTATGCACCCTTTTAATTATATCTTAACCTGGTAAATTGTTTACTTGCACTGATTGAATATCTATGTTCTTTCTGTATAATGTTAAGAATATTAAATTTCCTTTAAGTATGAAATATGCTGTATAAGTAAGACCTCCTCTTTTTCTGTGAGTACAACTTGATTATATTTAAAATGCACCGAATGTAATTCTAATAAGACGTTCCTGCATTTTTAGGGACGCACTTCCTGAACAGCATCCACAGAGCGTTATTAGTAAGAGTTGTTCTATGCACAGGCAGCTGTCTATAGACCTAAACTATGGGCTCAGCAATGGCACCTGCCGATGGGTTGGGACCATCTTATCTGAACACTCTGCTGCCTCTGCTTTTTGGCTCCCACCGCGATATCGTATTGCTGAGTCTCACTTTGCATGAGAAATCGAAGCGCCGTCCTGTTTTTTATGGCCGCTGCCTGCGACCTTTGTCAACCCAGCGAATTAACCTAGAGGCGTATCAGCTGTGCTGGCCCTTTTCTCCAAGAGCCTGTCCTATTAACTGAGTGAGCAGCACGGTGAGGGTCACATTTAAGTAACCTTATCTTGTAATTGGGTTCAAGGTTAAGTGACCCTGGAGCATGGAGGTCCGGGGGTTAAGGTCACAGTGTCAGGCAGACGGGGGAGCTTTTAATCACTGGTGGGGCTCCAAATCAAGGCCCGGGCTTCTTCTATCTGGCTGGGCCGGACCCTCCCATCCCCGTCACCTCCAGCCTCACCCTCATTCACCCACATTCCAGATGAAGCTGTCCATGTCAAGTCAAACAGCATGGAGTTTTGGGGGTCGGATAGAGCAGTTGCCAGGCAACCCATGTTCATCCAAGGTCTCTCAAGCTTTTAACCTTAGCTCAAATCGATATGGACAGCAATTGGGCTAATATTCATCGAGCAGATGGGAAAATTAGGCGCAAGTCTGCCTGCAGGAGATACGGCGAGACATGCTGTTGGCCTTACGATCGTAGCATCACTCAGACGACACTAACTGGATCTCTGCACAGTGGGGGAGAGGGGGGCTCTGAATGGTGGGGAGAGGACAACGGGGAAATTGCTGCAACAACTGAAGGACCATCTCATTGGGATGTGGCTCATTGTGTCTCTGCTGTAACATCTTTCTTCTTGTCATCGGGTACGTCTTGTCCTGCCTGCCTTTATTATACTGTATTTTTCCTCATTCGTTAGCTTTCTGTATTCTGTTGCATTGTGGGATTTCACTTTATTCTGTTGTGCAAACACTAAATATGCTGAATTGCACTAGCATCATATTTGAATTAGTTTACCATTCTGTCATTTAAGCGCCAAAATTTTGTCCGTTTGCTTGTGACTGCTGGACCAGTTTTAAGTATGTTCTCAATGAAAAAGAAACAGTCAATCATCCTTAAAGAGAAACAGAAGTCTATACATTTTTCTCATCTCCCTTCTCCTTTAAGTCCCTGTCTTTTAGAGAAGGAGATGGATGACCACTGTTGGAGGGGTTCAGGCACCGTGACCCACAAACCTATCCATTGCCAAGGGCGAGGAAATAGCCCAGATTAAAGAGCTTGTAAATAATGGCCCATAAACATCTGCCTGTTTGTCCGGCCAATCCATCTCAGTCTCCCATCTGGTCCTCTCTTTCTCTCACACTCTCTCGCTTTTGATTTCCTCGCTGCGTATGGTCCACAGGGCAAATGCATCATCAGACCAAAGTCAGTCATATTCCAGTACAAACAAACACTGAGACTGACCCTCGGGTCAGATACAGTTCAAATCCCCACCAGTCACTGCACCCATGACTCAACCCAAAGACAACAATGGAGAGCATTAGCTGTATTTTCTTTCCCTTGGTTTCCTTCCATTTATTAGAACGTCTGTGTGTGCTGTGTTGTTAGATTATTACATATGGTAAATGTGAGTCTATGTACATTTTTATGTACAACCAATTATATTTGAAAGATGAAAGTTGTTTTTTAATCTGCCTTCCTCTTTCCTGAAGTCAAGCTTACTCTCTCTTGTTAACAGAGCCTCATTAGAACCAGCCCTGATTAATGATTAGACGTTGTTAATGTTGGGCACACAAACTCAGACCACTTGCACTTTTTCACATCTCCCTGCGCGATGTGGGCTGGCTCGAGCTGTGTGAATGAAATGCTGGCACCAGTAATAACCGCCTCAGATGTGGCCCAACTGCAGGTGGCAAATTAGACCAAACAAAGGGCCGACTGCAGGCAGACTGAGCTGTGCTGCTGCCAAAAGCCTGATGCACAGAAAATGTTTTTTCTTTCATCTTAGATCCAAGTTTTAAACAGCTTTTCTCTTTTTTCCCCCTTTTTGCTTTCTTTCTTTTTTTGTCCACTAAGACCTGGTGCCTTTAGGACAGACTCCTAAACAACAAAAATCACCTAAATTCATTTGAAATCAATCAAATTTTATTCATAAACAGCAAGCACAGTTGATCTGCTGGGCAGAGATAAAAACAAGAATAAAAACATTGTTCAAGCGTCAAAAGCTGAACAAATGGATTCCTCAGCCTTAAAAATTTCTCTTCCGTAAAAGCTGAATTAGTAATCAGCTGCTTTAGGTGTGAGGAGACAGTGGCTGCAACCTCAGAGACATACGGTACGATCTAGCAACCGCATTCACATCACAAAAGGTCATGTGATCCAGTCCACAGACATGCTAACGACTCTGTGAGGCTGTGCTTGTTGCTACAACCTTAAATGCTAACTTCAGTGGCTAACACACTCATGGGCAATTTCTTATGTTTTAAATTAGAGGCACCAACTTGGAGGGATTCATCATTAGCTAAAGGTCTCAGGGTCCTTTTCCAAAAATAAAAATGTAATTTAAAACCAATTTCCTGCATTTCTGTACTAATTAACCTTTTGCATGTATGAAACATGTAATGTTAGAAACAACCATTTGTACTGAAACTACGTGACAACAAAGAATGCAGCAAGACCAGAATAAGCGTAGCTCATCACACCATGAAATAATGTTTTGTATAAAAATATATATATATTTATTCCACACATTTTGCTGCCTTTAAAGCAGTTCGCAAGGCCAGAATCAATCGATCTGCAGTATATATATGTATATACTGAATGTATATACATATATATATATATATATATATATATATATATATATATATATATATATATATATATATATATATATATATACACACACACATATATATATATATATACACATATATATGTATATATATATATATATATATATATATATATATATATATATACACATATATATGTATACATGGAAACATGATTTGAAAAGGTTGAGACATTTTATGCAATTTCGCTGTTTTTTGCCATCAAGAATGGTGGTTATATTTTCTATTTGCCAGACAATTTCCATATACTCCTTAGTCCAGACGTACCACATTATTTTAACTTGAAATGGGGTCACATGACCCCATTATGTCCAGTAATGTATACATATGAAAAAGTGTTTCTATGACACTTTTCTGATATACTTCTATATTGACACGTCTGAAACACCATCTCATTTATTGCGATATTCAGGTTTGTGCATCTTTTATGTTTATAAAAGATGGGCGGAGCCTCTGTGACATCACTCATAGGTTTCTGAAGAGATGAATTAAAGCTCACTGGGTGGTTCCTGTCATCGCCATCCTGGTGGCATCCCGTGTCTTATCTCTCTCAGAAAATACAAAATGGGCAAAGAGGTGGAGCTGAGAGGGGGGGCTGTGAAAATGGCGGTGGATGATTGACATCTTGCCATTAACTCTGACCTGCCTGTAGCGAAGAGCTAACCTAGAGCTAACAGGAGCTAACCAGCTGAAGTAAGCTGGCTAAAGCTAAATCACGTTGTTAACCAGCTAAAGACTGTAGTTGTTCTACATTCCTCCTTGAAGTGGGAGATTGGGTACCTGTAAATGAAAAGGACATGCCCCAAATTATGCAATATTTTGAGATTAAATTACTTCCAAACGGAGGAGTAAGAAAAATTTCACTCCTTCCACAGTTTTCATGAAAGTAAACCTGACTTATTTAACCTGAAATGGTTCTTGTACCAGGCTGTAAACATGTTTATTTCTGCTGTAAACATGTTTATTTCTCCTGTGAAGTTTGTCTTTTTAACATGGGAGTCTATGGAGATTAGTTCTGTTTTGGAGCCCCTAGTGGACAAAGGGGGAACCGCATTTTTTTTCCCGCATAGGCTTCACTTTTAACTGCTGGAGGTTGCTGCTTGGTTTTGTGCACTTCTAGGGGTGATGGAAATGTTGTATCATGTTCTGTTGAAGTTTAAATAATTCTCTCAAAAACTGGTAATTAGATGCAGAATTGTCCAAAATAAAAAAAACAATTGTTTAAAGAAATCCAAAGGTGATGTTTCAGAAGTGTCACCATTAATTGGAAATTTAATTTTAATGACCAAATGTTGACTATTGAAATTATATCATCCAGAGCTCTGAGTAACCCCAATATTTTCAATCATGGACCTGTTTTACTCTTTCCAGTGGTTGAGAAATGTGAAAGATGTCCAAAATGATTATAACTCATTTTGACTTGCAGTAATTTATGGCAACACTGACAATGGCCACAGTTTGGAGGGAGTGTGCTTAAAAAAATTAGGCTTATCTTCTTCTATCACCAATCCTTAATTGTCTCATAGGATTTAGCTACTGGATTATTAGGCTATAGTTTATTACAACCATTACAAAATGTCACAGCCGCAGCTAAAAGTCCAGTTTCTTCTGCAAGCCCAGTAATTTGGCTGACATTGATAAAAGGATTAATGAAAAAGACAGGTCAGTACTAATAAAATTTATCAGCCACCATCACCTCATATTACAGGGTAAGCAAGTGGGAACAAAGAGGTCAAGAGCGATTAGCAGGTTCTCTGAAAGGAGTAGTTTCTGTGGTTGGGGAACAAAATTAGCTTTTGTGATATCAGTTGGAAAGTTAACAGTAATGATGGATTTTGTGCATGAAAGTACAGAGATCAGGACTGATTGAGAGCAAAATAAGGAAAAAATCAAGACATTGGCACAACCTCTGACCTGAACACAACATGTGAATGCTAATCAGCTAGCAAGCTAATATTGAGCATAAGTTTCCTGCCACTGTTAGCGAGCTTTAAAATCAGTGTTTGACATTTTAGTTGCCACCTGATGACGTAGTGACAATTCAAATACTAGTTAAAGTCAGAATGTCAAACAAGCAATATAAAATATGCTTGCTCAATATTTTGTCTGATCATTTTCTTTGTTTGGTTTTAGTTAGCAACTACATTTAAGCTAAAACATGTTTCATTTGAGTAAAAAGACATTACTTATGAGCTAAAGAACTACTCATAATGGTTCAGTTAAGTTGGAAAATAATTACCAGACTGCACAAACATATTAACCTGATATGAAGACTGCAATAAGAGTTCAAGTCTTTTTTTTTAAAAGGCTACTAAAATGGCAATACTGTAATGCTACAGTGTAGCTGCTGTAATGTAAACTCATTGTTCTGCAGATTGATATTTTAAAATCTGAGGCCAAAGGGAAATAAATTTATTTTGCATTGTAGACCATAAATAACTCAGTCTGATGGTACAAAGCGATGTACCAAATAATAGCCTATCTGGCAGCAGGAGGGTCCACGCTTAAATACACAGCTTGTAATTAAATGTGATGTTAAATAAAGTTTAAATAAAAGCACATCCCTGTTACATTTGTGCTGCTGTCATGGGCGTTTGTTTGGCTTTAAGCATTATTGTGCTTACCTTTGCAAAGTGGCTCCAGGTACTGGAAGTGGGAGGGGTGGTAGAAATTGTATCTGCAAAGCATGCAAAATTGAAAATGAGTGAAATGCAAGCTAGGAGAATTACTAAACAATGTATTGATCCATCAGAACTTCCTAATTGTAAAAGTAAAGATCTTTTTTCAGTAGCTCAGCAATGACCAACGAGATGTGGCGTTGTGTTTGTTTATGAAGGCACGAAAGCCATTTGTTACTGGATAAACACATGCTAACGGACCTGTTTTGTGAAAGGTCATATGATTTCAGCAAGTTTTACTGAAATTGGGTAAGTTTCATAGTACCTGTTTCAAGAAGGGCATTGTCGCTCATTGTCTTCACTGACTATCAATGTCACTATAGACAGCACACATTTACCTCAACAAGACTTATATGTTTGAACGAGAGGCAGGAAATCTACAACATCGTTGGAAGATTTTCCAGACAGCTGAGCTGCAACTAAAGCTTCATGATCTCACATCACTGAGGGTGACACTGGCCTTCACTTTGTAAATGAGCCCTCTAACCTCACACTGTCAGTATGAATGATAGACCATCTACGCTGTGGATCTCACTCAAGGTAAGGTGTTCACTGATGGCGTCATCTTCGTCTTGCTTTCATGCAGCTGGCGACTGCCGCTTATTGTACTCCAGATTGTTTCACTTTTCTTTTTTTTTTTTTTTTTTTAGAAAAAGGTCCAATTTTTCATCCTAAAACCGTTTTACTCCCAAATCCCCTTCTCCTCTCTTCTTATTTAAGGCTTAACTTCAATTTATGGGCTGCCATTTTTGACCTAGTGAATGACCCCACACCTTAAATGCATTCCAATGGAGCCAACAAATTTATTTGGCAGATAAATCATTGCTTACCAAATGCATGTAAGTGCGAGGTCGTCGTTGGGAAAGAGGATAAAGATTAAATTATTGAGACGGTGGGTCAAGCTGAATGCTAACATCAATGTCCTTTGAGCCAGTGGCATTAAAACAGATTTGCCCCACTTTTTTTTTCTTTTATAAAAATGGCAAGAGCCTTCATAAACAGCTGAAGTTAAAACATCGAAGAGGATATGAACAATCTTCTATGCGGGAAAATACGTCTACCCAACCAATGTAGGTGCTGTTAAAAATTCCTGTCATGGTCTTTGACTTTGTTCTTTTCAATATTTTTTCAAGTTTTATTCTCCAGAAAACAGTAATTAGAGCAGAACTGCAGATCAATCAACACAAAATGGACGCGTATCAACTCCAGACCCTCAGGCTCTTTTCACACTACATCTAAATATAGTTTTCTTAGTAATGGTAATAAAATATGGTCAACAGATACATGTGGTGTGACTGCACTGATGAAAACAGGCCATGGACATTAAAGTAAGAACAAATGGTTCAGAGCTTGTAACAGTATCCTTGCAAATAAGCGGCACACTGTTTCTTCAAGTGGCTTTTTAAAATATTCTTGGATTTTGTTGTGTTTAGTCGTAGCAGAAGACGACCAGCTACTGATTCATGTGTAGGAATCATGAAGATGAAGAAGTAAAATAAAAATAAATTTTATAAATTAAATAAAGCTCAAAGCTTTCCTTTAAAAGGAAATCCAGACATGGACTGAAGAGGTGAAAAGACAAGAGAAACATTGTTGTGTGTATCGTTAGCCTCGTAGCATACCTGCCGACGTCAGAGGTGTCAAAGTCAGTCCTCAAGGGCTGTTGTTCTCAAGGGCCACTGTCCTACAGGTTTTTGATGTTCAGTGGTCCCTCGTTTATTGCAGGGGTTACATTATGAAAACACCCCGCGATAAATTAAATCTGCGAAGCGATGACCTTATTAATTTTTCACAATTCAAATGCATGTTAATGCTTGATTATCCCTCCTTTATAGACCTTTCCCAAACTATCATGAATATTTTCAACATTCTCACACAGTATCATTCTCAAAAACCTAGATATTATTAACAACATTTTCTTATTAAATACTCACCCAGAAAAATATATTACAGCTTCTCTGCTGGCACTGCATCCCCACCTTCATCTGTAATGTCATTTTTCACAGAAACCAAACCGATAAAGAAACAAAGCACAGCGAGCTGATTCCTACGGTAAAATTTAGACATGGAATGGTTGAATTAGGATTTACTTATATGTGCAGTGCTACATTAAATAAAAAAATCCACGAAACAGTGAGACCGCAGAAGGTGAATCGCAATATGGCGAGGGACCACTGTATCCCTGCTCCAACACACTTGGCTTTCATTAAATAGATCCAACAGTGAAGTTCTGCACAATGATTGAATCTTTTGAGTCAGGAAGTTTAGGAGCAGGGATGCATCAAAAACTTCCAGGATTGTGGCCCCAAGGACCAAAACTAGTCAGATTTTGGCCAAATTGGGACATCTTTCTAACTCCGTGGTTCTCAAACTGTGGGTGGGGCAAGCCACTAATCCCATGTGTCCTCCATTACAAGAAGGGCGCATGTCATTAGGAAAATGTTGTTGGCGCTGTCAGATTACTTCATCAGTTGAAAAGTGAACTTAAAAGTGCAGACGCAACCACACTTCCAACACACTCCTCAAGATGGCGTCATCTAACAAGGTGTGGTCTGCATCCATGCCTTCTGGACACGCAGGTCCGTTGGTTTGATCGCTGACGGTGTCAAGTCAACGAGAATGTTCACATCAGTAATGAAATTCCGTCCAGCAAATTTGTGAGTTTCTTTTTCATGCTGATGTTGATTTTTATTAATATTCAAATTTAACAGTTGACCAATCAGAGAAGGCGTGTTAACTGTGAAGTGTGCAAGTATCCCTTAGTTACTGCTACTTTGTTCAGACAGTATATGACCACGTCCGTGTGTCTTATCGTCTTTTTTTCCCATGCTTTTTCAAGCTAGCAGCTGGCAGCTGAAGAAGATCCTGAAACTGTCCTGTGGACGTGTTAAAGTCCGTCCTGAAGCAGTTGTTGTCCAGCTTCAAATCCTGGACTAAACAAGTTTCTAGAACAGGTTGAACCGAGTGCCTCTTTGTTTCCCTTCTTTTGTAGCATCAGAACAATATCATAGTTACTTGATGTGGAATCCATGTTTGTTTCTACCACCTTGTGCCTTTGTTTTAGAATCTTCATCATTTATTTCCGATTTTGCATCATACCTGGTGTGCAGATACAAAAACGCTGATATCTCCCCTTAGAAATATGCTTTATTTTGTGTCTTTTATTTGTATCAGGCTGGTGTGTAAAGGCGTCAAGACACAACTCTTCTGGTCAAACTTGCTTGATTCTGATGTGAAAAAGAATAAAATCTCTTTCACTGCTGGCCAAATTCCCAAGCTTAGCCTAAGAAAAACAGCTGGTCTTATGGTGTCTTTTCAGCCACAGAGACCATGGGAAAACACAGGCATGTAATTCGGACTGCTCCCTTACACATCAAGTGGAAATGCTGCTGTTCTTGTCTTTATGGATGTTTTTTCTAAATGGAGCAAAGTGAGTGCAGACAGAGAAACTACAGCTCAGATTGCTGCTAAAAAGTACATCAGTGACATTTTTACCCAACAAGGTTAATCCTCTGGACTGGTGACCTGTCCAGGGTGTACCAAGCCTCTTGGCCAGAGACTGCTGGGATTGGCTCCGGTTCAGATAATGAATAAATTAATGAAGGTTCATCCTCCTACCTCATTTCTGCAGTTGGTGCAAGTTCTAACAGTACTGGGAAGTCAACACAGACTGACTACTACATATCAACCCCAGACTAATGCTACAGCCATCACAGCATACATGGAGGACCCCCCCACCCCCAGCTCTGTTTTGCACTGTGAGGGTCTCAGCCCCTCTATGATGCTGCATAGACATGAACTGGAGACTTGACTTTAAACAAGTCACAGACATCAGGAACATAACTAACATTTGAGATGTCGCAACATCTCTTATAAGACCGTCATGTCGGAGTGAATCCCACCCCCCATCAGACGAACATGTTAACATGACGACTAAAGTGCTGCTTCTTCACGCTGGACCCTCCCGTGTCTCACAGAGGATGTCCCATGTAAACCACTAGAGAGTTTGGAGATTTTCATGGGGTAAACCTGCTGTCATTGTCTACATGGGACACAGCCTGAAACACCAGCCATGCTGCTTTGGGGGAGACTGACACACCCCCCCTCTCTGGTGAGTCAGGAGTCAAGCATGGTGCAGATAACTTCAGCACTACTGCCAGAAATGTCTCTCACTCTGACTCTGACCCCTTTATCTTTACTTAGGACCATGCACATGAGAGTGATGACTTGGTTCAGGACACTGACAGTCATGACACATCATCTGTATGAATCTTACAAACTCAGACCAGGACGAGCCCCCCGAGTCACCTCTGGTGGGTCAGACAATAAATGAACCATCCCTCGTTGCACAAAAAGAAAAGAGTATGTGAAATTTTTCACGTTATATGATGGTTAAAGTTCCCTGTACAGCTCAGATCACGTTGTTTTGTCATTTTTGTGGTCGGTTTTGTCATAAAGTTTGTAGAAAAAAACAAAACAGGGCATTTCATTATCAAAGAAGCTTAATTATCTGGTTCTTTATTATTGCTCATTGTTTAGTAATTTCACCATGTGGGACAGTGTCATGTTTGCCAGACGTTATGCTGTACTTTATCGTGTTTGACTGGAATGTCTTAAGCTGCTTTAACATGTATGGAAGCGCTCCATTATCAGCCTGTTCCTCAGTAACGTACGGCAGAGGACAACCTTGTTACAGCATCCGTAATTGTGGAATAGCACTTAGGTTGTGCATTAATATGGATGTGATCCGACTGCACCCAGCACACTGAGATGCACCCTCGTGGATGATGGGTGGGCATTTCATCAGCAGGCTCTGCTCAAGTCTTCCCAACACCACTGAGGTGCAGGTTGTGTCGCATGAAACAGCAGCTGTTCAACTGGGCTTTTTATGAGCCTTGAAGCCCCAGTACCAGTGTGTTCATCTTTTTCTCATCGCTATGTTGTCTTTGCATGACTTCACGCTTCTGAATAAGTGCAGTTGTACATGTTGCTCTGTCTTTCCTGTCCTCTCCACCCCAACCAGTCGAGGCAGATGGCTGCCCTCCCTGAGCCGGGTTCTGCCGGAGGTTTTCTTCCTGTTAAAGGGGAGTTTTTTCCTTCCCACTGTCGCCGCGTGCAGCTCAGGATGGAGGATTGGATCCAAGTCATGACTCGATGCAATCAGTTGGTTTCTATTATAGGATATGTATGAATTGGCTTGAAATGACGTGTATGTAAAGTGTCCTGTGACAACATTGTTGTGAAGTGGCGCTGTACAAATAAAGCTGAATTTAATTGAACTGAATAATTTTCTATATAATAGATATTCAGTTAAGAAAACATAAAAGAAATACAGAAAAGAAAGTGGAAAACCGAAAGGGTGTAGGTATAAGCTGGTAGCTTCTGAAGCCCGTTACCAGTAAAAACCAGTTAAAACAGGACAATAAGAGCAACTTATAAAATTATCTGCTATTATCCTAACACAAGCTTTAGAGGTTTATTTCATGATAATGCACATCATTTCTATTCTTTCTTTTAAACTGATTCAAATCCGAGCTAGTTTTTAAGACATCACCTGTTTGACAGGGACAGATCCACAATGAACCTTAGTGTTTGTCTGGACCTTGTGTGTGATGAACATTTCATTTCATAACACATTTCTGTCCTTTTAAACAGCCTCTGGATACAAAATAATGATTGATTATTATTCACTTTATACAGCATAGTTACATAGTGTTGTAATCTACTATATCTCTCAATATCAGCGTCTCTAACTGGATAAATAGAGAATTTGTTATTTTATAAATTATACGCACACCGTCTTTTGCAGTAAAAAAAACAAACTAAATTATTGAGTTGTTTTATTGCTCTCATTTTGTGATTCTTATCTGTGAAAAGTGCTTTAAAAATAAATTTTATGACAAGTCATCCCAAAATAATGCATCCTACTGGGAACAAGAAAATCCCTCTGAGGCTCATTTCCACACATATAGTGGTTTCAATTCAGTTCAATTCAGCTTTTGACACATTTTTAAATAAAAAAGTGACTTTACACAAAGAAAATCCTTCACTTTGTTCAGTACAACAATAGATTTTGACCATTATTTGTGATTTCCCGTCCAGATTATGCTCCACAATAATTCCTGAAAAAACTCAGTTTGATGTACGCTTTGCAAAAAGTTGTGTAACAGAAAATTACTGATGTCCCCAAAGCGTCAGACATGGCTGTAACAGTGCATGTGTGTGTGGTGTTTCTTTCTTTTTCCTGAGCTTTGTGTGTATTCTGAGTGGTTTCAACATCACTGCAATTAACTTATCATCTTCCAAGGGCATAATGACATAAATGCTTCAGCCTGCGGGTATTTTACATACTGTAAAGGTCAACAACATGTACTTGATAAATTCCAACATGATTTCTGAGCTGTAAGGCATATTTCATTTTTCCTTTTCGCCACAGTTGCAGAAGTCAAATTCTAAATAGATAAATCTACCTCATTTAACTCTTCATGGGTGGTGGTTTAAGAGGGGATCAACAGCGAATGTTAATATGATTTGTCTGACCAATCACCCACCGGGGTGGCTTATCCATGACCTCTGAACCTGTGAGTTTTCCAGTTGACTGATCAGGGCGGGAACCTTCACTTGACCCCCCCCCCCCCCCCCCCCCCCCCCCCCCCTCCCTCCCTCCTGCGCTACCAGCCTGTAGGTAATGTCATGTACCAGGGGGAGGGGCGTTGATTAGACGAGGATGTTGCAACAGGAGCTCAAGGCCAGCAGCATCTGCGCATCTTGTCATGTACAAATAAAATTATAGCCGAGAAAAAGATGAACAGAATCTGAAATCTGATGATGTATTACCTCAAAAGAACTTAGCAGTTAATAAGAAACATAAAATTAGCTTCACCTGGGTGTACACCTTTAGCCCTGCTTCCATTGACCCAAGACTGAGTTATGTGCTTCTGATTGGTTCAACAACTTCTGGATCTTCTGTGCAGCATGCTGCTGAATTCAACATGATCTGAGACATTTTCACATATAAAGATTGGATGTTTTCAGGATGAAGTCTGGGTGGTTTGCTGCTCAGACAAGCACATCACAGCGGGAGGCTTTCAGCTGGAGATGTGGGGCAGAGGGTGCAGGAGAGTGGCTGTCAAGGCAGCGCAAGGCGCAGCATGTGGTGTCAAAATTAAGCTGTGGAAATCAGTGTTTTCTGTACAACACATAACAGATGAGGCTCCTTGTTGTGTTGATGAGTGCAGCGTGAAGTGAGCAGAAAGCGGCACACAGGTCAGCAGAAAATGCATGCATAATGTGCACAGCAGCAGTACATGCTCAGGAACATTTCCCGACACATCTACATCGTGTCTGATCCACTGATACTCCAGATATTGTTGTTCTGAGTGGAAAGTCAGAGGAACTGTTGTGGACATTTGCGTTCTCACCTGCTGATGCTCCAGAGCGTCTCTCCAACCTTTCAGGACTCCGGTGCATGTGTGAAAGCAGCTTGTGACTTTATTTTGACGTTTAGTATGTTGCAGCCCTGTTATCAGTGAGGAAACTCGTCCTTTTCACATCCCTCTCACTCCCAGATATTTTTCCTCTTGAGGTTTTATGTTTCCTGAAATGAATCGGCAAAATGATCAAGAGAAGTTTTTAATGCAGAAGACGGACTCGCAGATGGACAGTTTTGTCCTTCTCATGAGTAATTTGCACATAATAATTGTGTTTTTGGAGATCTTGCAGATCGGTTGCTTCACACAGCAAACAAAGCAATACCACAGGAAGCTGCAGATTCAGTGTTTAGCAGGACAGCTGAACCAAAGAGGAAGAAGATGACGATGAGGAAAACAACTGCAAGGATGGCCTGAGCTTCGGAAGAAAAAACATGGTATGAGTGTGTTTACCGTGTTGCAGATAGCAGTGCATTACTGCCATCAAGAAGACTCTGAAACTGACGCCTAGAACATGTAGGAGAACTCTGAACTAGTGGATGAACCACAGACCGTATATAAAAGATGGGCGGAGCCTCTGTGACGTCACCCGTAGGTTTCTGAAGAGCTGAATTGAAGCTCGGTGGGCGGTTCCTACCATCACAGTCTTGGCAGGGTCATGTGTGTCGTCTCTACCAGAAAATACAAATATGGACAAAGAGGTGGAGCTGAGAGGGGGACTGTGAGCGTCATGGTGGATGATTGACATCGAGCGAACTCTGAGCTTTCTGTAGCTAAGAGCTAACCGAGCTAACCCGGAGATAACAGGAGCTAACCAGCTAACGGAGGTAAGCGGGCTAAAGCTAAGCCACATTGTTAACCGGCTAAAAACCGCGGTTGTTCTACGTTTCTCCTTTTGAAGTGGGATATCAGGTACCTGACAATCAAAAGGACACGTCCCTAAATATGCCAAAATTCTATACTTCTTAATAGAGGAGTTAGAAAAAAATTCACTCCCCCCACAGTTGTCATGAAGGTAAACCTGACCTATTAAACCTAAAATGGATTTTTGAACCAGGCTGTAAACATGTTTATTTCTGCTGTAAACATGTTTATTTCTGCTGTAAACATGTTTATTTCTGTGAAGTTGGTCTTTTTAACGTGGGGGTCTATGGGGATTCGCTCTGTTTTGTGGCCCCTAATGGATGAGGGGGAAACTTCAGGTTTTGGCACTTCTGCATCAACTTCACTGTTAATCCCCAGAAGCTAATGCTTGGGGTGGACTGATTTCTTCACTATGGCAACATAAAAGATGCAAGGAAGTATGTAGGGCGGTGACAAATGAAATTTGAAGAGGACATACTATTACTTATGTAAGGGAGCAAAATGGGCAAAATTACTAAACCAGTACTGGCACACAGAGTGAGACATTTATACATATATCTTTATTTTGTCTAAAGTTAACAAAGCTAAGGGCTAACTGCACCAGTGCAGCACAGGTAACCTTAGCTCAGCTGCTGGGCGACGTAGGTGCAGTATGTATGTAGGTAGGGATGTTTGTAATTGTAAAAACAGCATCACAGGGGATTTACAAGTAGGTATACTCCATGCTGACTGAAAAAGAAGTGGGTATACTCGTATACCATGGACTACACCACTGAGACAAACCTTCTAAAGTTAACCAAAGGAAGTGATGTCTCTGCTAGACTATAGTGTAGTTTTGTATGTCTACGTCAATACAGTGAAGAGGTTCTTCCCTTCTATTGAATTTTTCCTTTTCCTTCATTTATCCTTTTATCTGGTTGATTGTTTATTTACTGTCTTTGTCCATTTAATGTTACATTAGGGTGCTTTAGTAAACAATGCTAGGTAAGAATCTTGCTGATGTTAGTGCACAATGCTGCCCTTCTCAATGGGAATGGCAGATCTGTGATGTGTGTATAGTTCACCTAATCTGTTACCATAACTGTTGATGCTTCTTTACTCTTCTAGTGTATGACAGCTTGATGTGCTTGATGGTCTAAAAAGGTTATGTCCGCTGTAGCAGCATTGTGGACTAGAATACAAAACATAACAGGTGTCAGCCAATTCTATTTCTAAGGCCAGGACACTTCATTCATGATCGTGTTGGCATGAGACAAGCAGCAGAGACAATCATCCAGTCTATCATAATAAATGCAGGTGCTATTTTTAAATAGTTCCGTTTCAATTTCTTCAGCTTAAAATTCCTTGACTAATCTATAACTTCATACATTACTATTAATGTTTTGTTTAGTATCACATCTGTGGCATTCTAGGAGGTTTGTTAGGTTGTGGCCGTACCATGGAATATTCTACAACTCATTGTAAGTGCCTGCTAAATCCCAATTTTAACTAAATTGTCCTTGTCAGTCAAGACATCACATACAAAGTCGTGCCATCTGGCCAATTCTGGCTGCTTTGAAGATACTGGCCATCTTACGGGTCCCAATGATTTGGCCAAAATATTCTTGATATCCATCAATGACAGAAAACAATTAAATATTAAAAACTGTGATTCTGTTGTTGAATAATCACTTTTCTAAACTAAGTTGTGTTTCATTTCTCTAAGAAAGAACCATTTATAATTACTCTTTGTGGGTCCACAGACACAGTAGTGGCCATGTTTGTGCCACCATTTTTACTTTGCTGTCTCTTCATGGACAAACAACTCTGTGTGAAGTGAGAACCCTCTGAGCTTTAAAGCTGCTATGGCTGCTGTGTTTGGCAGGAACTTGAGCACCATTTGGGATGAGTAGGACCATAGAGGATGATGGTACACATGTACACAGTGCTGTAGCGGCTGTAGCTCAGGAGGAAGAGCAGTTGTCCTTCAACTGGTAAGTTGGGGGATCGATTCCAGGCTTCCCCTGAAATGCCGAAGTGTCCTAGGGCAAGACACTGAACCCCAAACTGCCCCCCGATGTGCCTATCGGGGTATGAGTGTGTTGAGTGAGTGTGTGTGCGAATGGGTGAATGTGACAAGTAGTGTAAAGCGCTTTGAGTGGTCTGTATGACTAGAAAAGCGCTATAGAAGTACAAGTCCATTTACCATTTAAAGTGTTTAGCTGTAGTGCAGTCATCGCTGAGGACACTGGATCCACTCTCACATAAAAGCTTCTTTATTTTGGCCACTGATGGACACCGTCCATTTGCAACAGTATTTGGTATTTACAGTTATTTCTATGTCCATTTTACCACTAGATGTCAGTAATTGTTAAAAATTGGACTTTTAAGGTATGACTTGGGAATAACATCATGTTTGATGACATATATGTGGAGTGATAATCTCCTCAGAGATGTAGGTTATTGATTTTCCAAGGTTACATCCACTTAGCACAAGGACACTTAAAAGATGCATCATGCATTGTAATGCCTGCAGATCTCCCATCATAGATCAATCTTCAATGAATCAATCAAACTTTATTTGTGCAGCATGTTTCACACAAAAGCAGCTTTACATAAAAACATAAATGATGAATCTTTACATATAAAACCATGACAAACTCACGTTAAAAACATTGGTGTTCAAGAACATAAATCTGATCACACTTGCCTCATCACACACACATAGCATCTCACACACACTTACATAGTGCACATCATTCTTCGTATTTTCCTGAAAGCTTTGTGCAACTATCTGAGTTAGTTATAACACAATCACTTTGGAGACATGTCCAAAAACATGCCTAAGATTTTTATTCTTCCTTTTCAAATGCTGTTATACGTTGCTGCCGTCATACTTCCACGCATCTTTTCCGTGACCATAGTTCAGAGTCAACTTCCATGTTTTGGCTACCATTGGTAGAAGCAATGCACTGCTATCCAAAAACACCAACAACTTCTTTTTCGGGTGCTTTCCATTTAGCTTCAGCCTGTTCCTCTTCTTCTTCTCTGGTTTGTTCCTGTTGCTGGTTACATGTCAGCTATACAGCTCAACACGGCCCTGTCAAGTGATGTGGCACCAAGCCACTCAAAACAGGACCAAATTACACGAGTTACTGATGCAGGAGATGGACAAAACTGTGAATCCATCTGCATGTCTGTCTTCTGCGTCGAATATAAATAGTCCTTTTGGTTTGATATTGGCAACAAAGTTGGGTTTGCGAAAGAGTCCAGCCATTTAGAACCATTTAGTGACAAGATAGGAAAACAGGGAGTCCTGATATGTCAAAGATCATTGTTTCTTCCTCTGGGATGGGCGTCATGTTAACGCATACTGTATTATCTTCGCCAACGCAGCCAAATGCAGCTGCTAATGATTTTGATGAGTCCATTCATTCTTTTGAGAAGCAGATGACAACACATCATTTAGTCAGCTCTGATATAAGCTATTATAGACTTTCTATGCAGAAAAAACCAGCATCATATTTCTACAGATTAAGTAAGAAGAGTCTGTTCAACGTCAACTGATGTTAAGAGTATTAATCATATTGTTATTGACCCACTTTTTTCTCTGCCTGGCTGCAAACAAAAGGCAGACATATGTGCATAACATACATGTGGAAATGTGGATAACCCCATGCTAGGTATCACAGATGATAACAGGTAGATAGTAAAAGGGATTTTGTGGTCAGACTCCTAAACCCTGTGGAAGCATTTGGGCTTTACATGGAAGTGCTGTGATCAGAGCTCAGAAGCTCAATTAGCTACTGTTGTGGGTGGGGGCGGAGGGCGAGCAGAGGTCCAAATCCTCTCTTACAGGCCCAGCTGGGGGATTAAGAATGGTTCCTGTCCTGTGGCTGACCTCTTCAAAGCCTTCACAGATGTCCTGATCCCCCTCACACACCCACCCGTCACCGACGCACTGAAAAACCGCCTCTCCTCGAACTCTCCTTCGACCTTGCAGCTAAAACAAAGCACTCAGGTGGCGTCTCTTATCAGACGCTCTTTGAATCGGTATCTCTCACATCACATCTCCCTTTGATGTGCATCTTTCTCAGTCATCCCACTGGTTCTTGGAGGTCTTGGTGTCAGCGGTCCTTTAAAACAGAACATGGTCAGACTTCTCAGTGACCTCAGCATTTAAATGAGTCCGTAGGTTTCAATCCTCTGCTGCCCTTTGGTCTCTGTGTGTTTTCAAATATCAAATCAGGGTCAAGAGGCGCTGCTCGTAACCCGAAGCAACTACTGAAGACATTATTCAGTTAAAAAGAAAGAAGAAAGTTAACTTTATATGCAGGATGCTGATCAGCCCTGAGAGATTGGTGGTCCTTTGAGGTTATGACCCTTTTTTTAGGGCTATAAGTCATGTCTTCTCAAAAGTAATGGCCACCCAATTGGGACCTCATGATGAACAATGAAAGGATTAAATCACTCCAGTGAGGTGGGGGGGCAATCCAAGATTACTTTCCATCAGTAAAGCCTCTTGAAGAGCTGAGATCAGATAATCTAATAATCAGTCGCATTGTGATTGCCTTTTTTTTTTTGGCCTTTTCTTGTTTGCTGACAACTTTCTGAAAAAGACTGGCAGGAATATGACTTACAAGCTGATGCCAGAGGTCAGTAAATGTTATAACGCTATCAAGAAAAAAATCATATTGGATGCAAACAGTTTCTGACATTCTGCATCACTATATGGTCGAAACTATATGGTCAAAAGTTTCTACCAAAGATCCAAACCGATGAATCCTGGTAAAACAGATATCAGCAACACAAAGCTTCACACTGAAGTTTCAGAGAGAAAGAAACAAATTTCACACAGAGTTGACTGTAACGACTGTGTCTGATGGACTCAAAGCACCAGTAACAGAATAAAAGGATAAGGTTTAATAGGTTTAACAGATGCAGAGGGCTGATGATCAGGAACGGAGACTGCTGGCTGTGTTAGCTGGAAGGTGATTCCATAATAAGTTAGTGACTTCTTCACACGGGTCAGAACTTCCATCAAAATTCTGCATGTAGAGGTGTTGTGAAGAACCAGGTGTAGGTTACAGGAGTAAGCCTGTAGAGGTTAGACAAGGTAATGACTTATGTCATTACATCAGGGTAAAGGGTGCAGAGTAAAGAGCCAGAACAGAGGTCAAAATCCAGTTCTTTAATCTGTTAAAGTTGATCAGGTCCAGAAGCCAGACAGAGTACGAGGTCAGAGCCACATGGAACACATGAAATAGACGAGCAGATCCGAAAATCTACAAGTCAAGAAATCCTCGTTCAGGTCGACATTTACAGTATCTGGGAGGCCAGAAGCGAAGATGGGGGTCAAGTCTAGAACAGGCCAGATCGGTATTCAGGCTGGAGAGTCGCTAGCTGAAGACAGTTTTACCACAAGTTAATGAACCACTCTTAGTCATTTCAGCCTGCAATCGTTATTGTCTCTAAATCCCAAACCAAGACTCGGCTTTATCACATTAATCTCAGTTTTACAAGCTCAAATTTGTTCAGTTGATTGAGGTTAGTCACTTAAAGTTCATGAAGTTTTTTTTTTAATAAACTTAGACCAACTTGATAGATGTTACAGAGAACTTTTTACTTACTTGTTATCTTTTTTGAAGTAGGTCAACTGTTTCTGCTTCTGGACTATAAACATGACCTCAGTCTGAGTCTTGCTGACCTCAGTCTGAATGTGCCCAAAGACGAGGAAGCAGGAAAGAAGTCAAAACTCTTGCAACACTTGGATAAGTACAACTTTATTGTTGCATTAATGTGTTTAGAGGTGTGGACTTCACTGATCAGACCCTAAAGATGTAATGTGTTTATTGGTCCAACAATAAAGTCACACGACAAGCTTTCCTGTAATTTTTTCTTTTCATACTGGCTGAATAATCCCAATGTGTCCAATAGAAAAGGAATTCCTGAATATTTCTGTAAAGAGCCAAAGCTGCTGCTTTAATTTGCTTCGTTTTCTTTCTCAGAGTTTTCTTTCAGGTTAGCGACAACTGCATTTATTTAATATTTATTCTGCTTAAAGATATAATGCGGCCTGACCTGTTTACATCACGCCAGATGAAGAGTTTTTTTTTAACACTTTCTGACCCGATCCATAAAAAAATAAATAAATAAATAAGAAAAGTGTATTTTCGTAATATGAGGTCTTTGATTTTTTATTTTTTGTCACATTTTGTTAAAGGGCCAAACAATTTTGGGGGTTATTTACCATTTATTAGTGTTTAAAATGTCCAAATGGTTGTAGTGCAAAAGATGTCCACTTGGGGGCAGAAGACAAGTATCACATTGTGTTCAACCATAGAACGTCCATAAATGATGGGCGGAGCCTCTGTGACATCACCTCTAGGTTTCTGAACAGCTGTCATGAAGGTAAATCTGACCTATTAAAACGAAAATGGATTTTTGTACCGGGCTGTAAACATGTTTATTTCTGCTGTAAATTTGTTCTTTTTAACATGGGAGTCTATGGGGACTTGCTCTGTTTTGGAGTCCCTAGTGGATGATGGGGGAACTGCAGTTTTTGGCACTTCCACCAAGCGTTCACTTTTACCGCCGGATGTTGAGGCTTGTTTTCAAATGGGTTTGAAGCAAAGTTTTGCTAAATATCTCAGAAACCCTATGTATCACATTATATGTTTGCTTTATAGGGTTAATAAGATTGACAATAAGAAGAAAAATGCTTATTTTTATCTCTTTGATCAGAGATGGACATCACCTTAAAGCTGGAACGTAGAAAAATGTGGAGAGAACTGTTTTATGCCATCTGAAGTGTTTATATGGCTCTTCAACAAAATGTCCAAAAATAATTTAGGTCAAGAGTTTTTCTTGATTTACCGTTTATAGATTGATTAGTCCAAATGATTGTAGTGCAAAATGTGTCCACATGGGGGCAGAAGACAAATATTGAAATGTGTAAAACATGTTTTTTTGTTTTGTTTTTTTTTACCATAAAGTGATGAAAATGTCTAAGAAACTGTATTCCATATGATACAGTGTGAAAGGGTGAAAGTAGAGGAAGGTAGAAACATCTTGTTGTTTCTCAGGATCTGTAGAACAACAGTGATGGCTGTACTGTCTGAGAGGTCGGACCACCTCCCCGGATCATCCTCCTGCCTGTTCGTCTCCACTCTTCACTCTCACTTCTACGTTCTTTGCCTCTGCCGCTACATCTCTACATCTCCTGCTCGTTGTTTCCGTCTCTCCCTCCCACCCCCTCATTACGCCCCACCTCAGCGCAATGCTGTCAGAGTTTTAGAGATTCGGTGAGCTGTGAAATCGCACAAATTGCTGTTGCTTTGCGTCTGGCCCAGCAACAGAGGGGGAGATAGACAGAAAGAGAGAGAGAGAGACAGATTTTATGCTTCAACACTTCTGAACCTGAATCAGACCCCCCACCACCCCTCCCTCACTGCCCCTTCCTCCTCTTATTCACTCAGACATGGGCAAACACATGCACAGCTGCCCTCTACACCCCCCCCCCCCCCCCCCCCCCCCCCCAACACTGAACATGTAACAACCCCACAGCCTTTGCCACCCTTGCGGTTAAGACACCCCCACCACTTTGCTTTATTCTGCGGGTCACTTGACAGAACAGCTCATGGAGAGCCTGAAGCCCTCCAGAGGGATAAAAAAGCCCTTCTCAACCTGAGGAGTGCCGTTCCAGCCACCTCAACTAAAAAGAGCAAAGCCCCCCCTCTCATCCTTTTGTTAATGCAGCACACACACATATGTTAACACAGTGCCCTCAGGAACACCCTCTCAGATATGACAAAACTTGGCAAAGGTCACAAACATACATGTTGCGACTGTTTTTGAACTCGTTATGATTTGGATTTTTTCTGGTCTGTTGTTCCTGAAAACTAGCAGCTTGACAGTTGTGTTGACAGTCGTGACCTCTGTGGTATGTTTGGATGTTCTTCTTACATGTTAAGAGCATCGGCAAAACGTTCAATTTGTCCCATTAGACACTGAGAAAAGGACCGTTCAGAGTTAAGTTGATCAAAGCAGAATAAGTAAAAAGGAAAAGAGTTTGTTTTGTTTTTTTTTGTCTGACTTGTAGTTGGTCATGTTGGGTCATTGAACTCATCATAGCTTCCTTCTCATTTTGCATGAAAAGTAAAGCATCTTTTGAGAAAACATTCTCAGCTTTAAATAAATACAAAGCAAAGCAGAGATATTTATTTTTGTACAAACTGAATGAATGAACACAGAAACGTGAAGTTGTCCTTCTGCAGGATGGGATGGGAGATATCTGTGCTGCCCTCTGGTGGAGCTGCAGATGTACTGCACTGAAACCCTCCAACTTGGAGAAGAAACCTTTCTAATTGATGCCTCTGAGGGTCAAACGTACACGATCTGCAGCTCCTATTTTAAAGCAGTGACAATCTTAATTACAATTTTTAAAGAAGAAAAAATGGTGTAAAATGAGTTATGTTAAAATCCAAACAAATTAAAACATCCATGAATGCAAATATACAACATAATTAGATTTTGTTATGACACTTCTAACTCATTACTGTTATTAAAAACATTTAAAGTTCACATAAAGAAAAAAAAACATTTTTTACTGTTCCTTTGGAAAATGATAATTATTTTTAACAATTAGTAATACAGTAATAACAGTGAAATTATCTAAATAATCAATATCAGTATTACATACTCCAACCGACTTTAGCAAATTAACCTCCAATGAATTTAATTCAGATTTATTTAAATATAATTTGAGTAACGTTCATTACAATTACAGAAAATTTGGTGCTAACAAACGGTAGAGAAGTCTGTGCAGGGTTACGACATGACAAAAATTAGTTTATGTTGAGCCATTTTTTAACCCTACAGAGTCCAACATGACTAACATGGTGCATACAGTTCCTGAGACATTCTGCATCACCTTTATGGTAAAAGCTTTGCTAAAAATTCTACTAAACACAAGTAAACACTTGTTTTCTGCTCCTTACAGAAAGCAGGAAGCAGAAGACCCGACTGTAATAATCTGGACATATCACATGGTGATATTTCCAATTGGGGCAGCTGTAGCTCAGGAGGAAGAGCAGTTGTCCTTCAACTGGTAAGTTGGGGGATCAATTCCAGGCTTCCCCTGAAATGCCAAAGTGTCCTAGGGCAAGACACTGAACCCCAAACTGCCCCCCGATGTGCCTATCGGGGTATGAGTGTGTGTGTGAATGGGTGAATGTGACAAGTAGTGTAAAGTGCTTTGAGTGGTCTGTATGACTAGAAAAGCACTATAGAAGTACAAGTCCATTTAAAAAGTGGTAAATATCCCGTCTGTCTTAACTTTTTGTTCAATTTTGTCGAAGAAGTTCTTTTTTTTTTCTTCTTTTTTTTTTTAAATGGACTTTTCTTACAATTATTTTCACAGGTCGAGTCTTAAAATGTAAATAAACTGGGTTACTGAAGTTAAAGATTTTGCAATAAAAGGAATATACTTTTACTGTACTGAACAACTCAAACTATCCGCTGTGAGAATAAATGTGTTTTGTGAAGCTTTGAGCCCAAAAAAACGTGTGAAAGAAATCTAAACACTGAAAACACGCTGAGACACAAACAGCTGAATAAAACAGCTTCAAACCTGCTGCAGAATGTTGAAGAGCTTCACATGGATCACTTTCATTCTGGCATCTCTACCCGATACAACAAGCTTGAATTAAAGAATCACTCATTCCTCAAGTTTACGTACCTAATCCTCAGCTGAGATTGTTGCACCGGTTCATTAGTTTCAGTAGCTTAAAACAAGTGGGTCAACTTTCTTCTACTTTCATGGATTGTTTGGTTTTTTCCCCAGAAATCATGATTCAGGCAATAATTCAACATCATATTTGCTTTCTTCACATGCACATGTTACTTAACTGCTCAGATTCACAGCTTTTTTCTTTTTAATCTTTTGATTATTTAAAGTTATTTGTTGCAAGAAAAATAATGAGTATCTGGATAAAAGCTGTTGTTTTGTCACATTATTTGGCCATAAAATTAATCAATAAAATAAATCGTGATGGAAGGAAAAGCAACTTTCATATGTGAACCAACTTTCACTTACTAATTGCTTTTTCTATTGTGTAACTTTCTTCTAATTGTTTAGCTGAAAGGGTGATGGAGATGACATCTTTTATCATGTTCATTCCTTTTATTGCAGTGTTTTGACAGATATTCATGCAGAACATGATGAAGTTATTGCTGCGTCTAAAACTCCAAGTTCTTTGTTTCCTTTAGAAAACGTTGCATTCTCATCGTTTGGTTTGAAGCACCACTAATGAAATTAGGCAGATTTTAATGCTTTGGCGTCTCCTAACGACGACCGTCTTGCATCCTGTCTCTTCTCTGAGCTCCCTCCGGCCGGTCTGATGTTGATTCTTGTCTTTTCTCTTCCTTTCTCTTCCTCCCGTCCTGCAATATTTTGCTCCTCTGTTGTTTATTTGATGAGTTTTCCATGGTGAAATTTCTAAACAGTCATTGTGTTAATATCTAGTTGCTGCTGAGGGATGCAGTGCTGTGAGGCAAAATGGTCCAGACTGGGAGGAGTTCCTCAGTGTTTCTGAGAAAGCTGCAAGGCAACAATGGCTACAGGATTCTACATAATGATGTCAATGTGTCATCAAAACAAGTCTGAGTTTCAAAGTTGGAAACTTTTCATCTTATGTCGCCTCCAAGTTTTACAGCTGTCTGATAGGAGCCACATTTAAGAGCAAAACAGCATTAAATGCTGTCCAACACATTAGTAAAAACTGGAAGGATGATAAGAAACCATCATCTTCAGGAAGAAATGTGGTCAGAAAAATATCCTGAAGGATGGTGGTCACTGATTGGTGAAATCAAATCAAAGACAAGAAGTAATAAAATTCAGGACTGTTTAATCGTGAATTTGTGGGAATGAGAAAAGGGCTTCAGTTTGCTAGAAAGCATAAAAACTGGACTCTGGAAGTCCAGGAAGAAGGTTATGTGGTCTGATGAGTCCAGACTGACCCTGAGTGATGGCAGCATCAGGGTAAAAAGAGAGGCAGATGAAGTCATGCAGACATCAATCCTGTGGGGGAAGTCTATGATCTGGTGATGCAGCAGTTGGTCAGGTCTAAGTTCTGGTCTCAGTTCAGAGACATTGTATGTGTAAAAAATTATTTCTGCTATCTACATTCACACCAGGATAATCTTGGTCCAATTGGGGACTGGGCTCAGCTGTAGGGGGGTGTATCCATCCAGACAGAGATCGCGTTCACGCTGCACTTTGGTCAAACCAGTCAAACCATTAGAATAATATATCCCCATTCCCACCAGAGGTGGCGCTGCACTGGTATTTAGCAAAAGAGAGGACAAGACCCACGTGAAGAAGAACAACTGTTTCCTCCACCTGCCAGTTAAACATGGAGACCAAACTATGGCTGTTTTGGGTTTTTATTGTGTCTTATGCAAGTATACTGCAGAAATCCACTGCAACAATGGACGCAGTATGAACACCAGACAAGGCAGAGGACCCTTAACGCCATCGCTATGGATTTACCCACAATTAACCCACAATGCAATGCTAAGCTAATGGTAAGCTAAGCCACATGCAGCAAGTGACTTTTTTTGTTGTCCGCTTCCTGGATTTGGTCCACTTGAACAGACCAAGACCGCAATTTGTAGGCGCTTCTTTGATCCAAATCAGAATTCATTCAGCGTGCTCACATTTCCCCAAACGAAGCGACTTTCCAAGCAAACGAAATTAGAATTGGATTCTAATGAAAAAGGCTGACATGAATGTGCTCAACATGAATGTACTGAATGAGTGCGTTATTCCGTCTTCTCTGATGGCAGCACCAGGATTCATGGGGTCAGGTTGTGAGAGAGTGGTTTGGGTAACAGGACACGTCATTTTCACATCGACCTGCCACCACCTGAACCTCATGGAAGATCTTTGGGATGTGCTGGTTGGACTCTCCCATCATCAATACAAGATCCAGTAAGACTGGATGGAAATGAATCTGGTGGCGTTGCAGAAGCTTATTGAAACAATGCCACAAAGAAAGCTAAATATTAGTCCTGTTCTGAGCCGGGCAGTGTGTTTAAGTACCGTTATAACAGCGCGAGAGAACTTGAAACTGGTAAAACAGCTTTCACGTCACACATTTAAACTGAGAGAGTCCACTTATATTTTCCAAATGGATTAAACACAGACTCTCGAGGTTATTTATTCATGGCCTAGTGCGGAGCGAAGAAGATCCGTCATAGATGTATGATAATCCTGGAGGTCACAATAAGGAGCTTCAGAAAAATGCAGCGCTGTTCTCGTCTTACTGCCAGCAACCGCAAACAAGCTTTACCGCAGAGAATACTTCGATAAAAACAACAGAACTACACAGAAGGATGTACTGCATCTCGTCATTTAAACACAAACACAAATCAAGGACTAAACTGTAAATGAACTTTTGTCTTGTCGTTTCTCTGCTGAAGCTTCGGTGGAGTGACTGCAGGGGACAGAGAGGAAAGACTTTCCAGGAGTTAGTCTTCATGACCAAACAGTCTTTATGTGCCAAGAGAAATTCCCAAACCTCGCTTTTATTTCCTGCTGGAGTCTGGGGGTCGTGTTTTTACAAAGACCACCCACAAAACACTTTGTTTGCACAAGAAAACATTTATTATTCAGTATTCAGTGACAAACATCTCATTATCAGCAGAAAAACTAATAATAAAATGCTCAGAAAAGCAAAACTCTACACATAAATCTGGTGATGATGCTACTTTGTCCACCATATTGGTGCATCAGGATTTCATCTTGTAGCCAGACGGTATGTCGCGTTGCATTTTGCTCAAGTTCGTTCTCACCATGGAGTTGTGCGTCCACAGAGACCTCGTTCTTTGAATGAAGTCTGTGCAAGACTCCAGGAATCAACCACATCCTTTATGATAACATCTTTAGGCTGTGAGCATTCACATGTTTGTTTTCATGCTCTGAAACTGAGGCCGAGCTCTGAAGTCTTTTCTAGGTCAGTGCTTGTAAAAGTAAAAGATTAACGTTACTTTCTTATCTTACGGGATCATTCAGACCACAGCTTTGTTTAAATGAAGGTTTCTTTTAGTTCCCACCAATGAAATATCTCGTATAGATGCATGTTAGTTAAATTCAAGAGTCAGACCCGACCAGTAGGTTAACTTACTACAGAAAGGATCTGCAGCACTTCATCGCTGCATGTTGTGCACTGACAACAAAGATCCACCTGTTCAGTTCCCTGCTTACACAAATATCTCCATCAACCAATCACATGGCAGCAACTCAACACATCCAGTCATGCAGACATGGTGAAGATCGCTTCCAACTGAGCAGGAGAAAAAGGAAGAAAGGAGATTTAAGCTTGTTGGTCTGAGTGTTTACTGGGATTTTCACCACAGACCGTATATGAAAGATGGACGGAGCCTCCGGCGGTTAAAAGTGAAGCCGATGCTTAAGTGCATAAAACTGCAGTTCCCCCTTCATCCACTAGGGGCTGCAAAACAGAGTAAATCCCCATAGACTCCCATGTTAAAAAGACCAACTTCACAGCAGAAATAAACATGTTTACAGCAGAAATAAACATGTTTACAGCAGAAATAAACATGTTTACAGCCTGGTTCAAAAATCCATCCAGGTTTAATAGGTCAGGTTTACCTTCATGACAACTGTGGGGGGAGTGATTTTTTTTCCAACTCGCCCGTTTAAAAGTAATTTAATCTCGAAGTTCGGCATATTTAGGGGCGTGTCCTTTTGATTGACAGGTACCAATCTCCCACTTCAAGTCAGAAGAATGTAGAACAACCGCGGTTTTTAGCTGTTTAATAACGTGAGTTAGCTTTAGCCCGCTTACCACCATTAGCTGGTTATCTCCTATTATCTCCAGGTTAGCTCGGTTAGCTCTTACCTACAGAAAGCTTGGTGTTCGCTCGATGTCAATCATCCACCATGACGCTCATAGCCCCCCTCTCAGCTCCACCTCTTTGCCCATATTTGTATTTTCCGGGTGACACGACATGCATGCCTCTGCCAAGATTGCGATGGTAGGAACCACCCTCTGAGCTTCAATTCAGCTCTTTAGAAACCTTTGGGGGACGTCACGGAGGCTATGTTCATCTCTATTTACAGTTTTTGATTTTCACACACAACCATCTGTAGTGTTTACAAAGGAAGATCGGATGAAGTAGCAGTTGTCTGGACCAGAGTGTCATGTTGATGTCAGAGGTCATTGGAGAATGGGCAGACTGGTTGGATATGCAGTCAGGATACCGGTTTGCACAGTTGCTTCCTTCTTCTGTCTTTTACGAGCCCAAGAACTACAAATACGATTGTTTATACTTTCCACTAAACATATTTATGTCCCAGTCGGTGATGATGGTGCGTTCACAGACCAATAGAGGAATTATTTAACTTCAGATGGGAGAAAAAGGTTGAGACGAGTGTTAAGTCTGACCATAGAAACTGATGAGCTGACATGTTGTAAACAGTTGTTTACAGCCACTAATGAGAGTTAGTCGTAAACAAGTGTGCAGCAACCTTTCATGGTTGTCTCTAAACTGGGCAGTGATGAAGATGTGGAGGCTGGAGTTTCTTTGAGCTGGAAGTATGATGGAGAAATGCTGTAAACTGGCATGGATCACTGAATTACGTACTTTTAAACTGAGGTCCTACAACATCTGAGGGTTGTTGGTGTTGTTGACATTTTGATTAGACAGACAGTCAATAGACAGTTTTCATAGTTTATTCATACGTCACTGGTGCATGTTTGTAACAACCCAAAAAGGTCGGGAAGCCTGGATGTCCAATGAAATCTCCACAGAGTCGTCTCTACCAGGAAAATGAGAACAATGGTGGATAGTTTTGAGTGTTTGACTGTTCCAGTCAAACAGAATTAGTGTGAACAGGGAATATGTTGAGAAATGAAGCAGGCAGTCCAATGTTTTACTGAGTTTTACGAACCAGCAAGCCCAGAAAAATGCAAGATTGGTTCCAGAAACACGTCAGACCAGCAGGAAAGTGGCCGCTATGCCAGATGTCCAGTCTGTCCATGTGTATGGGGTTAAACGGGACAATTTTCTTTATAAGTTTGTCTTTGGCCATTTTGTACCAGACATCCTATTAGTTGAACACAATCATGACTTCTGTGTTTAGTTGTTAATTTAAAGGTATTGAAAGTTTTAATGAAAAAAAAATCACAAAAACAAAGGCTCTTGTGATTAAAAACTACTTAACAATAAACAAACCACTCATAGGTGCTAAGTTAAACTAAACTGGAAGCTCTGAGTGATTCTGATTGATGAACCATTTGGGAACTGAAAGAACCGACTCATCTAAGGGAGTCTAAAGAGCTGAATCTTTAAAAAGAGCCGAACTTTCCATGACTAAACTGCTTTGCCAACAGGAGGACATACTTTTGATTGATCTCTTTCTATTAGTCTAACTAAAAATGTATTTTAATTAAAGCTTAGATGGCTACAGTTATGTCCTTGTTTTCTTCCTTATAAACCTAAAGTGTGAAAATTTATATTTTTAATTTCTCCTGTCTAATAATATCAGTTGATGTTGTGTTACACATGTTTGGAAAGCCTGATTAAAACGTATAACTTGCATGAATTGTGAATTTTTTGGATCAAGCAACATGGCAAAATATTAAAAGCAGTTTGGACACATATTTGGGGGTACAACCCATACATTTGGCAATCCTGTTCACCCGACACAGACACACTTCTTGCAAGTCATGCCTCACTGTACTCAGCAAGCACAAATTTCTTTACTTCTTTTTTAAGTTTAGTTAAATAATTTTGATTTCCACATGACTAAATGACTTTTTTCTTTTAAATGTTGTTGATTTTGTGTAAACTTGTGGAAGCATCCAGAGCATGAGCGTCTTTCTTTTACTTCACACTATTACATAAATCATGTGTCCTAAAAACCAAGAATATGTTTTATCACTAAATGTGAATTAATTAGATACTAAGAGGGAGTACAGCTGAAGCCCATTAGTGTCAAATGGTGGCATTTAGTTTTGACTCATTCTGAGAACTTCACATCATACAAAAGCAGACTACACACCTACAGAGTTATTTAAGTCCCACAAAAGCCAGCAGGCTGATCAGTAAACCTCTCACTGTGTGGTTTATATGAAGAGATCTCATAGTTTCTGGTTCAGCTCTGATTGAAAAATTAAGGCTTAAAAGGAAATTCATTTGTTGATGGCATTTAAACCTATTTTGATTAAGAAAGTTTGTGTTGAGTCGTTTCACAACAGGTTCATTATGACTCATACAGCTTCAGATACTTTGAAATCTGCTGAAAAGCCCCAATGATGCCACAGTAGGTGGAAAACTGGGGTCTTTTGACATTTGTAAAAACAAAAAAAGAAAAATTCACTTCGAAAAATTCAAAAACAAAGATTATCTTTGTGCAGAATTTAACATCAATTTTGCTAATAAAAAGGGAAAATTCGTGTTTTCCTTCTTTAAGTTGGTTAAATCACATTTAAGTGCATTCAATAAGTTTTAAAACTCTTCAGATTAAACCCACTCTCTTCTATTTTTATTTCAACTGATTTAGTTGAGTCAAAAACAAACTTATGCAAGTTTATAAAGAATTAGAAAAAGATTCTGCATCCTGCCTCAGTTCATCTGTCTCTCTTTGTGTATAAGACATAAAATCTTTATCTTGATGCTGAAGTTCAGCTGCAGAAGGATATGAACAATAGCAGAACTTTTCATTTGAAGTATGTTGTACAATATTTCATGTTTGTTCACAGTAAACACAAGGTTAAATCAACAATCTATGGTCATCTGCTGCCCCCTAAAGGACACCAGACACACTGGGCTGAATAGTCTAGAAGTGTTGGGACCTTTTCTTGATCTAAATAGTTTTTCTTTCTTGCAGACCACACACAGCTTCTATTTCAGTCTGTTAAAGTTTTTAATTAGTATTAATCATGTAGACACACTGACCACATTACAGAGTCCATTTTTACATGAAGCTCAAATTAAAGTAAACTGTTTGTGTAGGAAAGCTTCCTGGATTTACCCTTTCACATCTGAGGTGAGATGACTACATTTCACACACACACTAAAAATCCCTCCCTTTAAAGTAACTTAAATGGCTTCATTTCAATGGTATAGTCATAATGTCCCTTGAAAACACTTGACTTGTTTCAGCCTACTTGCAGGTCAAAAGTTGTTTTTAAACGGCCCTATGACTATACCATAGAAATAAAAGCATTGTAGTTGCTTGTAAAGGAGAGCAGAGTTGGTCTGTGGGGTGTGATGTGATATGAAGGGGAGTGATGGCTCCTTTCGCTGCTGCAGTTTTGGTGGTGGTGGAATGAATCCTTGTGTTTGTGTGCTTTAAAGGCTGCTATTTCAAATCAGGTCTTTTTCTGCCTGATTTTTGTCCTTCCTCTAAATAAATCTGAAATGTATGCCTTTCTTTTCATTCTTACATCTTCCTTTTAAAAAAACAGACTGGTTAAAGGATATATTCCTCCACTTTTTCATGTTGGTTAAAGGATATATTCCTTCACTTTTTCATGTTGGTTAAAGGATATATTCCTTCACTTTTTCATGTTTAAAATCAGCTAGCAGACTTGCTAGCATCCTGTTTAAATTTAACTGTATCATCAGCCTTCTTCTTTACAAAAATAAATTAGTATCTCCTTTTGTCTTCATTCTTATATCTTTCTAATCACAATCACACTGATTACAGGCTACATTTGTTTTCATTTTAATGCTGAAGTGACTTTCAAATCAGCTAGCAGCCTTGCTAGCATCCTGTTTAAATTTAACTGTATCATCAGCCTTCTTTACAAAAATAAATTAGTATCTCCTTTTGTCTTCATTCTTATATCTTTCTAATCACAATCACACTGATTACAGGCTACATTTGTTTTCATTTTAATGCTGAAGTGACTTTCAAATCAGCTAGCAGCCTTGCTAGCATCCTGTTTAAATTTAACTGTATCATCAGCCTTCTTTACAAAAATAAATTAGTATCTCCTTTTGTCTTCATTCTTATATCTTTCTAATCACAATCACACTGATTACAGGCTACATTTGTTTTCATTTTAATGCTGAAGTGACTTTCAAATCAGCTAGCAGCCTTGCTAGCATCCTGTTTAAATTTAACTGTATCATCAGCTTCTTGACAAAAAAGAAATTCGTATCTCCTTTTGTCTTCATTCTTATATCTTTCTAATCACAATAACTACTGATTACAGGCTAGATTTGTTTTAATTTTAATGCTCAAGTGACTTTTAAATCAGCTAGCATCCTTGGTGGTTCCTGTTTAAATGAAACTGGATCATGTAGCGCTAGCTTAGTTGGTGCTGAGTAACTTGAATACTGATGTACTCTTTGAGCATCTTTAGATTTTATTTTTGGAGTTGATGTGTGGTTCATAAATGCACTCACTAAAAAATAAATATGACATTGTTTCCTCATATAGCACTAAAGCTAATTTAGTGCTAGCACAGAACTAGATTAGCAATAATAAATACATTTATGCTAACATTAGGTTAACAGTCTTTGCAGTTCTTGCACAAAGACGTCTCTTCTAGAAATATGAAACCAGGTGTTAATATTTGTAAAGGACGATTAATTAGGAAAGTACTATTAGTTTACATTAAGGGTTACCTAATTTCTAAATTAATGTAATTTTAAGCCTTTTAATCATAGATAAAAACTTAATATGGCTTCTCATTTGTTCATTATGTGGTTTATTGAGTAGAATGATGATGAAACACGGCAAACTGTTAAATACTTAAACCCTTCTTTACTTGATTGGCCTTTAAAGAAAGAGCCATTAATGTATTATTTTTTTAACCCAATAACTTTTTTGACTTTGTTTAAGTTTGGGTTACATGGTGCATATTCTCAGCAGTCATTTTAATCAATCATCAGTCAAATTGTATTTATAAACCATGTTTCATATTAGAGCACAAAGCTTGTTTACAAAACAGATGCCCTCCATGTGAGTGACACATCCCGGCCAGAACCATTGCAGCCCCCTGTGCAGGTGGCCCCACTGAAACACAGAGACATAGTTTAAAAACAAAAATCCTTACAAGCTAAGAACATATGAAAAATAAACAACTAAACAGACAAGTAACTAATATGTAAAATGGTAAAACATTCATTAAAAGTGGAATTTGGGTGGGTTTTGAACCTGCCCTTAAAGATATGAACCTCCTCTGTGACCCCCAGGTCCTCCAGGAGGAAAGATGCCTCGATTTAAGTCCGGGTTCTAACTTTTTAACTCTGAAAAAGGCCAGTGCCAGAGGACTTTAGGGTCCGGAAGGGCTCATGTGGTAAATGCAAAGGTCCAAGACCCTTAAGATATTTAAAAACCATTAAAGGAACTTTAAAATCAATCCTGAAGCACACAGGGAGCCAATGCAGTAATGTTAAAACGGGGTTTATATATGTGCCCGCCTTCTGGTCTTCCTCAGCAAACTGACCACTGAGTTCTGTAAAAGTTCCCAACATGAGATGTTTGTGGAAGACCAGAAAGCAGGGCGGTACAACTGTAAATACAACTGGAGATAAAAGCATGCATTAGAGTCTCTGTGTTGGCCCAGGAGAGAAAGGGTGGATGTGGTGGGAAGGTAATGCATTACGTTGCTCTGAAACCACTTCCTTAGTCACGGTGCTGTCAGTGACGATCTGAGCGCGACAGCTCGAGTGTTCTTCCACTCAGACATCAGTACATCACTGACTCCGTTGGCTTCTTCACCGATTCAGAGTTCTTCATTCAAAAAGGTAAGATTTTTTATATACGAACAGAAACTTTAGTTCCTTTAATAGATTATGTATCATTTTCTATTTCATGTTAATATTGTTGTATCTAACGCCACACAGACTGTAAACTTTTTTAAGCTTTAATATTGATGCCAGTGATGTTGTTGGCTGCCTCTTAGAGTTTATGGAGCTTTATAAGTTGTCTCATTTCATACTTAACCTTTGTCCCAGTATGGTAAATGTGGCATTTCCCCCTGTCTGCCCAGCAGCTGGTAACAGTGAGTCACCCCCATGGCTCTAAAACTGGTCTTCTTTTTGTCAGTATGGGGTTTCACTCTACTTGTTGGTAAGTTGGCTTATTTTATTCATATATTCTCTCGTGTTGCTTCACATTTCTGAAATAAGCTCACAGGACGATGATTATACGCTTGCCTCGATGCTAAATGAGACACATTTTGTGATAAAGATGAACCTTTTGAGTCAACAATTCAAAACTGTGTGTTAAATTGAGCTAAATCTCATTGTTTAATTTAATTTATTTGCACAATATAAAATAATTGATGAAGAAAAAACAGAACAAGAAAACTGTGTAGGTGAGATAAAAAAAAAAAAACCCTTGTAGGGTTGCAGGGTATCAAGCCCTAACGTTAAACGTAACGTATTGACGTATCAAATGAACATATCAAGTAAAATAAAACATAAAATAGACCACAGAGATCCATAATTAATAAGTGTGTTTGTATATTTATGGAAATAAAAAATGTGTGTGTGTAAATCAGAAAAGGATTAAAGAACAGAAACAAGATAATCAAGCATTCTACAGTAAATATGACACTAATCTACATTCAGAGGTTATTAAAGCACCACAAATCAGATGCTAAATTTATCCTGCATCTCAATTATTCTAATATAAATAAACCAGATTGTTTTTAACTTTCCTGCAGCAGCTGCATCTTTTTGCAACATCACCTGCTTCGCTGACTACGAAGACTCTCTGAACTGCTCCTGCTCAGACTCACTGCTTCTGCATCCGGTCCTCCTGAACGTCACTTGCAGGTAAAAGTTGATGTGTCACTAAAGGAAGTGGATTTGTTGTGTGTTCGTGCACCGCCAGCTTTAGTTGGGATGATAGCTCAGCAGCTAGCGGTTCACTTTCAGCTCTACCTCACAGTAATTTATTGAACTCCTGACACAATAAGCATAAATTCTGTTAAATAAAAATCTGTTGTATTTTCATTGACTCTTTACTTTTGCTGATTATTTAGGTTTTATTTCTCAGAATCGCTTCTTTTAAGCATTAAACAGTAAAATGTTAGCTTTAGAAGCATCACTGCTTGCTTTGACATGAACCCTCTCACAACATCCGTGCTCACCTCATCTGAAAATGGTGCAAAATGTTTGTGCATGCACTTCGTAGACACCTTCCAACGGGCAGTTGGATGCCTGATTTCTTCTCAGGTTGTCATTTTTTGTCCATTTACTTTAACAAATTGCTCATTTTTTACTAAATGTTATTATTAGTTTATACATACCAGTTTAAATAAGCCACCGTTGGGCTTTTGTGCATGAAATAAGGTTGAACCAGAGGTTGAAACACCATACCCTGATGTTGTTTTTAGCCCCCCCCCTCACATGATGACTGAGTGATTATATGTGTGATATATAAAACGTTTCATCCTGCAGCATCCTTTAACCGGAAATCTGTCAGAATCGTCTTCAATCAGGAGGATAAAGAGGTTTTAGATGGATTCATTTCATCCATGTCATAATATGACAAACTTCGTTGTTTATGTGTTCATACAGTGGTTCTCAAACTGGGGGTTGGGACCCCAGTGGGGGTTGTGAGATCATTTTAGGAGGCTGCCAGATCATTTTTATTGTGATTTTTTAACATGCAAATGCAGAAAAACCAAAGTTAGTCCACATGCTATATTAAAAATCTGAGTTTGGTGTCATTTCTACGAGAGCAGCGGATTTCAGGTGTGTTGGTACCTCGTCACAGCGGTAAACCCAACCCTCCAAAGGTCACTTTATCCTCCTTATTCATGGGGACTGCACCGTTGTTCCAGCCTTGCATTTAGAAGGATGAAATATGTGAACACCAACGGATGCGAAGTTGGAGGTTGTGGCTTAAAAACCTTGAGATTAAAGTGTTAATGTCACAGATTTATTGCCTCGTTAATGGTTTTATGAAGACAGTTCTGGTCAAACTCCAAATATAATTGACAAATCTTGGTTTTATAGTTTTTACAATTATTTGGCGGCTCCCTGAAATCATCCAGTTTTGGACCCACTAATCCGTAAACGTCTCGTTGTTTCGTTAAAACCTATCAGGATGTGGGACGGTCTGACAGAAATTACGCTTCCTAACTTGGTTTGTGTCTTCCAGAGATGGAAAAGATGAGGTTAATGACAGCTGTGTCATCACACCACCTCATGCCTGGTGCACAATCCATTCCGAGGGGCTCAAGAAAGTCATGTCTGTTGATACCGACTGTGAAGCATCAGCCAGTCTGCAAAACAGCCAAGAGATGATGAAGGACCATAAGGAGTGGATACTGTCTGACTTTGGTGGGTTGAACTCATCATGAATGACTCAGTTTGGCATTCATTATTAGTCATTTCTGCTGAACTGATAACATACATGAAAAATGCCACCTTTAGATCCGCCATGACACGCTCCAAATGTCTGTAAAAATCATTTATAGGAACTTTTCTTTTCATCTACCTCCTAATCCAACCAGCACAAGCCATTTTTAGAATTTACATTTCTTCTTCATGTGGAAAGTCCACAGATAAAATAAAACATACTGGCAACTTCCCCAAACTGTCACTCAGAGCAAACCTCCACACACCTGCTTTCTGCCTGAGTTTAACGCTAAAGCTAAAAATAGGACCCAACTGCAACTTGTGGTGTTACAGATTTCATTTTCATTTTCACATTTCTTCTTGTCTGGACGCTTTGTTTTACAGTCAAACCTCGGCCTCCGTTTAACGTCAGCGTGGCCATCACTGGAAGTTCCTACAACCTCACTTGGAGCAAAAGCCACAATTTCTGCCTCACATACCGGGTCCGCATAAGAACCGAAAACTCGTTGCAGGTAACACGAAAGCAACAGGAACAAGGTGATGCTGGACTTCTTGGTTTGTGCTGACGTTCCCTGTCTTTTGGTCCCCGTAGACTCCGTATTTGCTTCTAGTGAACAACGAGTTTTGCCAGGTAGACCATGAACAGCTGGAGCCAGATGCAAGTTTCATCGTGAATGTTCAGGCCAAAGTGTGCCAAGACTTCCTGGAAGGTCCATGGAGCGAATGGTCTCTCGATGTAGAATGGAGAGGTGGAAGAAAATCTGAAGGTGCTTCAAAGTTTCAAGCAAAGTGAATGTTTCTGCATCATTAGCATATCTCTAAAACACCTTTCCCCACTTTCCTTCTGCAGGAATGGATATATTCTGGTTGTATGTGTCACTACCCATCATTTTCATGCTGTGCCTCCTGTTGCTGGGATACCTACATAAACCGTGAGTACTTTTAAACAACGCAGTTTTGGTTTGAGTTTTCAACCTCTTCAGAGTTGATGTTACCCAGAACTGAAGAAAAACTCATCATAAAAACATCTAAATAAAAAAAAATCCTGCTAGGCATAATTATCTGTTTGTGTTTCTATAAACATCACACAGAGAGGTAACTCATTAAAGTGGAGCTGTCTTCCAGTAAACGATTAGCAAGGCGTCTCACTGCATCAATATACACTTTCCTGGCATCACCTCCCACATATAGAGAAACCACTGCAGAGCCGTATGTGCAGCAACACATTGCACTGAAATGACAAGCAGACATAGGAAGTCGCAGAGCATCACTGCCAGAGAGGCGAGGACGCCTCTCATTACAACAAAAGTTCAAAAAACTTGACACCTTGAGTGTTTTTAAAGATCATGTTACATTTCTTCTGTAAGAGACAGCTGTTAATTGTTAGCAACATTTGCATGTGTTCTGTTAGCATACATGCTGCAGATATCTCATAACCATGTAACATACCCACATGGGTTCATGTAGCTTAAAGTAAAACATTTTACTTGAAGGCGGCTGAATGTTTTGTTTGTCGTAACCCAAGGACACAAACATTTGGTAACTAGCTGTTCAAAAACACTGCAGCAGAGAGGGAAACGTCTCTACTTTTGTGTTTCTAAGATATGCTAAATCACCCCAAAAATGATGTGAGACCACACAGTGTGGAGATCTGAACTTATATTGTGTTTAAACTACATTTTAATAGCTTTGTTTTAGCTATTATTATTAGGTTAGAATACTGTAATACTCTCTTCTTTGGTGTACAAGAAGAGTGAACAAAAATCAGCTGCACATGTACTAATTAGCAACAGGAGAGCACACATTGCACCTGCACTACCAGTAAAATGTTTGGACAAACTTTCCCATGAAATCTAATCAGTTGCACTAAATCTCCTTTTATACACAGCTGTGACACCCTTACCTGTCATCCCTAAATATAATGGGAAAGTGGGGCCAAATTTTTAACCAGTACTGTGTTGATTTATTTGATTATTTAGCTTCATGGATCAGATGATTACTGACTGACAGGTAAGGCTGTCAGCTTTGGGTATAAACGTAGCATCTGTCAGAGGATTATAGCGAATGAATGCTTTCTGTGTCATTATGCACTACTGGCACTCTGCAGATGTGCTTACAGTCCTGCAAGCTGTAGATCAATTATCAATAAATCAGTATGGTAACAGTTGTTTGGGGTGCACCTGGTTAGCTGGAACCAGAAGGACCTGGTGGGCTCGTGGCTTAAGGACATGCATGTAAAAATATACTAATTTTTAATTTTCTTTTTTTTTTTTTTTCTTTTTTTTTGTTTTAAATTAGGTTTTACTTCAATCTCCCAACACGTATAGAGAATAGAATTGAGGGAAAGTGTCTGTTTTTATTATGAGTTTCAGTAAGAGGAAACCAACTGAACAAGATGAAAATAGTCTTGACAAACATCCTTCCAGCAGTTTGCCAAAGTCAGGAAGGTGATTACAACACAGATAATCAAGGTTTATTTCCTCTTTTTTTCTAACTCTCATAACTTTAATCCCCATATTTAAGAATGGAAATAAAAGTGTAAGTTCATTTTCATATAACATTAAGATAAACCTCTTTGCAAAGTTTTTCTGGTTATAAAGGTGACAGAAGTTATTGGTCCTACATAATGCGTGAACCCTCTCAGAAAGCGTGTTTCATAAGGATTCGGTCATCTTTAATTTTAATGATGAAAAAAGACTAATTTTGTTCTGGATGAGCGTCTGGGGAGCTCGTACTATGCAGCAGAATACAATCTTACATTCTGCAACTCCTCAAAATGAGATCTTCATTGTTTCGTTATGAAAGGCTGCGGCGCCATGTCACCATTCAGGTAACAGCAGCATCAGCATTACTGGATATGACAGAGAGTGCTGTTGCCTTCGGTCACATCTTCGCCAAAAAACCATGTCGCCTGCATGAGAAGCAACCCTGCTCTGACTGATAACTGACATGATCACAGCTAGCCTTTGCTGATTCACAGCTCATTTCATGCATGTTTCAGGTTTTGGCAGAAAAAGCTTGCGATGATGTCGTACTACCCCAAGCCGAACGACTTTTTCAAGCCCCTCTACCTCAACTACGGAGGGAACTTTGAGGTAAGGAAAACCAAGCAGCTTCATGCACTCTGTCGTTTCCAAATCAGCCCAGCAGGTGTTGCCCAAGTTAGTTTCAGCACATCTGGACCCCGCTCGATGGGGCTTTCCCGCAGCTGCACATTTAAGGGACTCCATGATGTAAATGATTCAGACTGCAGGGGCTTCAAGAGTTTTTTTTTTGTTTGTTTTATCTGTCTGATAAAGCTGTGTGGGTGGATATCTATGTATGACAAATCAAACCTGTTCCACTGCTGTGGAAAATACCCCCAAAAATCCTTTCATTTGCCGTTGTGTCACACTAAAAACTGTTTGCCTTTACCTGGTTGGAACTCAAAGTGAAAATAGGGTGGTTTCTGTTTTTAACTCTCACTGTTGTTTTATTCTTATCTTTATTCTTGATCTTCCATCAGCGTTTATATTTTCACCTCATACTACAAGTAGCTTTTATTAATAGACACATATCACTGAGAGAAAAACAGAGTTTCTAGAGTCATTCAACACTGTCTGAAGCCTTTTAGACAGGCTTTCTGTCGTTCAGTAACAGTTCTCCGGGCTCCTTGAAGGACTTTCCGAAGCTTCATGTTTCCACTGTTTGTTCAGTTTTCTGACCAGATCATCTCACACTGCTTCAATAATGTTGAGATCCAGGTTCTGGAGAGGATCCATCCCTCCATCAGACCTGTTGCCACTTAATTTCAGTCCAGTTCTGGCTTCTTGACAACCGTGTTTCCATGGAAACCGTTTCTGATGAGGCTTCGGCCAACAATAGATGTATCAACGGAAGGTCCAGATTCATCTCTCAGGTCCTGTTTTAGGTCTTTGCTGGATTTGACCCCATTTCTCCAAGACATCCCTTTCAGATCCTGAGTTAGTTTCATCTTCTATCCTCCACTTGTCTAGCTGCCTCAGATATTATCTAAGATATGCAGAGTTTACAGCTTTTTTTCATTCATACATTCATACATAGATATTGTTTTAATCTTTATTAACTTTTATCACATTTTGAGTTAATATCTGATCATTTTGACATATTTACACATTTACTGCAGCTTCTAGATCAACATGAATCTGTAATATCATTTAATAAACATTTACTACAGACCTTCTGAAAGCGAAATTTAGTATTCTAGATGATGATCAGAGTAAGCATGCATGTAGTAATCCTGAACACCTGAACAGACTCACCTCATCATCCAAACTAAAATCACATCTCTATTAAGTCAAAACAATCCAAAAGATAGAACAAATGATCCCTCTTTGTTCCTACGTTCCCCCTGGAGAATCTCCAAGTACTCTCAGTTGTACCCTCATTTAAGAAATTATGGTCCTTCATAGTCCTGTTCATTTTTTGGGTGAAATTCTGTATCTAAATTGCAATCGTATTGTTTTTGCTGTTAAACCACAACCAGTTCTTCTGGCTGGGAGTGCATGTACTTCTGTCTTTCTGCCACCAGAGGGCGCTGCTGCAGCACAAACAAGCAACATCCTTTTTTGACAGGAAGTGAAAAAGGGAAGTTTTATTGTTTATCATGACTTACATGAGTTCTCTAGAGCAGCTGGTTTATTAATTTTTAATACAACCTCTTCGCAGATTAATTAGGTTTTAAACATAATGTTTAAGAATAAATATTTGTAGGCACTTTAGGTTGTTAACTTTTCATGTAAACAAGTCTTTGATCATGAACGGTAGCATAATATCGTAACTATATACATATATCATAAATATATTATCATATATAATTTCAAGTCTTTCTGTCAGCTTATATTTATGTACTAATATGCATACATATAAAAAATACAATTATTTACATTGCATCATCAATGCACGATTACATGAAAATGAAAGTGGGAACTTTTTACTACATATATTTAATCTTTCTGGGGGGGTTTTTTGTGTATGAAAAAACTAAGCTGACATAAATTTCTCTTCAGCTGTAACTGTAGTTTTGCTGCAGTAGACTGTTAATGCTATTATCTTGATTTAGAGATGAGGAAGAGCTGGTGAGAGTTTTTTCTGTCAGGATGTTGTGGTTGTGGCTGTGGCATCAAAACTTTGATTCATGCTTATCTTGCTGCATTGACGTTAAAGGTGGCTGCAAAAGAAGCACAGTTAGGCATGCCCTAAACGTTCATTCAGGTAAAAATGAGGTTATTTTTATTTATTGAATGCATGTCATGTCATCTTTTTCTTTACTTCTTGGAGCTTGTGTTTGCAATCCTTTAATGTTTCTATTAACTCGTGGGAGAGGAGCAATACTGGTACTAAACATAGTAAAAAATACAGAAGTATATTTTGGGAGTCCTGCTGAAGGAGCATCTCAGTATCTGAGACAAGATAATTCAGGTTTGTATCAAGGCTTGCTTTGCATGCTCATAATCAATTAAATTTTCCAATTTTTCCAAAAGCATAATTAATAACAAGCCTTCTCACACACTGGTTAGAGAGAAGTCTTTATATATATATATATATATATATATATATATATATATATATTTTTTTTTTTTTTTTTTTTTTTTTTTTTTATGAAGTCACTGATTGACTGAGATGGGCAATCAAGGATTTTATCCATGTAGATATGAAAGACAGAGAATTATGGACTGGAATTGAGGTCATCCAGTGGACATGTTACCTCCGGTAAAACAGTGTGTCATCTGCATAGCAGTGAAATGTAAAGCTGTGAGAAGATTACTGAGCTTTAGCTGATGGTGCTCACAGAATATTGGGCAAATGGGGTCCCAGTATTGAGCCTTTGGTACCCTTGTGGAGGTGTTGGGATCTGGACCTTCATTGTTGCCATAGCAAACAGAAGGATACCCATTTGGGTAGTGGTCCATGTTACTTCCTGATAATTTTGATTTACTGGAGGAGCAGAAATATGAGTTTAATACTGAAAACCTTCAGGATTACAGCCGTCATGGAACCAAACTGAGTAGCCCTGCACTCGTCGATCAGTTGTTGTGTCCTCAGGCAAAGCACTCCACCCTCCGTGACTGTGCGTGAATGTTCGGTGCGAGTTGGAGGGGCGGTTTGCGCTGATTGGCTGCCATGTTTCAGTCAGTCTGCCACAGGCCAAGCTGTGGCTACACATGTAGCTTATCAAACAACCAGAATGGATTCAATTGATTTGTTCTTTATCTGTCATGTATTCATATTTAATATTAGCAATGTATTAAATATTTAATTGTTGTTTATTTTATAACATTTTATTGTATTTATTTTGTTGTTACATAATTGTAAATAAATACAGAAATTAAAGGGTTAAAAGGTCATTGCTCCTGACATTGGGTGCGCTGTTCCTCCCCATCATTCACAACATTGAGAATGCCAATGCTCCCATCTGTCCTAAAGGTTTAAAATTCCAGCACCTCAGGACTCATCTGGGTGACATTATCGCAAATAAAATGAGGTCATTTCATCAGAATTAATAATAAAGATGGATCCTTTCTGAAGCACACAATTCATTAATTATTCACACCACATTCTTGGCAATGAGATGGTATGTGATCGCTGCTTTCAACCATTCATACACCAGCGATACTGCCGCTGGATGCAAGAAGAATGAAGGGTCAAAGCTTCCGCCAACATTCTTCTCATTGGACAACTTGTTCCATTGCAGCTATCAGATGTCTTCAGTCATGTGTTAACACTTTCATGAGGCAAACAGCTAACCTTTCCCTCCCTTTGCTCCGTTGCAGGAGTGGGTGAAGCCTGTATTCAAAGAGTATGACTACCTGAGGATGGGTGGAAGTGGTCCAATGCCAAGCGAGAAACATCACAGCATTCTTCAGTGGAACAACGAGAAGGAAAGCTACAGCAAGGAGAGCGAGGCAGAAGAAGGCCACCTCCTGCATCTATCCCAGCCCACCAGCAACCTGCTGCAGACCTTCCAGGACTGTGGCAGCTCACACGGCACGGGCCACTCCACCGGGCACATCTCCATTCACACTGTAACCCTATCAAGCGAGGACTTTGAGGAGGAAGTTACATCACAGAGCTCCCTCAGAAGCTACCAAGATGGGGAAAGCTTCGGATCATTTGAAGATGCCAACAGAGAACATGCTGGCTATGATTTAGAAGAACCGCATGTGTCCATGATGAGAAGACGAAGTGGGATGTCTCTGCAGCATGAAAACCACATGGTCAATGACTTATTAATGGAAAACATCAACTTTCAGCCTGAGAACCAGATTGATGAGCCGGAGAGGGTGTCGCTCAGTTCGTTTGAGTCAAACGAGCAGTCTGAGGACGGCTACCCTCATGTGGACTTGGACACCATTGACAGTGGTTTTGGGGAGTGCAGCAGCCCTGGAGCGACAGACTCCAACCATGCAGATCATCTAGACTCGATTAATGGGCACAAGACCTCAAACTCCAATTACGTCAAGCAGTGGATGATATGCAACACAATTCAGGAGGACGCTGGCAGCGTGAGGGAAGAACTCAACCAGAAGTGATTGCTAGAATATGAACATTTTTACTTCCATCAGATCTGAAGAGGAAAAGATTTGAGATGTTTCACCAGTATGCTGCCGACAGGTGTTTTAGCAATATGTATATAGTCTGATTCCTCTGCTGTAAACTTGTACATTTAGCTTTCAAACATTTAATAAGTGTAAGAAAGATGACCGTGCTGCAAAAATAAAGATATTTCCAAACTGTTGTTATAAGGGAAAGTCTATATTTTATTACGCATGCAAGCATTTAGAAAGTCTGGTCACATGCACTGGAAACTTTTGTCTCAACAGAAATGCAACACATGCGGCTGTCATTTTTTATGCTACAAGTTAGATTGTTATCACCGTTGACCCTGTGCAGCTTCATATTCCGATGGTCCTGCATGCTTTACAAGCTTAAACTGTAGCCCCGGCATGCATGTTGCTTCACCATGCACTATGATGATGTCTGTTTCACTGCAGTTTTATCTGCAACCACTGTAACCATTCATCCTGTTTTGTTCAATCAGATTAAAAACAAGCAAACTTAGAGCAAATTATTATCTTTTTACATGAAAGCGATGATTTACAGGACCTGACTGCAGGTGTAAGCAGGAAGTCAATGCCATAGATAGATTTTTTATACTGACATGTATGGATGTATCTGTGTGTATATGTATATATTATATATATGGTAGTACTCAGTGCCAGTGAAAACACTTAAAATTTGTACAGTGAGGACACAATTGTTGGTGTCCTTTACGACTGCTTAGCTTTTTTTTCTTTTTCACTTTGAGACGTCAACTAGTTTCCTGCCCCTGAATCTGGGTGAAGGTCAGGACTCAATGCTGGCCAGTTTACAACCGCATTTTTCATGTGTATTTGTGTGTTTTTGAATAAAAAAAAAAAAAGCATTTTATCTTCTTTCTTTGCATTGACTTTGTTTACATGTATAGCAATTTTACTCAATACTTGAGGAAATCCTCTGCAAAACCTTTATTTAACCAACATCCCTCACAACATGGAGGCTAACGTGGGTATCTTCATCACCCCAAAAGAGAGATTTTCTTTCTCTGAGGTCCAGATGTGTTGCTACTTTTATACATGAGGAGACAAAGGGTGGGCAAGACTTTATAAGAAAGGAAATTATGCACTTCTCTTTAACATACACACTCAGACTGCTGTTATGACTACATTGGGACATAAGAAATAAAACATTTACATTCATAAACTAGATTCTAAGTGGAAATATTTGGACAAGTTAAAAAAAAAAAGGTCCATGATTCTGGAGGCTTTATGTGGAGTTTGATGTTGTATTAGATTTCTCCAAGCAGCCTTGTTTACTGTCTGGTGGTGGTGATAGACTGGATCTGACAAACACCTGTGTGGCTAGCTCCATGTTGTAGGGGCAGCTAAGACTGGGGTTCTTTACAAAAATGCCAAAATATCTCATTTTCCCTTCATTATTATATCTTCCTTATCCCAACCAGAGTGATAAAGGCATTATTTATTTACATTTTCCTGACAGAGCTCAGTTTAAAATCAGCTAGTTCCGTGCCTCTTGTTAAATGACTCTGGATCATGTAGCTCTAGCTTAGCCAGCGCTAATAACGAGAGCACTGAGGAACTCTAGGTGTTTATGATTTTTATATCAGCTCTGATGTGAAAATCTTGATTGAGATGTGTAGTCCAAAAAAAAAAACATGTCTTGATTCTACGAATGAATTTGGTTTGCAAAGAACTTGTTTTAATGTAAACATTTAGATATTTTCTCATCAGCAGACTGTTTCAAAGACCTCATTGATCTCTTTCTTGTATCACAGAATAAACCAAATATGACAGTTAGACAAGAAGAAAGGAAGAATTTTGCAACAAAGTGATTCCATCCATCCATCCATCTTCTGCCACTTATCCGGGGTCAGGTCGCAGGAGCAGCAGCCTAAGCAGGCAAGCCCAGACTTCCCTCTCCCCAGCCACATTTGCCAACGCTGCGGGGGGGATCTCGAGGCATTCCCAGGCCAGCAGAGAGATATAATCCCTCCAGCGTGTCCTGGGTCTTCCCCTGGGTCTCCTACCAGAGGGACGTGCCTGGAACACCTCACCAGGGAGGCGTCCAGGAGGCATCCTGACCAGATGCCCGAGCCACCTCAACTGGTTCCTCTCGATGCGGAGGAGCAGCGGCTCTACTCTGAGCCCCTCCTGGATGACTGAGCTCCTCACACTATCTCTAAGGGAGAGGTCGGCCACCCTGCGGAGGAAACTCATTTCAGCCGCCTGTATATGAGATCTTGTTCTTTTGGTCACGACCCACAACTCATGACCATAGGTGAGGGTAGGAACGTAGATCGACTGGTAAATCGAGAGCTTCACCTTCTGGCTCAGCTCCTTCTTCACCACGACAGACCGGCGCAGAGTCCGCATTACTGCAGACGCCGCACCGATCCGTCTGTCGACCTCACGCCCCATCCTTCCCTCACTTGTGAACAAGACCTCGAGATATTTAAACTCCTCCACTTGAGGCAGGACCTGACTCCTAACCTGGAGAGGGCAATCCACCCTATTCCGGCTGAGGACCATGGTCTCAGATTTGGAGGTGCTGATTCTCATCCCAGCCGCTTCACATTCGGCCGCGAATCGCTCAAGCGAGAGCTGGAGATCACGACCAGATGAAGCCAACAGAACCACGTCATCTGCAAAAAGCAGGGACGCAATCCTGAGGCCACCAAGCCACACCTCGGCTGCACCTAGAAATTCTGTCCATTTAAGTTATGAACAGAATCGGTGATAAAGGGCAGCCTTGGCGGAGTCCAACCCTCACTGGAAACTAATCCGACTTACTACCGGCAATGCAGACCAAGCTCTGACACCTGTTGTACAGGGACTGGACAGCTTGTACAAGGGGGTCCGGTACCCCATACTACCAGAGCACCCCCCACAGGAGCCCCCGGGGGACATGGTCAAACGCTTTCTCCAGGTCCACAAAGCACATGCAGACTGGTTGGGCAAACTCTCATGCCCCCTCCAGGACCACAAAGAGGGTATAGAGCTGGTCCACTGTTCCATGACCAGGACAAAAACCACACTGCTCTTCCTCAATCCGGGATTCGACTATCCAGCGGACCCTCCTCTCCATGACCCCTGAATAGACCTTACCAGGGAGGCTGAGGAGTGTGATTCCCCTCTAATTGGAACACACTCTCTAGTCCCCCTTCTTAAGAAGAGGGACCACCACCCCAGTGTGCCAGTTCAGCGGCACAGCATCCAGAGCCTTATGGAACTCCAGGAGGATCTCATCCACGCCCGGGACCCTGCTGCCAAGGAGCTTTTTAACCACCTCAGCGACTCCAGCCCCAGAGATATGAGAGTCCACCCCTGAGTCCCCCAGCTCTGTTTCCTCATCAGAAGATGTGTTGGTAGGATTAAGGAGGTCTTCGAAGAATTCCCTCCACCGACCCACAACGTCTGGAGTTGAGGTCAGCAGCTCCCCATTTACACTGTACACAGTATTGACGGAGCACTGCCCCCCCCCGAGCCGCCTGATGGTGGACCAGAATCTCCTCGAAGCCATCCAGAAGTCTTTCTCCATGGCCTCGCCGAACTCCTCCCACGTCCGAGTTTTGCCTTGGCGACAGCCAAAGCCACATGCAGCTTAGCCTGTTTGTTATGGACAATCCATGACGAGCACAGAAGTCCAGAGACAAGACACCATTTGGGTTCAAAGGGGGGGACCATGTCTCCCAATCACTCCTCTCCAGGTCTTACTGTCATTGCCCGTGTGAGCATTGAAGTCCCCCAGCAGAACAATGGAGTCCCCAGAAGAAGCACCCACCAGCACTCCCTCCAAGGACTCCAGAAAGGGTGGGTACTCTGAACTGCTGTTCGGTGCATAAGCACAGACAACAGTCAGAACCCGTCCCCCCACCCGAAAGCGGAGGGAAACTAACCTTTCATCCACCAGGGTAAACCCCAACGTGCAGGCACCAAGCCGGGGGCTGATGAGAATACCCACACCTGCTCGGCGCCTCTCACCATGAGCAACTCCAGAGTGGAAGAAGGTCCAGCCCCTCTCGAGGGTACTGGTTGGTCGTCTCACCCTGGAGCTTACAAACCTTGCCTGATTGGTTCCCAGGCCTGGAACAGTGCCTTCCTCTGCAGCCCCCCAGAGCGGCCAACTGTTGCTGCACGTGACCTACTTCAGCTAAGCAGTGCTGTGCTGAGGCCATTACAGGAATCCTGCTGCTGCTTTGCTTTAGTTCTGTTCAAACCCTGTTTTACTTGCTGACTAGCTCCATGGAAGGATTCAGTTTGGAGCTGAAAACCACTGGCGCTGTTTCAGTGTGTGGATGTGTGGGATGGATTTTACCTTTAACTTAACTTTTTTGTGATAATGAACATTTTTTGTTGTTCATACAACATTTTTTTTTTTTTTTTTTTTTAAATTCTGGAGGATGTTGGTATGGGTATGGCAACATTTTCTGGTGAAATGCAAACAGTCTGAAGTCTAACCACCATGCAGGACTTCTGGACCACGATCCTTTGCTTCCAGATGAGTCACCCCGCATATAGCTGAAGTTGAATGGGCCCAATGCATAAACCACCAAATGAAAAGCACCAGAAGAAGTTGAGAAGAACTACTTCTTCTGGTATTATAGCAGTTCTTTACTTCAATTCAATTCAACTTTATTTGTATCGCACCACTTCCCAATGATGCCATCTCAGGGCACTTTACAGACACATCAATTCAAGCCAATTCATCTCAAACAGCCTAGCTAAGAGAAAAACCTACAGATTGCATCGAATTTTTACTTCAATCCAATCTCCCATCCTGAGCTGCATGAGGACAATGGGAAGAAGAAGCTCTTTTTTAACGGGAAGGTAAAACCTCCAGCCAGTCCCAGCTCAGGGAGGCCAGCCATCTGCAGGGTTAACGCTGTCAACCTGTGTCAAAACGTGGACGTAAGCTCTGAACTCGACTGGATGAACTGACTTATTAACCATGGCAATGTAAGAGATACTTGGAAGTATGAAGGTGGCGACATATGACGATGTTTGAAACCGACGTCCCCATAAGGGAATAATAAATGAGCCTTTAGATCGACCACATCATCTTTCCAAGCCACAGAGGAGAAGAAGCTGTTGTGGTGAGACTCAGATATCAATCACTAGTCTGAACCGGATGAGAAGGTTAATGTTGGAACAGTTGATTAATACAGGTCCAATGAAACATGTGAAGACTCCTGAAGAAACAAAACAAAATAGGGTCGATGTCGGGAAAAGGGCCTCCAGTGCACGCAGTCATCACCTCCACAGCAAACACTTTCTGATCCCATGAGTTTCCTGATGCTGATGACGATACATGTTACAGAACAGCACAAGCAGCCCATGTCTAATGAGACCAGCCAAGGGTCCGGATGCTTCATCACAGTCCTTATTAAACCATATCTGATCCGTCTGAGACACATCTGTTCCACTTTGTGTAGCAGCTCACATGGAACCTTCCTGCAGAGTGTTTGCATTGCACCACATCCTGGAAATTTTTCATGATTGTTGACTTTCTTGGTAATAATATAAAAGCTCAAACAGGAATTTCAATGATTAAATACTAACTGGCCACTTGTTGCTGAGGACAGGTGAGTTTTAATTGCTTTTTAGTTCATTTGAGGAATTTATTTTCATGCTAGCATGTTCAGTTCATAATTTTCTCACAGTTAAGGGTTAATAATTCTTTTTAATTTACCCTAATTCAGAATGAGCATGTTTGACCCAGAAAGGAAACTCCAGAGTGCAGTTTAACGTCTCAGTGAGCTCTGACTTCAGTCACATGCTGAGTTTTCCATCAGCAGCCAGTGTTGTCGATCTGTCTCCAAAGCAAGCCGTTCTGTGTTAACGAAGAGATAAAAAGAGGGGATGCAGCTTTGCTGTCAGTGCAGATTACCTTGCAGTTTGGTCTGTCGGCTTCCGCTTTATCTCCAAATCTGTCTCCTGGCTTAGGACAAACACTCACACGCGCTCACAAACGCAGCAGAACAATGTGAATACAAACTCTGTACATGTACGTTTACACTTTGTTTGGAGAGATTTTCTGTCATGTTTAGGTCTGTGATGGTCGGACCAGAACCTTCAGAACGGAGCATCACCGCTCTCTGATGGCCTTTCGTCGTCACACAGCGGGTTGTTTTCCCTTTTCAGTGAATTTTCCTGGACCTAACCTTACCTCCACGCTCTTGTCTGCTAACTGCTGTCAGAAACTTTGACAAGTTACAAAATTTACTCTGATATTTGCATCACTTGGCTTTCATACGAAACAATCCAACGACCTGATAAAGTAGGCGACCTGGAGCCTCCACACAAGACGCTCGTCCTTCTCTTCTTTTCTTGTTTTATCACAGCTGAACAGAACAACAAGAAAATGTTGCTGAGACCAGGGGTGTCAAACTCTAATCCTGGAGAGCCGATATCCGGCGGGGGTTTGTTGTTTCCCTGCACCAACACACTTGATTCAAATCAAATGGATCCAACAGCTTCTTCATTTCTGTCAGGTGCATTGGAGTATGGAGACAACAACAACCTGCAGGATGCCAGCTCTCCGAACAGGAGTTTGACACTTGTGTCTTCGACTGTCATCAGACACAATATGGATCATGTTAACGCAGCGATTCTAACGTTTTTTCAGACCAGCGGCTCTCAAACTGGGGGTGGCCAGAGAATTGTAAAAAAGACATTTAGCCTTTATTTAACAGTTCGGGACTTTTAAACCTGGTATTAATCTTTGAAATG
>NC_136623.1:7699840-7844840 GCF_933228915.1 Telmatherina bonti | reverse complement strand
CTGCAGCTTCAAGGTTTAGTAATTCATTTAGATCCTGATTATCTGCAGTAGTCCTGCAACCATTCTTCCTGTTGTCCTACGTGACTACATATAAAAACTTAAAATGCTGTAAAATATATTTTAAAAAAAATCTGAGGTTTGTAAAAGTATTCTGGCTTATGTTGAAATGAGACAGATAAACAAGGTGATGAAAACATGGAATATCTCAGAACTGGTGGAGCACAAGAAGAGTCAGGACTAAAGGCAATTAGATGAAAAGGATCAGAACATGGATCTTAGAAAGAAATCTAGATCTTCAGCTGATCCATTTACTGTTGGCTGAAGCCTCTTCAGAAATGTTCTCCATGGAAACGTAGCTGTCAACAAGCCATTTTAAGAAAGGTAAATAGCACAGACTGAGGTATGTCACATGATGCAAGAACTGGACTGAAAATCAGTGGCAAAAGGTCTTATGGAGTGATTAATCCTCCCCAGAACCTGGACATCAACAAAAGTTCTTCAAGAAGTCTGGAGAATTATTTATGAAGACTAGTTCAAGAAAATTACTAGAAAACCCGTCTGAGGGCCCATTTATACTCCCTCCCTGGCTAGACCACACCTAGCCTCACCTAAACCACACCTAGCCACACCTATCCACACCTAAATCACATTTAGCCTTATCTAAACCACACATAGCCACACCTATCCACATTTAAACCACACCTATCCACACCTAAACCGTACCTAGCCACACCTAAACCACATTTATCCACACCTAAACCGTACCTAGCCACACCTAAACCGTACCTAGCCACACCTAAACCACATTTATCCACACCTAAACCGTACCTAGCCACACCTAAACCGTACCTAGCCACACCTAAACCACATTTATCCACACCTAAACCGTACCTAGCCACACCTAAACCGTACCAAGCCACACCTAAACCACACCTATCCACACCTAAAACGTACCTAGCCACACCTAAACCACATTTATCCACACCTAAACCGTACCTAGCCACACCTAAACCACATTTAGCCACACCTAAACCGTACCTAGCCACACCTAAACCACATTTAGCCACACCTAAACCGTACCTAGCCACACCTAAACCACATTTATCCACACCTAAACCGTACCTAGCCACACCTAAACCACATTTAGCCACACCTAAACCGTACCTAGCCACACCTAAACCACATTTAGCCACACCTAAACCGTACCTAGCCACACCTAAACCACATTTAGCCACACCTAAACCGTACCTAGCAACACTTAGCCGCACCGAAACCACACCTGGCCACACCTATCCAAACTTAAACCACATTTAGCATCACCTAAACCGCACCTAGCCAATCGCTCATGAAAAAAAGAAGATTTAATGGTAATCTTAGAGGCAGAGAGGGTGTCTGCCTCCCAAAACCAAACTGGGAGCTGGTTCCCTAGCAGTGTCACATTTTATCTCCCGTGCTCCCTGATGGAGTCCGTTTCTTATCAAACACATTTAGCCCTCATACTTCCACCCATCTTTTACGTTGCCATAGTTGTTAAGTAAGTGTCATCCTTTAGGGGCAGTGCTGAGTTTGTAGAAACACTTCCACATTTTAACAATGGTTGTTTGCGGTAATGCACCGCAATAAAGACGTTTGCAACCATCCAAAAACACCAGACGTCTTCTGCATCGGTGGCCGTAAGAGGGTCCGGTCTGTGGTGTGGAATAAAACGCTCAGACTTAAATGGGCTTTTACCTCATCAAAACTTCTTTTCTTTTAAACACCTATAAAACCCATTTCTCCTGTTTCCTTGCAAATATAAAGAAATTTGGAGTTTTGAACAATCTTTTAAATGTTAAATGTCATTAAATGAAATGTGGAAATGTGATGGTGAATATTTACCTTTAGTCCAGGTGACTCCACCTTCATTGGCCATGCAACAAATAAACGGCTCTGTCAACATTATTTGGGAAATATATAAAAGTTTCTACCTTAAAGACGTTCTCATCTACGAATTGAAACTTTACGACACTCAAGGCAATCATAAAGTAAGATCAACTCAGACAACTACTCATACAGACTTGTTTACCCTAAAGAACAATTATTAGTAATTAGTTATGTTTCTGTCTTCCCCAGACTCTTTCTAGCCAAGATTCAACGTCTATACTGATTGAAAGATCAGATCTCAAACCAGAAACTGAGTATTGTATAAGAGCCAGATGCATGCCTGGATCGAAGGTGGGCTATCAGGGCATCTGGAGCGAATGGAGTAAACCAACATGTTGGATCACCGAACCAGAAGAAGGTAAAGTAACACTGTTTTTTCATTGTGATTATCTACATTCAATGACAAAATCAGAGGGAAGGTGATATTTCTACGGCTTACAATAATGTGAGGAGTAAACATGAAAACAAGAGGTTCAAATTCAGCTTTTCAGAGATTTTTGGAGGCCGCTTCATTTGTAAAAATCTCGTTATGAATAAAGTTTTGTTCTTGAAATACAAACAAATCTCTCTCCAGGAACAAATATTGTACAGCGTGTGGTAAGAATGACTTTAGTCAGTCTCAGACATCAGAAAGAGTGTTTTCCCCGCTGCTTTCAGAGGAAATTTCAGATCAGTCATTGGTATCAGCCACTCAGTATGCTCACAGTATGTCTGCGTACTATCTCTGCTGTGAAAACATACCCCTGATTCCTCACTAATTTGCAAATCATCACACTAATTTTAATATCAAACATAACTAGAATAATTACAAACTGCCATTTTTAAATGATGATTTTATTTAGTGAAGGAAAAACAAGTTCTTAAAACCTTTATGAGCCTGTGTGAGAAAGTATTTCCCCCCTGAATCTGATAACTGGCTGTTCCACCTGCAGCAGCAACAACTGCAACCAAGCGTTTGTGATGCCTGCCAACAAGTCTTTCATGCGGCTGTGGAGGAGTTTCAGCCCACTCTTCTCCACAGAATTGTTTTAACTCAGACACATTGGAGGGTTTTCCAGCATGAACTGCCTGTTTTCGGTCCCACCACAGCATTTCAACTGGACTTGAGTTAAGACTTGGACTCGGCCGCTGCAGAACCCTTCATTTAATCTGTTCAGAGGTGGATCTGCTGGTGTGTTTCCAGTCGTTGTCCTGTTGTACAACCACCGTGTGCTTGAGCTTGAGGTGACAAACTGATGGCGGAACATTGTCCTTCATGGTTTTCTGGTAGACGGTGGAGTTTGTGGTTCCAGTTGTCCAGATTCTGAAGCAAAAGCAGCCCCAGACCATCACACTACCACCACCGTGTTGGACTGTTGCTATGATTTTTTTTTTTTTTTTTTTATCATACAGTGTTTTATTTTTACACCACATGTGATGGGACACACACCTTCCAGAAAATTCATCTTCTGTCTCATCAGTCCAGAGAATTTTCTCCAGAAGTCTTGGGGATTATGGATGTTTCTTGGCAGATGTGAGACCAGTCTTTGTGTTCGTTTTGGTCAGTCGTGGTTTTGTCCTTGGAGCTCTCCCATGTTGCATTTCTGCATTGTCTCTTTCTGATTGGTGAATCATGAACTTTGAGCAAAACTGAGGCCAGTGAGGCCTGCAATTCTTTAGATTATGTTCCTGGTTCTTTTGTGACTCCTGGATTAGTCGTTGTTTTGTTCTTGTAGTAATGTTGGAAGGTTTGTTCCCAGTTTTGCGGATCGTGCCACTGACTGTTGTTGGCCAGAGTCTGAAAGCCTTGGAAACGGCTTGCAACGTGTCCAGACTGACTTCATTTCAATGCATGATGTGTTTCTTTTCTCTCAGCCTGCTTCACTTTCTCCAACAGCTTTTATTGAAGTAATTTCATAGTTGAGCAGGTCTGGATGTGATCAGTAAAATTGAAGTCAGCTTGCTAAAAAAGTGGTTAATCACAGTTAATTCATACCTTTACAAAGGGGGTCGAGGGGGGAGGTACTTTTTCACACAGGGTCATGTAAGTTTGGAAAGCTTTTTATGTTTGTCTAATATTAAAACTAATGTAATGATATGAAACAATTAAGTGTGACAAATTTGTAAAATAGTAAGAAATCAGGAAGGGGGCTGGTACTTTTTCAGTGTTGTAAATGTATGTAGACATGAATATATGGATTAATTGGTGAATGTATCTATATGTATCTGAAAAGTCCTCCGATTTATTTGGTACCTGCAACATACTGTACTTATTTATTACCTCTTTTTTTACTTTGTCTCTTTTTGTTACTCCTGCTGCATATTTTAATCCTGTCACCAACTAAATTTTGTTGCAAGTTCACAAAGACAATGATCCTAATCTTACTCATGTCTGTAAAATGACTCATTAACTGTGTGATTTCAGAACTCTCTGAACAGGAAAATATAATCATGTTTTGGGCCAAATATCTGAGCCCAGTGTGTCTGTCTGCTGCAGTCCTGTTTTTGGTTTTCATAAGTCCTACAGCGAGGTAATTTATCTCTACTCTGACCTGGTTTCGTGTCTGAGAAATACATTATCTGAGTGCTTGGATCTTGTGTTTCGTCTCTGTCTCATCTTTCCTTTTATTTGCAGAATGAAGATAAAAACTATCACTCACATGCCATCGCCGGCCTCTTTCTTTCAGCCTCTGTTTCAGCAACATGAAGGAAACCTCCAGGTGAAGTGATCATCCTTTTTCTTCCTTTACTATGTGTAGGAGACAGAATGCCAAAAGCATATGGTGTATAGGGTGCGCTAGAGAGTGTGTGTGTTGCAGGCACTGATTCACGTGAGTGTGGGCGTGTGTATGGCACGGAAGTGTTAAGGTGCTCACTCACCTGCAGCACGAGGGAGAGAGAGAGTCAGGGCTGGGAGCCGTATTTTTTGTTGACCGCCTTGTACTACTCATTCATTTACATTTTTCTGTTTAATTCTGCAATAATCCGCCAATCCATCCTGCCCGTTGTTATCCTCTGTGCGCACTGTTCAATAAATGCACAAAACGCATCTTTGGATCTCAGCGTTATGTTTCAATAGCCTTCTCGCGCGTCACAAATGTACAATCTACAGGACCCAGCCTTAAACTCTCCGCGGCTAAAGGATATGCTTTAGGAAGCCGCAACACTATGTTTTATGGAAGGTTGGAGAAAAGCCTGTGGAGCTTTTAAGATCGTAATGATCACACTTGGTCCACATGACCCTTAATCAGACAATGCAGTTCAGAAAATGAATGAATGAATGAATAAATGAATAACACTGGTAGAAAGACAAGCTGGACACACCTGAATTAAAGCAGAAACAGGCATCCAGAGCTCCACACCAGCAAGAGGTGAAATATGTTCAGGAAACCACAAAGAATTCTGTTGAACACAGTTTGGTTCAGCTTTATTTGTAAAACGTCTCTTCCCAACAACGTCATCTTTATTTATTTTACAGACATAATCACTCAAAGACAATCCGCTGTGATCCGATCAGTTCAAATCCACGTTAGCTCTGTTACTGACTGTGTTCGTGCAAACCAGTTCATGAGAAAAAATTGCCTATAGAAAGGAAATTTGTTTCGACTCTTGTCTTTAATTCAACCCCTATCCTGAGATGCACTGGGAAAGAGTGGAAAGGAAGAAAGTCCCTGTTTTCCTTACTGGGACTCTTCCCACCAGCTCCCTGGGTCACCTCGCTCTGTATGCTCACCACGGCAGGCTTGCCCTAACTGGGGGTTGGTGGCATCCTCCTCTGTCCTAAGGGTAGTGGTGGGTTCCCCGGCCTGCCATGGGTTCGGTACTGGTTGCCTCTTTTGAAATGATTGGTGTGCCAGTGTGGTCCCAGAGATTTAACTTCCACATTAAGCCAGATATTGGAGACTAGGACTTGTCTGGGGGGTTTGGGACTGTGGACTGGGTCAACAGTCAATAATAGTAAAACACTTAGCGCTGCTATTTGTATGGAAAGTGTTGTAAATGTAAAATTTTGATTGAAAAGGAGTGAAACCCCCGACAGAACACGTCTCATCCGTCTGTTTGAGGTGGAGAGGACAAGAAAGAAGGACCAATAGACACTGCAACTGAGAGAGAGAGAAAGGAAAGACAAGTTAATGATGCAGATACTGTCACATATTTATAAATGTAAAATAAAGAGCAGAGAGACAAGCAGGGAGAAACTGCTCAGGTAATTATGTGACATCGTTCAGCAGTCTAAGTTTATAGCAGCATAACTAAGGGATTACAATATATTGTAATATATACGTAATATTGACGCGTTGTTCCACAAAAAAGAGTTTTGTGGGGAAACTACATTGACTCTGCAGCTGTGACACATCCAATATGGCAGAGACCCAGTTTCACTCTCCAGCGCTCAATGAGGCGTCTACATATAAATGATGTCCATGTTTTCTGCGTTGTCTTCTTCCTGTTTCTCTTCTTCTTCACTGGTTTGTTCCTTTTGCTGGTTAGCTACAACTCAACGCTGCCCCCATGATTTCTGGTTGTATTGCACTACTTTCTGCTTCAAGTGACGAAAAGCTAAACCGTTTCAAAAAGGGCTAAATTACACGCCTAACTGATGCAGGAGACTGATAAAACTGTCCGTACGTCTGCTTGTCTGTCTTCTCTGTCTTCTCTGTAAAACATAAATGGGCCTTTAGAGACTTTCAGAACCACAATTAAACCTGCAGTCTGAGAATAAGATGCTCTTTTTGGCATATAGAATAATATTTCTATGGAGTTTAGTCATGAAGAGCTTTATATGTGAGGACTAGAATGTTAATTCTGTTCTGGATCCCGACATTAGGATTACATGCTACTCAGTCACAAATCATGCTTCTTCTGTTAAATTTGTAGGAATGGCTGTCACTTCACCACAAATGTGTACTGACGTACAAACCTGAAGAGGACTTGATAACCAGCGCTGTGACTGTTGTTCCAAAGTTCATCCTGAAGGATCCAGAAGAATACAGAGGTTTTAACAACCCTCCAATAACACACCTGGAATTCCCTCAGCATCTGACCTCCTATGTTGGCTTACCTGTGGTGCAAGTGGCCTCCCCACCTATCTCTATAGAAGGTGAAAAGGACTTTCCTTACACTCAGCTACCATTTCCTGTTTGGGGGGTTGATATTTCACAAAAAGAAGCCACCGCCCCTCCGCCTGAACATTTCTTGGATATCAGCAAAGGTGATTCTGGCTGCAGCTGTGAGGACCTGAGCCAAAGCCCAGAGTGCAGTTTACCGAGCAGTCCCGTTGATGAGTCCCGTTTGCCACATTTCTGTAACGATTACTGCATCCTCAACAAAACAGCCGAAGGCATTGTTCCCGTTTTAATGTCCAAACAAAGCAGTGGAAAAATTCTTTCTGATTCCCAGCAGGCAGAAGGATGAAACTGGAAGGAGATTTGTGGGTTAGGGTTTGGGTTAGAAAAAGATTTAGTCATGAGAGATGATGATGAGTTGCACAAGCAAACCATGATACCCTCAAACACCTGTGAGCATATAATGCAAGTTTTACTTCATTTAACATCTGAATGTATGTGTGTTGGAAAATTGTTATGAGTTTGATTTGTATTAGATATTAGACATATATACATTGATTTGTTGTATTTTGTAGTCCATGTAGATAAAGTTCAGACATTGTACTCATTGTGAACTGCTTTCTTTAACTCATGTATGACCTCTCAATGGAATGCGCTGGTAATGTTAGAGGCAGGAAGAGTTTCCTGCAGCGCATCTGTTTTTGTCAACTGCTTGGTTGACCAGTTGTTTAAAGGTTAAAGGTTAAAGGCAATAAAGTAATATAGTAAGTGATTGATGCTTAGTGAGTTCAGTTTAGTCTTAAATAAGAGATAATGATTGTTTCATATGGTCTGCCCAGCAACAGAGGAGGAGTTTCGGAACTATATAAGCTGCCGACTTTCTTTACTTCTCAGAGATCTCTCCATGTATGACTTACATGTATCATTTGTGTGAATAAACTAACAAAGGCAGTTTGACTCAGCATCATTGTTTCTCATCCACAAAGATTTTTCCAGCACAGTATGTCATTTTGATTTCTTTTCAGGGGCAAAATTAAAAAGTAGAAACACTCAATGAGTGCATCAAGCCACTGTAATTTCTTTTTCACCATGATTGTTAGCATTATTTTTTAGTTAGTAGCTCTAATAACAAAATGATCCCTACCTTCCCATGAAGAGTCTTTAAAAAAAACAAAAAACTTATTGATCCAGGTAATAATCCAGATCATCCACAAAATCCAATAACTTGTTCCTTGGTCTATTTCTGAGATTTCCTGAAAATGTATATCGCTAACAGACAGACAGACAAACCAACACTGTCAAAAATATAATCTCCACTTTGCAGAGATTATAAAATTGATAATTATAGATTTTTTTTTTGTGTAAAAAGTACATCTGCTTTTTGCTTTGGCTAACCTACATATGTAAAGCTTGTAGCATTTGCTGTGTGGACAAAAAAGATTTTGACATTAGAATTTAATCAGTTACACAACAGCTTAGTGTGAGACTGTTTCATATGCATGAGTGATGATTGTTTGTAATATAACCTACTTTTCTGTAATATTTTTATAACAAAGTCATAACTTGAGAAAAGTCAATATTTCCAGCCAAATGTAACTTTAAAAGAAATTATCCATCTTCCTGTAAAAAAAAAAAAGAAATCTGCTGGTTTGCATTTATATAGAGTCATACCCCCCAAAAAAGGTGCTTGCAATTTTATTTTGTTTTATTATGAGGTGTTGGTTTGAGAGGTATATGTAAATGTAATGTTTCAAAGAACCATGTACAATCCTGGTTATGAATCAATGTATTAATGTTCAGTCTGACAAAGTAGTCCCATTGTATATCTACCTTTTTCTAATAAAGTTTTAGTAAACTTTGAGACAGTAATGGAGCTTTCTAGTGATTTTTCTGTCCTTTTATTACAATTTTTTTTAATGATTGTACTTTTCTCTTTTTATTCACTTAATATACGACTTTTTAACCACAAATTTTGACCTCACAAAACACTTAGAAATATTAATATTCATACCACTTATACACTTTACATACAGTTGTTGAAAACTTTCAGAAGCTAGCTAGCTAGCTAAAAGGGCTAACAGGCTCATTAGCTGCAGCCTGGAGGTAGAAACTATTGATCATCTATTTTATCACTGTTTGTTCAGGATTAATGTACAAATTTTATCCGAAAGAAAACAGAACAATGCGTACATTTAGAGAATGACATTTTTTTAATTTTGAAGATAAAAAAGTGAAAAAGGACTTGACATTTTTTGGACAACTTGTTATACTCATGGGAAAGTTTCATATTCATAAAAGGAAATGGGCTGATGGCAAACAGAGCTTTGCGATGTTTTTACAAGAACTCCATCATTAAAGATCTTGAAAATCCTGAGGCCTGAAAAACTCCGGGCATATTGGACAAATCCTTATTTCACTGATATAGTCTCAACGATAATTTGTATGATATGTATGTGTATAGACGTATACACAGGTGAAGACCAAGGCCGGATTATCCAATGGGCATTATAGGCACAGGCCCAGGGGCCTGCGACCACTTGGGGCCCACGTGGGGCAAACATAGGATAAACACCAGTTTGGACATGAAACAAAATGTATGTTAAAAGCCAGATAGTTACACCACAGTATCCAGTGTATTGCTATTGGGACCAATGGCTGAGAGATGTTCGAAATGTAGTTTCACAATGTATCATTCACAATTTTCACAATGTTGCAGTTAAGGTGGCCAGATGTCACGCTTTATACGGGATAGTCCTGCATTTCTATTACTCTCCACACGTCCCACAAAACGGGGTGCTGTCCCGCATTGTTACTGTTCTACTTAGTGACTGGCATTTAAATGTACAATAACGAGTCAGTATGACTTTCAGCACTAAGTATTTACTGAGAAGCTCGTCAGAACATAACATGCGTGGCAGGTACAGGAGTATCCATACGATGCAGAGAGACTCTTCATTTGTATCACGTGATGTGATCACCATAGAAACATGAAACACTACGGGCCGCAATTTGGACAAACATATTCTGAGAATATTACAGTTACGACCAGGCTTCACTTTTGTGAAGAAAAAAAACAAACAATCAAAACAAAACTGACTTTTACTAATTGTGTGTGGCAAAAGATTTGACACATCACACCGCCTGCTGATTTGAGTTACACTCGTGTCATGTTTCTCTTTTCTTATTGATTGCTGATATGGACCGATGTGTCTGGAATAAAGGATAAAGTAAATTAATCAAACTAGGAGGCGGGACTTAATGCACATCTAGGATGCACCGGTGCACCGACTAATGAAAATTAATAAATAAATACACCAATTGATCATGGAGGACAGGGAGACGACCGCAGCGAAGAAGAAAAGAAAGTCTTGTTGCAGCAAAGACTGGGAAAGCAGATATTCCTGGGTTAAACCTGTTTGAGGAGACTGTGAGAGGGTTTGTGAAATTTTCCCGTCACACAGCGGGGAATGGCACAAAAATTCGAATCATAAAAAACGCGCTACTCAGAGGGAGGCTTTATGTTTGGATAGTAATTTTATTACCAAAGAGCAGAATAGAAAGTTGTTTTTTTTTTGTTTTTTTTTTTTAACTTTGTCATGCCAGAGTGGAATCTCACATTGTCCCACATTTTCAGTCTTTGTCCCACATTTGGTGAGAGAAGAACTGGTCACCCTAGTTGTAGTGGGGAAGGGGGGGGCCTGAAACACTCTGGGCCCAGGGGCCTGTGCACTTTTAATCCAGCCCTGGTGAAGATGCTCAAATTTTTTAAATGTATTTTTCCATGGCCTGCATATTCTTTTTGGACCTATTTTAATTTCATTCTTGACCCCCTGACTAATCAGTTAATGTTCTGTATTTTTTGTGTAATAAAACATAATTTAAACAAAACAAAACAAACAAAAACAAAACAACAACAGTGCAATAGATTATAAACCTGCAATTCTCAAAGTGCCCAGTAGTCGGCGCGGGGGCGCCGTTTAGCCTAGCGACTACAAAACACATAGAAACGCCGAAGAAGAAGCAGCTCGGTTGCATCCTTTTCTGCAGAAACTAACTTAACTTATATTTAAGTCTCTCAGTGTTTCTCCAGCTGTTCTCTCACAGCTACAGGAACCATTACGTTAAAACAGCAACTGCGGTGAAATTCGGAGTAATCTTGAGTCATAGTTTTCACCTTTACTGCATCTGCTCAGCGCATGACAAACAATGAGTAATAACATCCTCAACGTGTCGGGTTTGCCCCAAAACTTGCACACCGAGGAGGAGGCTGCTGCCATAGAAGAAGCCATCAGGACGGCTGTAAATGATGTGATGCAGGTGATGAGCAGCGCCTGCAGCCGCAGGATGCTGGAGCTCCAGAGGATGGTGGCCGACAGGGACAAAGAGATCCGCAGGCTGCAGTGCAAGCTGGAGGAAAGTGAAAGTGAGCTGAAGCTGCTGCGTGGGAAGGTCGGCAGGATGGAAATAAACTCTGCTGCTGCTGCTGCTGATGATGATGATGATGATGCTGTCATCAGCGGCAAGAATCAGCTGGAAAAGCAGCTTCAAGCCCCGTCCTGTGGTGAGTTTAGTTCAAAACAGGAGGTGAACAGGTGGGAGGGCGGAATAACGTGGCATGACATGTCCTGCGTGGACCTTTACATGTAGTCCACAAATCCACCCACTTATTTTCTGTCTGTGTATCCACTGATCAGGTGTAGGTGCAGCAGAACCCACAGGACTTCCCCCAAAATACCTTGGAGTAGTGGAGGCTTTTCCCCACCAACATGCCCAGACTGACACATGGGAGAGCCAGGGAGGATCTGGATGCACCCCCCCTCTGGTCAAAGAGGAGCCCTCTGACCTGCAACCCGTCATCAAATGGGAAGTGTGTGAGGGGAGTTTGCTGGACCAGCTGGAAGGTCAACATGCAAAAAAGGGTAAGCATCACCAGGTCAGAGGGGATGGCTGCATGACATGCATCTGCAGAAACGAATGGTTGAAGTGAAGCGAGTGGGAAGCGGGATCCCTCCTACACGCATCGTGCTTTTAGTCACATCTGGCTGATTTACCGATGATTTACTGAGAAAGATGGCACGTTTACGTGACCCCATGCTATTAGTTCACGCAGAACAATCAATATGTGGAGGAGGATTTAACATTTTCCCCTGCAACCTTTCACGCCCACGCATCAGATTAACATCATGAGCACTTCTCTTTTTTTTTTTTAAACATATATTTATTTAATTTTGAAGATTGGTTAAAAACATAGAGAAACAGAATCTACAAGATTATACAATTCAGACCAGCTATACCTCCAACCCCACCCTCCCAATATCTCATCTATCCAGGTAGAAAGAAAGAAAAAGAAAGGAAAGAAACATATGTACATATACATACACACATATATACATACACATGTACAGACATATAACCAGTCGATCTAAATGCATGGTACCAAATTAAATTGTATGCAGATATTCAAACTAAAGAGGAATAGGCTCAAGCATTATATCTAATACACATAAAAGTACATCAGAAGTGAATGTATTATTGCCATAGAAATATGCAAAGTATTAATAATGAACAAACTTATAGAATGTATTGAGATGCTGTTGCAGGAGTCTGGAAATCAGTAGACTTGAGAAAGTTTAAAAACTGACCCCAATTCAGTAAAACACATCAGCTTTTATGTCAACTTCTCCATCGCTAAGCATGAGGATAATTCATGAAGCCAATAATTAATAGGAGGGCAAGATGTATTTTTCCATGAGAACCTCTGAGGAAACATGAGTTATGTGTTGATTTTATTTTAGTGATTTGTTTAATCAAACATTTAAGCACATTTATCTGTTTTTGTGGTGCAAAATATGTCTAGAACCACAAATCCAGGCACATCTAGGAAAACTGTCTCATTTACATCTGATTCTTCACCAGCATGAAGGAACTCTGCTTTTCAGTGGTTTTTTTCAGTCCTTTTAACCAGACTGTTATGAACGTTAACATATAACATTCAATTCAATTCAGCTTTATTTGTATAGCGCCACTTCACAACAATGTTGTCACACTTTACATACAAATCATTTCGAGCCAATTCATACATATCCTATAATAGAAACCAACTGATTGCATCGAGTCATGACTTGGATCCAATCCCCCATCCTGAGCTGCACGTGGCGACAGTGGGAAGGAAAAAACTCCCCTTTAACAGGAAGAAAACCTCCAGCAGAACCCGGCTCAGGGAGGGCAGCCATCTGCCTGGACTGGTTGAGGTGGAGACGACAGGAAAGACAGATCAACATGTAAAACTGCACTTATTCAGGAAGACCTGCGGAAAAAAAGGAGAAATAAGTTAGAGACGGCAATATTGGCATATATTTATACATTAAAACATTAGAGAAATGGAGCAAGGTACTTCTCAGTGCATCAGGTAACATCCCCATTGCTACATACAGTTGTGCTCATATGTATTCATCCCCTTTCATTACAGAAAAGGCTGAATTTACAACAGTCACTCAAATAACTAAAGACTTAAAAAAAGGAACAATAACTAAAAATTTGCAAAAATATAATTTAGTAATATAAAACACTGTTTTTTAATTTAATTGAGTTGAAGAAAGAAAAAACAAACAAACAAATGTGTCCTGGACAAATGAGAGACTTTTCTGTTGAACAGTGGGACAAAATACCTGTCAACAGGTGCAGAAGTCTGACTGAGAGGAACAGAAAACACCTGACTGGAGCGGAAACATTAAAGGATTGTTCAACTAAATATTACTTTATGAGTGATGTAATATGTAATAAATTATCTTATTTATTTGCTTTTTAAAAAATATTTCTATTGAACCAAAATTAGAAAATAATGTCATGATTTTCATAAAAAAATTTATTTAGGTAAATTTAGTCAATTTCAGCTTATTTTACAGGCAGCTGTTTTTTTCTTCTTTAATGAAACGGTATGAATAAATATGAGCACAATTGTAAGTAATGGATGGCTAGACGACCCATAAAGAGCAAAGAGCAGAACCTGGACAGTTGGGTCCCGTACATGCAGACTCCAACTCAGGAGATGCTCATATCCTAACTATAAGAATCATGGAAAAGGAAGGTTTTCAGCTCGATCTTAAAGGTGTGGAGGGAGTCTGCCTCCCGAACCCACGGTGGGAGCTGGTTCCATAAGAGAGAAGCCTGATAGCTAAAGGCTAAAGCTGCTAAACATGCTAAGAGAGGGCTGCAAAGCCTGTTTTGCTTTTTTATTTTTATTTTATTTTTTCAGTTTGATGGTATTTCATTGAAACTGTGTTTGAAAAACTCCAAATAGTTTGGAAATGAGCTGAAAACGGCCATGATCTAAGACCGATGTGTAGCGGTGGCTTTTTAGGCTCGTTAGAGTTGTCACGATATTAAAATTTCAAACTGGATACTGATAATAAGGAAGGTTTTTCGACACAACGGGCTTCTGTGCATCGTGAGGAGTAAATAAGTTGTGATCTGACGTCAGTCTCCAGTAAAACCAGAAAAAGTCACCAAATTTAAGGCAAGTCGCTCGCTTTAAAAGTAGCCGATAGAGAGGTCTAAAACTTTGTAAATATATTCATAAAGTGTCTAAACATAAAGCTCGCTAATCTACAGATCAGAAACCAATGAACAGCAACAAACTGTGCAATAACATTATAACTATGATTCATTCACTGTTCTGCACTGTTTATATCTGGAATATGATATATTTCTGGTCTGTATATTCTCAGGCACAGAGATTTTTTATTTTTGAACCAGGCTGTAAACTTGTTTATTTCTACAGTAAACATGTTTATTTCTGCTGTGAACATGTTTATTTCTACAGTAAACGGGTTTATTTCTGCTGTAAACATGTTTATTTCTACTGTAAACATGTTTATTTCTACTGTAAACGTGTTTATTTCTGCTGTAAACATGTTTATTTCTACTGTAAACATGTTTATTTCTGCTGTGAACATATTTATTTCTACAGTAAACATGTTTATTTCTACTGTAAACATGTTTATTTCTACAGTAAACATGTTTATTTCTGCTGTGAACATGTTTATTTCTACTGTAAACGTGTTTATTTCTACTGTAAACGTGTTTATTTCTGCTGTAAACATGTTTATTTCTACTGGTAACATGTGTATTTCTGCTGTAAACATGTTTATTTCTGCTGTAAACTTGTTTATTTCTGCTGTAAACATGTTTATTTCTACTGTAAACATGTGTATTTCTACTGTAAACATGTTTATTTCTGCTGTGAACATGTTTATTTCTACAGTAAACATGTTTATTTCTACTGTAAACATGTTTATTTCTACAGTAAACATGTTTATTTCTACTGTAAACGTGTTTATTTCTGTTGTAAACATGTTTATTTCTACTGTAAACATGTGTATTTCTGCTGTAAACATGTTTATTTCTGCTGTAAACATGTTTATTTCTATTGTAAACATGTTTATTTCTGCTGTAAACATGTTTATTTCTACAGTAAACATATTTATTTCTACTGTAAACGTGTTTATTTCTACTGTAAACGTGTTTATTTCTGCTGTAAACATGTTTATTTCTACTGTAAACGTGTTTATTTCTGCTGTGAACATATTTATTTCTACAGTGAACATGTTTATTTCTACTGTAAACATGTTTATTTCTGCTGTAAACATGTTTATTTCTACAGTAAACATGTTTATTTCTACTGTAAACATGTTTATTTCTGCTGTAAACGTGTTTATTTCTACTGTAAACGTGTTTATTTCTACAGTAAACATGTTTATTTCTACTGTAAACATGTTTATTTCTGCTGTAAACGTGTTTATTTCTACTGTAAACGTGTTTATTTCTACAGTAAACATATTTATTTCTACTGTAAACGTGTTTATTTCTACTGTAAACGTGTTTATTTCTGCTGTAAACGTGTTTATTTCTGCTGTAAACATGTTTATTTCTACTGTAAACATGTTTATTTCTGCTGTAAACATGTTTATTTCTACAGTAAACATGTTTATTTCTACTGTAAACATGTTTATTTCTGCTGTAAACGTGTTTATTTCTACTGTAAATGTGTTTATTTCTACTGTAAACATGTTTATTTATGCTGTAAACATGTTTATTTCTGCTGTAAATGTGTTTATTTCTACTGTAAACATGTTTATTTCTACAGTAAACATGTTTATTTCTGCTGTGAACATGTTTATTTCTACAGTAAACATGTTTATTTCTGCTGTGAACATGTTTATTTCTACAGTAAACATGTTTATTTCTGCTGTAAACATGTTTATTTCTACTGTAAACATGTTTATTTCTGCTGTAAACATTTTTAAAGCGGTTATGTTCAGCATCCCAACTCTTTTTAATCCGTTTTATTTATGCTTTATGAAATATTTTAAACCAATTCTAGAGCAAAGCTCAGCCTGATGAGCATGTGTCGTGCACGTTTTTGCAGAGCATTAGTCTGGATTTTTTTTAGTTTTCTGGGTAAGGTTTTCTAAGAAGTGCCTGGCTTTTGGTTGGTTGGTGCTTCTGAACTGAAACAGTGTGGTAAACCTGTCCCGTCGAGCACACCTCTGCAGTACTCCGAACTGACTTTTACCCGACTGTACCGTAGTTGTACTCAGCTGTAATCATCTCATGAAGATTTTACGTGTAATGATCACATCATTTTGCCACATTTGCTCATATAAGTGGATTTTCACTGACGCTGAAATGAGTTTGTCTTTATGCAGATTTATGTCACACTGGGTGATGTCTCTCAGATGTCATCAGAGTCTCGTAAAGTTTCTTTATTTTTGCATTTTACAGTGTTTTGTTGCTTTTAATGACACCTGCTGACAAACTAGGCAGCTTGAATGACAAAAAGGATGTTTTAAATGAAAAATCTAGTAACTTTTATTTTTTCTGCATGTGTTAAAATTAGCTCTAAACATGTTATTTTACCCACTGATCTGTTTTTTTTTTTTTTTTTTCTTACCTGGTTACAGTTCCCACGGCCCCTCACTTCTAAATAAGGTCTTTTCTTTTCATTAAAAAACAAACCATAAGTAAGCTCATTCCTGCTCGCTAACCAGCGCTGTAAAATCTACATTAGTTGTTTAAGCTGCAGCTTGGAAGAGCTTTGGTCCAGTTTTTCCAGCAGTAGAACAGAGTTGTGTTTTCTACCAATCAAACTCATGGGAAACCTGACCTAGCCCAGCGTGCTCAGAGAGACGTGATCTGTGGTCGACCTGAGAGCACCCACCCACCTGAAATGTTGTTGAGATGAAGCAGATAGATGTGAACGGAGGCAGTGGCATGAAGCACCGTTCAGATGGTGCCACCGTGCAAAAGAAACGCTGCACATGACCGAGTCGAGCACGTGCAAACATGCACAACGTTGTATGAGCAACCTCCAACTACTGTGCCACAAAAAGAGATAATAATCAGGAAGGGCTGGTGATATGTTGACTTTCCCCAATCCACTTTATTTATAGAATAAAACCACATGGCAGCCAGTGCACTCCAAAAGAATATCATCTAAAGCAGGACTACTCTGTTAGATATCCAGGTGGGCCAGATTTTTAAATAACAAAATGATCAGTAAATGAAGTCAGGAAAATAGAAAAAATGGAAAATCTGTAAAAATAAATGAATAAAATACACATTTACATTTATAAAAAATAAGTAGTTTATTACATTTTCAATTTTAACTTCAGTCCCACATGACAAGAGCAAATGCACAAAATAAAATAATGAAAATCCCAGTCAGAAACTATTTTTCTCCTAACTTTTAACATAAAAAGGTCATGTCACGCTAAACTTGTCGATGTGGTGCCTCTTTACACACCACCACACACTCATCGCATATTAAACACGTCGGTTTGACGCTCCAATGTGACGGCAAAATAACCAAATACTAATTAGTCCAGGCGGGGTTAAATCTGCGGTTTTCGTTGTCAATTTAGTTTTGGGACGGAGAACGACATGCTAGCTAGCGCTACTCTTACAACTTCAAAACACAACAACATGCGCTGGGGTTAATGTTGCTAGGCAACCAAGTGTTGCATTCATGGTCTGCATAACTGTAGGATTGTTGGCTACTTAATCAGTGTAGGAATCTTGAAGGTTCTTGGTTAATATCTTTATTCTTTTACACAAGCTGGGCCACATAGAGGTTGGTTCTGGGCCGCATGTGGCCCGCGGGCCGCCTGATCTAAAGAAATCCAGGAACTAACATAGACTAAAAGAAGTGAAAATCAAAAATGTATCGTCAGAAATAAACAGTAAAGAACACAGAAACGAAACTTAAGACTAAAACTACTGGTAGAAACACTGAGAGACAGCTAAAGGCTGAAAGACGACACAATGCTCGTCTGCGCTAAAAGCCAAGAAGTTAAAAAATGCAGTTTAAAGGATCCCAGTGTCGGCCAGTTTGATCTGGGAAGGCAGCTCGTCCCACAGATTGGAGGCCAGTATTAATCGTCTCTTGGTTGAACCCTAAAACAACTTCTGGACATGTTAAAGTCGGGAGGAGGATGAATTATGTGCTCAGAAGGCGAACTGAACGTGAAGGCTGTGATGATGATGATGATGAAGACAGCGATGCAGTGGAGGAATCGATGAAAGCCAAGCGTTGTGATGACACATGATACTCATTTGTAGCACCATTTCCTCTCCCTCCCAGCTGGAGTGTGAATCCTTCTAGCTGCAGGTTTCTACAGAAAACCACCTTTTGCCCTTCTGATCGCTCCTGAAACAACAAATCTGCTTCCTCCTACGAGAACCATCTCCAGGCCGTCGACAGGCCTGTGAAGGCGTATCACACCCTGTTCCTGCAAACGGCAAAGCGTCTGACAGAGAGCCAAACTGCACTAAAGAAATAGAAAAATATTCCAAAGGCCTCTGCAGCCATGTGTAAAGCAGATGGACAGCTGCGTTCTGCTCGAGGATGCCAGCTTTCCACCTCTAGATGAGAAAAGATCAGACGATTCTCCGCTTCACACTGACGTTCCTCGTCTTCGTCGTCGACAAACAGCCAACCTGCTTCTCAGAACTAACACTGGCAGCTGCTGATTCTTGGCTCAGAGGCAGTTTACACAAAGCAGGGACTTAAAACTAAAGTCCCCACTTTCTTTTTATGAAGCTTTTCAAGGAAATGGCCGATGCAAGCGCAGTTTGAAACATTTTGAGGGTTTTGTCCCAGAAAGTTGGATATAGAGGGAGGGAAACCGTTTGGGATGGACCCAGATCAGATCAGATCAGATAAGATAAACATTATTTATATAGCGCTTTTCATAGACACAAGGTCACAAAGTGCTTCACAACAATAAAACATATAAAACCTGCAACGTGTGGAAAAATGAAATAAATAAATAAAAACACAGCAGCATCACCGAGTCTTTTGGAGCTAAAATGCCTGAACAAATATGTTTTTAAGAGGTTTTTAAAAGCATCTGCTGAATCCAGACAGCACAGATCCTGAGGAAGCTCATTCCAGAGATGGGGAGCGACAGCTTTAAAAGAACGGTCTCCCCGGGTTTTAAAACGGGTTCGTGGGACCACCAACAGGTGTTTCCTGGTCCACCTTAGACTTCGAGCCGGACCGTAGGGCTTAACTAAGTCCTCAGTGTAACTAGGACCCTGTCCATGTCGGGCTCGGAAAGTAAGTACCAGGATTCTAAAACGAATCCGATATTCAACAGGAATCCAGTGAAGAGACTGTTGCAATAGTCTAATCGTGAGGACACAAATGCGTGTAGAGTCATTTCGGGCTCTCGCCTAGACATCATTGGTCTCAGCTTTGCAATATTATGAAGTTGAAAAAAGCTAATTTTACCAACTGTGTTGAATTCATCAAATATTACCCCTAGGTTTCTCAGGATGAAGAGCTCAGGTTGCCTAGATGTTGCTTTATGTTGGCGATTTCACTGTCTGGAGCAATAATAAGTGTCTCGGTCTTATCAGAGTTACGTTAGAGACTGTTATCGCTGCGTTAGAGACTATTATCGCTACGTTAGAGACTGTTATCGCTACGTTAGAGACTGTTATCGCTGCGTTAGAGACTGTTATCGCTGCGTTAAGAGACTGTTATCGCTACGTTAGAGACTGTTATCGCTGCGTTAGAGACTGTTATCGCTGCGTTAGAGGCTGTTATCGCTACGTTAGAGACTGTTATCGCTGCGTTAGAGACTGTTATTGCTACGTTAGAGACTGTTATCGCTACGTTAGAGACTGTTATCGCTACGTTAGAGACTGTTATCGCTGCGTTAGAGACTGTTATCGCTGCGTTAGAGACTGTTGTCGCTGCGTTAGAGACTGTTGTCGCTGCGTTAGAGACTGTTATCGCTGCGTTAGAGACTGTTATCGCTACGTTAGAGACTGTTATCGCTACGTTAGAGACTGTTATCGCTACGTTAGAGACTGTTATCGCTGCGTTAGAGGCTGTTATCGCTACGTTAGAGACTGTTATTGCTACGTTAGAGACTGTTATCGCTACGTTAGAGACTGTTATCGCTGCGTTAGAGACTGTTATCGCTACGTTAGAGACTGTTATCGCTGCGTTAGAGACTGTTATCGCTGCGTTAGAGACTGTTATCGCTGCGTTAGAGACTGTTATCGCTGCGTTAGAGACTGTTATCGCTGCGTTAGAGACTGTTATCGCTGCGTTAGAGACTGTTATCGCTGCGTTAGAGGCTGTTATCGCTACGTTAGAGACTGTTATCGCTACGTTAGAGACTGTTATCGCTTAACCACTGTTTTACTTTTGAAAGACAGTTAAGAAAGGAGCGTAATTGGTGGGTTTCAGAAGCTTTAAATGAACAGTACATTTAGAGGTCATCAGTGAATAAGTGATAGGAAACATCCAACGCATGATCGGCTTTCTTTCCCACCAGTGAAAAACAAAAAGACACCAGGTGTGGTTTAAATGAGTCTTATCATGTGCCTGGAGGATAACGGTTTACTTACTTGGGAAGATCATCTCTAGACAATGAGTGAAGAAGAAGAAAATGGCTGCACATCAGCCCTGCAGGTTTTAGCTGCGCTGCAGAGCCAGGCGTTCAGAGAAAGCTGCTCTAGAAGAAAAAGATGAAGCTCTTAGTCGGGATAGTCCACTGGTCCTGGTACAGTTAGAGACTCGGTTCAGTTGCATCGTTCTGCTTGACCGAGTCTGCAGTAACCATAGACTGGATATAAAAGGTGGGCGGAGCCTCTGTGACGTCACTTGTAGGTTTCTGAAGAGCTGAATTGAAGCTCGGTGGGCGGTTCCTACCATCAGCATCTTGGCAGCGTCACACGTGTCGTCTCTCCCAGAAAATACGAAAATTGGCAAATAGGTGGAGCTGAGAGGGGGGCTGGGAGTGTCATGGTGGATGTCAAGAGGAGCCAGAAAGTTTGTCTGAACAGAACAGGAACGATGGTCCTTGATGGCTGGGAAAAATCCCCCAGACTTATTCTTTCTCTTTCCTTACTTTCTCTTGTGTTTATGTTAAAGCTACAGTAGGTAATGTTGTTCAGAGACATTTTATTTTTACTCTGGGTGAAGTGGTTCCTCGTCCTGATAGTAGTCTATACATTCTGTAATCATGAACAATAAGAAATATAGTTAGACCCCTCAGTTTACTGTAAATCTGTAAAAAATCTGACCAATCCAAACGTTCTGACCCAAATGGAGTTGTTCGTTTCTTATATTTTGTAGCTTCTTCTCCCGGCTCCCCTCCTCCCCCTCCAGCAGCGCACACCTGATAGCTACAGCCTGCATATAAACAGCGTGTTAGGATGAAAATACAAAGTAGTGAAGAAGAAACTCGAAAGGCAAACATGGCTGAGAAAATGCAGGAAGGATTTCCCGACCCGGCTCGGTTTATTTGCCTCCTCCTGCTAAACAGCCGAGGAAGAGAAAATCATTGGTGGAAAAAGCTGCGAACTAGAAAACTACTCAGAAAGCGCAAACCTCCGCCATGGTCTTTGAAAAATTCAGTTCTACCTTTTCCCATTTCCAACAACTCCTGAAAATTTAATTAAAATCCGTCCATAACTTTTTGAGTTATCTTGAACACAAACAGATAAACGCTGACAGAAACATAACCTCCTAGGTGGAGGTAAGACAAAAGCCTTGGATCACACAAGGAGCAAAACCAGAGGGGGAGGAGCCAAGACAGGGGGAGGGGCCAATGCAGGGGGAGGAGCCAAGACAGGGCGCCACTTCACATCTTGCTAGTTCCCCAACATCACCTCCCCCAGCTTTAAATAATGCTGTTCCGTTAAACTTGCTAGTTGTAATAAAGCTCCATATCCGCCAGTTAAAGGTGTTTTATTAAGTGCCTTTAATGATCTATTCATCACTGTTTATATCAGTATTGATCTTAAAGGATAAGCCAGCTTGCAGGCTGGTTGGTTAAACCAGCTTAAAGGCTGGTTGTATCCGGAGTGTCGTAACAGTAAAACGTTTCTGTGTTGACGTGCCAGTGAACATCCTTTTAGTGTTCGCAGACGACAGTTTGGAGCAGAATTACTTGGATTATCGGCCATTGTCATCTCTGTACCCATGCCTGCACCTGATTCATCACCTGATGTTCAAAGCTAACGCTAATTCTTCACAAGAAGTCGCACACATAGACTTTCACAATAAGAGCACGGTGCAATTAACATTATATTCATACGGATGGAGACTTGATATCTGTGTATTGAATGTTTAGTGTTTGTTTTCTAATGTAATGAGATATAATTCAGATGGTAAACATCAATTATTTTTATTGTTTATGCCAGATTGGTGAAAGTTTCATTTACAGACGTTTATTCATCCCCACTTAAGTTGTATTTTGTGATAATTTTTCACAGAAAACAACACAAACACACATCTGTGCAAATAAAATGAAGATGAAACATCACATCAGTATCTCGGGGCTTACTAACTGTAAACAGCCTGCTCTGGCCTGGTTTAAAGTTGCTGATCAAATCCAAAAGCCGGACCCCCCAGTTGTCACGAGCAGTGACACCGACCTGCGGGTCTCGGTGGTTTGGAAAATCCAGATCAGTACGTTTGTAATGTATTTGGGACATTTAAGGCTTTAAAGGTGAGCGGCAGCTTAAAATCAATCAGAAAAGTCAGAATAAAATATTACTTTTAAGTTTTTCGGTTGCCAGGACGATTTTTAATATGATTGCCAAACAAACAGATTGACCTCTGAGTTGTCTTTGAATTGAAGGAAATTTTGGTCCATTGAGGATTTAACTTCATGTTGATGAGCTGTGAGAGCGACTCGGCTGCTGAGATTTGTGGGTTTTCATGGGGATTTACTGTCATCATTATAAAAACGTAACATCTGAAGAAAGTAAGGGGACCTCGGATGGAACTTTGTGGTACACCGAGGCGGTGAAAGCATTTTAAGGCCAAAGAATCATCTTTAAAAGAAAGATGCAATGTTCCTGCACTGAGCATGTAGGTGGGCAGTGACGTGTTGCTTCTGTCCTAAAAGTATTTCAGATTTATTCTTCATATTAAAATACAGGAAAAATGTTGATGATGAAAAATAGTTTTCAGTTTTCACTCTCTCTATCCTTTCAGACTATCCTTTATTTGTTTTGTTGTTGTTGTTGGTTAATAATAATCTTAAACAAGTTCCTGTTTCCTGTGTGAACCGATAGAAAGTACAGATGAGACGTGCGTTTGTCTCAGAGTAATCAGTCATCGGAGGAAGTAGTCAGGAAGTTCCTGCTAGTCTCTTTTTTACTATGACGACACAAAACGCAGAGGAAACATTACACTTACATGGACAAACCTCTTTTATCTTGTTGTCTTAAAGTAAAAAGAATCAAACCAACTGAAAGACAAGAAATAAAAGTTGTAGTTGGTCAAAGTTTCTGATAGAAACATGTTTGTACACCTGAGTTTAGTTGTGTTGACAGTATGATTCCTTGCACTGAGCTCTGGCTTGTTGGTAGCAGTACTCTCCCCCAAGTAGTGACGGGTGATATAAATGATTGTTTGAGGCAATCTGTGTAGCATTGTTTGTAAAAAAAAAACTAAGTGTACATCTGCTCATTTGTGCACTGTTAAATTTTATCTTTGCAGACCTGCAAGGTGAAAATGTGGCAAAAACAGCAAATCCTCATCTCAGCAGGTTGTTCGCGACCGCGCTCGACAGATCTCCTGCTCTCCTCAAAAGGAAAGAAAGGTAAAGCTTTTGCAGCTTCTTTAAGGAAATCCAGGAGTTATGTATGACTCTAAGAAAAGAAAAAGTACACCTCCAACAATATTTCTGGTTTTATTTTGTTCCGTCTCATGACCAGTTCTGGATTTATCTTTCAGTTCAGCTCAGCTTCATTCGTATAGCATCACTTCACAACAACGCCGTCTCCAGGCTTTACAGACACATCAATTCAAGCCATTTCATAAACACCTTAGCAAATAGAAATCCAATCCCCCATCCTGAGCTGCAGTACAGAGCTGTATGAGGCGACAGTGGGAAGGAAAACCTCCGGCAGAACCGGCTCAGAGAGGGCAGCCATGTGCTTTGACTGGTTGTGGTGGAGAGGACAGGAAAGACGGATCAATGTGTACAGCAGCTTTTATTCAGGAAGACCTGCGGAAAAAGGAAAAATATGATGTCATGACTGTCAGATATTTATACATCCAGGAAAAGGAGCAAGGAAGTGTTCAGTGCATTATGGGACGTCTCCATGGCTGCATAACTAATGGTTGGCTAGATTATTCCTGACTGTAACAGCGTAACCTGGACAGTTGGGTCCTGTAAATGGAGACTCCATCTCAGGAGACGCTCGTCTTCTTCATGACAGTTTCCAGGACAGAAAATCAGGAAGCAGCAATCCCAACATTTTGCATTCCGACATGACGGGAAGAAACTCGGCTAAAAGACTCGACCAAGCCTTGCATCCAAACCACACACAGTTCAGACTCCACGCGGTGATACAGGAGTGTTAGAAAGTCCTGCAGGAGCCAGAATCCAAGGCTTATTGTACTTTTGATGTTTGGTGGTCAAACATTTGATTCCAGCTCGAAAAATCTGCTGATGTGTCTCGTGTGCTTCTGCTTGGCATGAATGATGAAGGTCCTGCTTGTTTCCATGGAGACGAAGGAGGTTTTATGGTAAAGTGTTCTTCATCCTGGGTTTCACTTCTGTCATGGTGTTGCAAAGGTGAATGTGGGGTCTAACGCAGGATTCTCCTGACTCTGACCATCACAGAGGTGTCCATCATCATCATCATCGTCAGCCGATGGCTTTCTGAGATATTTACCCGCGTAACACCTCTACTTACCTACTGAACTCAGCTGCCATCTTCTGCTTTCCACAGAAAGCCATGTAGAGACAAACATTGACGATTTCCACGGTGTTCCAGTGAATTTATTTTGACCTGGTCACATCATCTGCAGGCCTTGTAGGGGGGAGGATACATGGGCAGGAGGCAGGGAATGCAGGACTGAAGAGGTTGAACGTTGTTTCTTTTCTTAAATCTAGAGAACACAACGGATGCCTTCGGCTTGACAGCGAGGTAGAGGAAGAGGAGGAAGGTGTGAAGAAACCCTGTGTCAGCCATCCACCTCTGACAGCAGTAACAGCAACGAAAGACAGTTTGTGTTCCTCAGCAGAGTCACTGAGGCAGAACTTAAGCGCCTCCATTTCGTCACATTTGTCAGTCCAAGACCCTCTACTGTGTCAGCAGCAGGGCCTCATCGCCACGTCGGCTCCACCAGCCACATGTGATCGTAAGAATCATGCTCCTCACTCTGCTCCTATTACAGTTTGTGGTTCCCTTCCTGTGGTCAAATTTAGATTTTCCCGTTTCTTTGTCAAGCAATACTTCTGGAAGTACTGGTTTCGCTGGAGACCATCAAGCAGCAGAACACCACGGTTCTTAAAATCCTGCAGTCTGGCAGCTCGTCTGCAACGATGCACTGGGAGCCTCCGGATGTGGGAACGCTTCCCCTTCCTCTCCAGTCAGTGCAGGACCTGAGAAGTCTGGAGCAGAGGCTGTCCACTGAACCAGAGCTGAAGAAGAAAATGGTGAGAAGTTTCCCAGATGACTCTGCCGTCTCTAATCGTTACGTTCACACTGACTTTTAACCCCCCTTTAATTAAGCCGAGTGATAAAAACACTGTCCTGAAGTTTAAATGCAAATGGTTTCCTCAGAGAAGGAGGGAATATAACCAAACTATACCTCATATCAACTTCACACACTAAAATGTGTCTTTTTTTGAAGCCTGATATGACCGTATTTGTATGAAACGTGGGGATGAAAAAGTGACGTTTGACCCCTAATTAAATAAAAAATACACATCCCTGAGGCTTCAGTTATGGAAATATCTTAAAAATAACCATGAACATACTCTCCAGACATGAGGGAATCTAACTGATGGCGCGATGCATTTAGGCTGGAAATGCATCCATTAAGCCTTCAGTAAGGCCAGTAACTATGAGGAGTCTGCCCCCTTGTGGGCATTAGTGATACCACATGTGTTTTATCCAAAAGCCAGTTGCTATGACGATCATCTGTCTTCACATCATGTTTACCCCTAAAGCATCTGATTTAAACCATTAAATCACAAACTACTAACTTGCTTCCATGTATATCGACAAATTATGATTTTATCGTGATTTTATTGGGATTGCTCCTATTGTTGCTGCTTTTTACTGCTTTCTTTGCACCATCTGTAAGTTTTTTAATGTTTTGTGTGAAGCACAGCCTTGCCAGACTCCGTAGCTGTTCTCATCTTCCTCTGTGCAGATCTCATATCTCGGCTTGTCGGGAGGAATGACAACCAAAGAGAGCGTTTGGAGGATAATGGCCAAACTTTTCACCAACACTTTGGCCAAAAATGTGAACTGGAGGGGAAGAAATAACAAGCAGAAGATCGAGAGCCTCACGATCAAGAAAGTTGTCCTGAGTGAGTTTTCATGGCAAATAAGATGCATTTGAGACCATTTTGTTAAATTGTGCTAAATAAATAAAATTGTGTTGCAAAACAACATGGTGGCTGTTTGACAGGCCTCGTGAGCAGTCGTGATGCCTAACTCTGCACCCCCCTCCGCTCTGGCAGATGCTGTGAGGCAGAATTCGTTCTGCAAGGAAGCCGTGGACGAGGAGATTGAGAGATACATGAAGCGCTGGCTGCAGCTGGCTGGGGACAGAGACGGAGGCAGAAAGAGACGGCAGGAGAAGGGGAAGGAGGCGATGGGAAGCATGAGGAGTTACTGCGTGGATGACATGTTTGCCAACGTGATAGAGTGAAACCCATCTGCACAGCGTAGCGTTTCTGTACAGAATGTGTGTTGCTTCAGAGCAGAAACACTCCCTGAATTCACCGTTATCAGTGTGTGTTCGGGTTTAATCTGTGACACTTTCAGTCTCTTTTCCTCTGAGACTTGTTCTGTTTGCTTTTCTTCTTCTCTATAACCATGAATTTTTCACATATCCTTTCAATCGTATCAGTATTTTGATATCACTTTTAATCGCCAGTAAGTATTTCCTTGTCTTTAGATTTTTGTAATAAGCAATGTTAAAACATTTATATGATGACTGTTGTTTAAAGGGACGAACTGTCTGTTTGAAACAGCATTTTAAATATCCTTCTGTGGCAGGAAATACACTGCATTATTTAATAACAATAAAATATCTTATGCAATAGGTTCAGTAAACTGAACCAAAAACTTTGAATATTTCTTCTTTATTGATTCAAAAAGTTCACACTCCTTATTTATTTACAGACAATATTCACCCCTCGTCAACAGCCTGCAGCTCGTTTACTTTCAGTAAGTGCAGCACATACAAGTGATAAATAAACAGAACAGTAGTGTTACAGAAAGTTGTTTGTTGTCATTACAAAAGCTGGATGATAAATTATTTATGATCCTGTAGACGACAACAGAAGGAAATAACATGCAGGGATCATTTAAATAACCGATCCATGTTAAATTATTAGTAAAGCACAGCTGTACTGGGAGGATTAACTGCTTGTCTCAAAGATTTTTTATCTACTTTTTAAATTTGTTGTATTACAATACAACCCAGATCCAAAGCAGAATACAATGATTTGCAAATCCTCTTAAGCCTTTATTCAACCAAAAAAACTTGAAAGAGCATATAATGTGTTTAAACTGATTTTTTTGTTGCAAATATATACATACATATATATATATATATATATATATATATATATATACATATATATATATATATATATATATATATATATATATATATATATATATATATATATACACACACACACACACACACACACACACACACACACACACACACAGTTGTGTATTCATTCCCTTTCATTAACGAAAAGGCTGAACAGTACTCAACAACAGTCACTCAAATAACTGGAGACTTAAAAAAGGAACAATAAGTAAAAATCTGCAAAAATATAATTTAGTAATATAAGACACTTTTTCTTTTTTATTTAATTGAGTTGAAGAAAGAAAAAACAACCAAACAAATGTTTCTGTTGAACAGTGGGACAAAATACCTGTCAACAGGTGCAGAAGTCTGACTGAGAGGAACAGAAAACACCTGACTGGAGCGGAAAAATTAAAGGATTGTTCAACTAAATATTAGTTGATAAGTGATGTAGTATGTAACAAATTATCTTATTTGTTTGCTTTTTTTTTTTTTTAAATTCCATTGAACCAGAATTAGAAAATATGATATTCATGAAATTTTTATTTATTATTACTTAGTAGTAATAAATAAAATGCATTATTACTTAGTCAATTAGCTTATTTGACTAGCAGCTGCTTTTTTCCTTCTCTAATGAAAGGGTATGAGTAAATATGAACACAACTGTATGTATGTGTATATATATATATATATATATATATATATATATATATATATATATATATATATAGGGGTTAATAAGGGGTTAATAGGATTCTAAGGGCCCCACGACTTGATAGGGGCCCAAAGAGATGTACAGATGTACAAGAAAATCATTAAACCTTCATAAGAATAATACATACTTTTTTAAAAAGCTTGTGTGTGTGTTATATATATATATATATATAACACACACACAAGGGCGCCACCAGGAATTTTGGCTCCTATGTCAGACAATGGCATAGACCCCACCGCTGGATTGCAAATTTTGATCACTTTGTATCCTTTCATATTCAGCTTCAACTGTTTTTTTTTGTTGTTGTTGTTGTTAATGTAACAACATAATGGAAGTCTTGGTTCATACCAGAAGGACAATTTTAGGTTAAAATTTCTAATTTCAAGGTATTTCTTTGAGTGCACTACAAAGGGTTAAATCACAGTGCATACATCTATGTTATTTTAATATAAATTGTTTATCAGTTTATATTACTACTATATTTTATGACAACCTTTTTAAAAAAGTATGTATTATATATATATACATATATATATATATATATATATATATATATATATATATATATATATATATATAACACACACACAAGGGCGCCACCAGGAATTTTGGCTCCTATGTCAGACAATGGCATAGACCCCACCGCTGGATTGCAAATATATATATATATATATATATATATATATATATATATATATATATATATATATATATATATATATATATATATATAGTTGTAGATATAGATATAAATATAGACATATATAGATTTTGATATATAGATAGATAAATGGATAGATAGATGCATACATATATTGTGCCACTAGGGGGCGCTGTGGACTCCAACCTGACATCCGCTGTAAAAGTGAAGAAGTGTTCTTCTTCCCCGTTTGCAGGTTGCGGTGGACCGACCGACTGTTTCCTTAATGCGAGTCTGTATTTCCTGTTTAATGTCGATCGTTTAACGCGACTAAAAACGTTTAAATCCGCGTGTTTAACGCTATTTTCCGGGGACGGTTGTGTGCGTTTGGTCGCCTAACATCGCCGCTGTATCTCCTCGCTTTGCTAAAATCCACAAATCGCTTTTTTTCCCCCTTCCCCCCCCAGACATGAATCTGGTGAAAAACAAAAGTGTGTACCCACACCTGCGTGACGAGGAGGCCGCGGTGGTGGAAAACGCCATCCGGCTAGCGATAGACTCCATCCTGAACGTGTTGTTCGGAGTAAACAGCGCCAGGACTCATGACTTCCAGCGGACGGTGGCCGACAGGGACAAAGAGATCCAGCGCCTGGAGAACAGGCTGACGGAGGTCGAGCACGAGATGCAGGTCCTGCGATGCCAGGGGTGCACGTGCGGCTTGTTCGAACATGAGCCCGACCCAGGTAGATCCCGGAGCTCAGGTAACCTTGAGCAAGGCGAGCAGAGCGGGCTGGAAGCAGGCTGCCTTGACCCGGAAATGTCTGCAGCAGCGCAGGACTGTGACATGATGCTGTCTGGTGGGTAGACAGATGCACCACACCCCGCTGCTTCCAGCACACATTTAGGGCTCATTTTCTGACTAAACCACTTAAGAACCCCTGCTTTAGTGGTACTGAAGCATTTTGCTTGGATAAGTGCTTCCCAAACTGGGGCTCGGTAGAAGTATTTATAAACATGTATAGCCTAACGAGGCTGAAGTTAGCTTCTGATTCGCAGCTTTCCAATTTGTGTAAAGGGCTATTTCACTGATTTTTTTCTTGAACTACATCACATTAGACTAAGTCCTGACAAAAACTACAACACTTAAACTCTTCAAATCTGGACTGAAATAGTCTTAAGTATTGTAGATTTTTGTCAAGACCTGGTCTAATGTGGTCCAGATGTCAAAAATGTCATAAAATGAGCCTTATTTGCATTTTTACAAATAGAATAAAAGTTTCACAAATCAGACACTTTGTATTCATGAATCTGCATAGTATGTGTAATATTTTGGTCCAGGTTTGAAGAGTCTAAGTATTGTAGGGAAGCATCATAGATATAGTGCTCCCCTTGATATTCTGGATTTTTATTTTATTTTTCTATTTATTTTGCATAATTGTGTCTATTACAAAGTTTCTACTGCTGGACCGGACTGGAGAGGACACTTCTTCCCACTCCTTTTTCCAAGTCCTTTTATCTCACGAACTTATTTAATTATCAAATTGATGAGGAATTATTTTTATTATTGTTATTAATATTTGTGATTATTATTATTTTCTTAATTTGTATGTATGTATCAGTGCTGTGACGATATGCCTTTGTCCCGATTCGATTCCGGTTTTTTTAGGGTGCCGATTTGATTTAAATTGCGATTTTCACTATTCTTCTTTATTACTGATTTTTGTAGATTAAAAACAAACAAAAAAAAATCTGATTTAAATTAAGAAAAAATAACACAGCAGCCAGACCATCATTCTGCTGGTATAATGCCCAAGAAGACAAGTACAAAAGATCAATAAAAACAATCAAAAATAACAAAAATTTTGCAATGGATTGTTTTTATTTATTTAAATAAAACATTTTTTTAAAAAACAAAAATCGTTTTAAAATCTTTGATTATTCTATATTTTATTTTTCTATTCGATTTTCCTACCCCTAGTGTGTGTTTGTGTGTGTGTGTGTGTGTGTGTGTGTATATATATATATATATATATATATATATATATATATATGTATGTATACACACATGTATTTCTGTACATATGTATGTACAGGTATGTTGTATATTTTTCTTATTTTCTTTCATTTGTTCGAAATAAAAAAAAAAAACTAATTACATTCAGCAAATAAATTTCAGATTTTTTTTTTTATCAGTGCTGTCAAGCTGAAGTCAGTGTGACTTTATTTATCTTGGAGAAAGAAGCTGACACCCAGCTCACCACGATGCAGTCCGTATCGCAGCTACAATTACACAAAAAGTCCTAAACTATTTAATTAAAGATAAGGAAATAAATCTGCCTGTGTGGTATTCTCCACCTCATACCCACCGACATCCCTCGTCCCACTTTTCCATCTCTGTGCACCTCCCTGACTTCATGGTTTGTATTCATGGTGCAAAACATGTTTGTCATCTGATAAGTTGCTCCCTGCATGCCTGCATGTGGCCTGCTCCAGCAGGTCCCGGGGATAGGGGGGGGGGGGGGGGGGGGGGGCAGGATATTGCCTGCAGTCTTATCAAGATTAAGAATCTTTGCTTTTGATTTCACAGCGAGATTCCCAAACCAGCCGTGTCTAAGAACTGACTCGGTTGTTGCCATGGAGAAAATTAACTACTTCTCTTTTTTTTAACAAAAATGTGAAAGTTTGAACGAAAAATAAAGGTGCAAAACATTACACACACGTGTGTGTGCGTCTGCGCAGATCGGTACGCGACACAGTACGTGACGATGACGACCAAGTGCTCCGAGTCGACAAGCATCTCAATGGTTACCAGTTTGAAGATCTGTGTGCGATTTCCATCAGAACTTTCTGCCAGCGAGACGCCATCGTCAGAGATTTTAACTGAAATGATTTGGCTCCAGGTTGTATAAAGGGGGGGGGGATTCTGCATACTGCGGCGACCTGCCAGTCAGAGAGGAGAAAAACCTCTTAAAGGGACACAAAATACTCCCATCATAGTGTGTTAGATCTGGGCGATGAATCAGATTTTGATCTCAACTACGATCTGGGTTTCCAACGATGATAAAAATAAAAGGTTGTGATTATTTTTCTCTCTGCAGTTTCCTCTCCTGCTGTCTTCAGCTGCTAATCGAGCGTCTCTGGCGTTGCAGCGCTGTGCTGTAAACTCCTCCCACAGCCGCTTTGCTTTCATTCAGACACTGTTGCCAACTTGGAGACTTTCTCACTAAATCTGGAGACTTTTTTTGTGAAAAGCGACAAATCTAACAGCTTTTACTGGAGTTATTAGAGACTTTTCTGGTGTTTTGGCGACTGACTTGAAGGCACATATTGTTCTGCAGTTACTGTAAGGAAGGAGCAGCGGGAGCCTCTCCCGTCCTAAAGCACTCCCAGGCGGCCAGTCTCAGTCGGCTCCGGCTGCAGGTCCATGTAGAATAACTGCAGTAGGTTGTGGAAGTTCACCTAAACATAGTTTATACCATTGTCAGTGACAACTGGCTGCAATATTTTCCTATACATAGCTCGGCCAATTAAACACTGTAATATCCCTTCGTTACGGGAAGTTAGCAACGCGTTAACCAGCTGGTTCAGATCAGCCGTCTTTTAACAGGTGAATGAGAGAAACGCGCTGCAGCCTGACAGCGGTTGTTTGGTATAAAACGTACATCCAGGCCAACGTAAAATAGTTCCTATATAAGCGGTAAAAGCAGATTAAACAACTCAGACCGTGCATTAGACGGTTATAATGCACGACACGGAGTCTAGAACACCACAACGCGCAGCGTTGTTTATAAATACTGGATAATTGTGTTAAATAATCCAGATCTCGATTTCAGTCAAAATAATCATGATTATAATTTTGTCATAATCGAGCAGTCTTACTGTGTATCACATTAAAGGAAACATTTAGGCTTCAGTCTTGCACGCCGTTTGGGTTGAATTGGACCCACTTTGAGGTATGAAAGCGGTGAATAAACCTGAGAAGTCCTTTGTTGCTTTATATTTGTTTGCATTACCTTTATTGACCCAGAATGGATCAGCTAAATAAGTTTGATCTGCATCGGTTACGGTGGATTTCCATCCATCATTGAAGGTCAGATCAAGCTTGAAGGAGTCTTTGTACAGTCTCTGTACAGGCTTCTGCATCACTGGTCATTTCAGCGGGAAATGTTGTGAAGAGGTGAAAAATGGAAAAGTTGGGATGTTTGGTTTTTAATGAAACGACGGCAGGAGGCCGTATGGGAGGATCTGATCTGAGATCAGCTTAATGGTCGCTACATGGAGACATTTAAATATGATGGAAGGCCCGGTGGGAAGGAAAACGCAGCGTTGAAACACGTTCGGAAGGAGTTTACACGTTGATCTCTCACACTTTGACCCCCCGTTACTTACCTGCAGTGTCATGTGAAACACTTGAAGGAGAAACTTGCGTTGTCCTTGCTCAGGAGCTTTTCTCTCGACCCGTTCACGCTCCCTTCCTTTTCTCTGCCGCCACTTGAGCTGATCCAGACAGGAAGTTGAAACCCAAGTGTTAATTTTTCAAGTTAAATCTTTTGCAAAGCGGCAAATACTCTTCTTACGGGCCGTAAATGTCACAATTTCATGTTCATATGGATCCATTTATACCATCTGTAGCAGCCTTTTCCACGTTTCTTTTAAAGGCGGTGGACTGTCCGATTTTTGTACGCACTTCCAAAGATCCAAATAAAAAAAAGGAAAGGATTTAGAAAATTACAAATAATTTATTTTTCTTTAAACAAAAACATAGAATAAAGGTGGATTGTTATATATTTGTTCCAGTTAACAAAAACCAACAAAACGAAACGCCTGAAAGTGATCAAACAATCTTTTCATCCTGTCTCGCACCACCTGACACTGATTTCCAACCAAAAAAAACACACACCACCCCCAGACGTGACAAACTTCCTGTCTTCCCTCACTGTTTTTACACTGATCAAAACGCTAATAACAAACTTTAAATAAAAATCTATCTGTGTAATATAACCTAATATACAAAAAATATAATCCAAAAATAATTTAACTTCCATAACAGCCATTTCTCACAAAAGAAAACAAAAACTCTTAAATGGCCTCTCCACCATCTCATTTTACATTTCTAAGATCTAAAGCGGTGGTGCCCAAACTTTTGCCTCCAAAGGGCCAAACTGAAAACCCAGTGAGCCAAACGCTGCAGCTTTAGGGATGAAACACAAGAAAATGTACAAAGTTAGAATTATTGCTCAATAGCAAATACAGTGTATTTTTTTCCCATCTGGGCAAATAAAATGTCACACAAAACATCAATATAGCAATAGAACAATGACGCCATAGTTCGAGGGACTAGAAACAATAATTCCAGACACTAAACTTTAACCAAGTGCAACGTGTCAACAACCAGAAAAAGTTCATGTGGAACAAGGCGAGTTGTTGTTGGAAAACATGAAGTTGATGTTTGGACATCACCAGTCTCTCCATGTTGGGTTGCACCTGGCTCACTGTTAGGGTCACTCAGGGTCCCTCTGAGTCTGGTCTGATTTGGGTTCATGACACTGAAAGTGTCTTTTCATCAACCTCTGTAGGGCATTAATATAAACAGTGACTCAAGGGCCAAAAGCAAAGTGTTGGCGGGCTGATTTTTTGGCCCCACTTTGGGCACCCCTGATCTAATAAATATAGATAATAAATAAAATAAAACGTCAGAACTGTGAAAGCATGGCTGCTTTTTATCATTTCCATGTATCGCCAAACCTGAGTCCACACCGTTTTAAAGTTCAGTGAAATATGTTGAAATCATCGTGGCTTTTATGTTTAACATGAAACAGGACGATATGATCGAAGAGTAGAAAGTTTAGGGGGTTGTAAGGATTTTGTAACGTATGTCAGGATAAATCGTACATTTATTGGTGTGACAGAAGCTACCGGACATGTTTAAATACAGGCAACGTGTTTATTTCCAGAGGAATAAATGGCTTTTGCGATGTTTTCTCTCTCCACAGTGGGCGTATTTGCTCGACCCCCCTCTCACGTCTCCTCCCTCAGCCACGAGTCGGCTATTCTGTCGTCCCCCAGCAACATGGGTTCCGATCAGACCTGCACCTCCCGCTCCCCGGAGGGTCCGGGCGCCGCGGAGTCGTCCGGAAACTTGCCGTCATCTCCCAGCAGCCTCGTCGTCAAGGAGGAGCCGTGCGACATCGACGCCGTTTTGATCAAGTGGGAGATGAGTGAGGAGCAGCAGATGGGAGCAGGGAGTCCCAGTCAGAGAAGTAAGCTGGGATTTTTTTTTTGCTGGTTGTCGGAGCTTCCTGGTTGTCCTGGACGGTGTGACGAACAAAATGTCTGCTCCTCTCCAACATCTGCAGAAAGACTGGAGAACAGCGAGAGGATGAAGATGAGGGAGACGCGTCATGCGGAGCTGAGCGCTCTTCACATGATGGAGGATCAGCAGCAGGGGTGAGTTCCAGTCTGGAACTGGGAGCTCATCGTGGATCGACACATTTCAGACGTTCAGACATCAGGCGTCCAAAAGCTTCAAGGACTCCGCAACGCGCCGCATCTCCTTCATCCGATCTGTCAGCCCGTTTACACATGCCGCCACACCGCCTGAGGGTGGAGACGCAGGACGCCACGGAGCAGGAAGGCTCGCTTCGGGAATCCTGCAGTCGTAACTGCAGTAAACACCCGCTGCGTTTTTGTTACATTTCTAGAGATGGATCGATGAAGCCTTGCGAAGCTTTTAAAGCTTCGATTTGATTGAACTGAGAAAAGAGTCAAAGCTTCAAAGCCTTATAAAACAGACCGTAGCAGTGACACCTGGTGGTCAGCTGTAGGAATTACAGGCACAGGTCTAATAGTTTCTCCAACTTGCTTTAACTTCTGACACAAACGGTTCAGTCTTACAGCGGTCTTTATTCTGAGGGGTTGTTACCTCTATAAGTGTTGTAATATTCTGTCTCCTCACTGTGTTAAGACTCAATGTGTTGTCCTGGGATTCATTAGATTTTCTAACATGAGTTAGATACAAAGTGTGTGTTCTGATACAAGATGACAGACAGGTATGTCAAGTTTAGTTTATTGGGATATGTGACAGTTTGGGAGACGTGCCTATGCATCTTAGTGGGAATTTTATAGAATAATCTTATGCTTTTTCCTGATTTCAGAATGATAGAACAGCCTCATCCGTCAGCAACACCCTGAACATCATGATATTTTATATTTTAATATGAACCAATCTTCTGTTGTCAGTTATCCTAGCCAGTGTCACAGAGAGATATTTAGCAGGACCATATAATGCTAAATATAATACTACATTACTAAGTATTACATGTAATCTAATACTATTTCATCTTTTGCCATATTATTATTCTCCTCCTTTTGTGAGTGGCACAAGGTGGAAGTTTTCCCATACATGGGATCGTTTTCTTCCAGTAGAAGTCTCCATGTCTCCAAGTTTTCTCTCTCCATCTTAATGCTCTCTTAGCTTGTAAAGCGGCGAGCAGGAGGGAACGCCGGGCGTTTCTTGTTTCAATAGATAACATGGCACCAGTACCGCCAACGCTTTGAATCAGTGACGTCAAATGGGCGCATGAAGAGTCACATGTCCTTGGTCACGTGACGGCAGAGCTTTCATACAGGCTTCAATGCAGAGTTTTGACCAAGTCCGTCTCATTTGAAGGAAACAGGCTTCGGTGCTTCCATTTCAAACGTCTCATCTCTTGTTTCTTCACAAAATAAAAGCCTTATTTGTAAGTTTTGACAAGCAACAGCTGCGATGTGGAGGTGTTTCCGTTGAACAGTGTTCAGCGCCTTTGCCTCAGCAAACCAGGCGAGATTTTACGAGAAGTGTAGTAAAGTTTGGCGAAGTAGCCACATAGCGTCATCGTGTGATTTTCTACTTGCTGTGGAGGATTTGTTGAGACTTTTCAAAGCTTCTATGCCTCATTTTCTTTTCTAAAAATCTTAAATTATGGATGCACCGATCCACTTTTTGGGCGTTCAGATCCGATACAGATATCTGAAATATGAATATCTTTCTATGCCGATATTTGCCGATACCAAATGTGTTTATGTGAACATTATTGTGACTATGATTATTATTGCTGTTATAACTGTCAGATTTCATCACGTTGTAATAAATGATCCATCCTTTCTAAAGTTACCTCACCAATACAAATATAATAACATTACAGATCTAACAATTTCAACAAGTTTTATTCTCATTTGGAACATTTTACCTAAATACTATGGAGAGAAATTTGTTTCTTTATTATCCAATCAAATAAGTTAGATTTGAAACCAAAAATGATTTTTGAGAACAAAAAAAATGTGAGAATCAATTTTTTTGGGTGCGATAGAAACAAATTAGTGCAATTGATAACTTTTGGGATAGATTTCAAGACCAACAGGACTATTAACTTACCTGCAAGCAGGAAAAGCAAGAGAGAAATGGGTGAAATGCAGAAGGCGTAGCTGGCGCCGGAGCCAGGTGAAACCAACCAATAGAAACTCTGCTCTCAGTCACCAGCGCAGGCCCCGCCCATCAGATGCAGTTAAATTTGCAACCAAAACTTTAGAAGTTGCAACGAAATGTTTTTAACTGTAAAGAGAACTTATTTTTATGCACAATGGTTGTAATTTTTTACTAACAATGATTAGTTTTGATTGAAGTTGGAGAAGTATGCTTTCTCAAATATATATATTTTTTTTAATTGGAACCTAATTTGTTTCTATCCCTTCAAAGAAAAATTTGATTCTCACTTATTTTTTGTTCTCAAAAATATTTTTTGGTTTCAAATCTTACTTATTTGATCGGATAATAAAGAAACAAATTTCTCTCCATAAAATACAACTAGAAATGTGTGGTTTTGAAACAAAGATCTGGCTTTTAGTGTAACAAAAAATGTCACATTTTAATCATGGCATTTATTTCTCTTAAAACACGTCCGAAGCATGTCATCAAACACATCTGCGCTAGCTTGACTAGTGTAGTATCGGTCGTGGTATCGGTACACTTTTATTAATACCAACTACACACGCTTGGTATTGAGCCGATACCCATACTGGTACCAATACTGGTGTCGGTGCATCCCGATCTGAATTGCTGTTTGTACTGGAGATGAATTGGTCACATGACCCTCCATGTCACATTCAGGGACACGTAAATGCAAAAAAAGGGTTTCCATGACACTTTTGCGATAGATTTCTATTTCGAAATGTCTGCAAACCATCTCATGAGCGTAAAAACTTTTGCGGTATTTGAGACTTTTATCGAAATGGAAGTTTTCCATTAGCGTCTTTTTTTTATTGCGATATTTAGTTTTTGCGACGTTTTGGATGTAATGGAAACACAGCTAGTGTCCGATTCACCAGCAGCAGGGATTGGCTCTCATCATAATAACTGATTTTATATCATAAATCCCAGATGATAAGCGGGAACCACTAGATGCAGAACTCTGCAGTGGTTCCCTATCTACCAGTTCTAACTGGTTCTTCTCCTGTCATTATGATGGTATAATGTGTCCTGATTTTCCAGTAAAACCTCATTAAACTTCACCTTCACTGCTTTAATCTGTTTTCTTCTGCAGGAGCAAGAAGAAAAGAGTCCTGATGTCTGATCTGACGGAGGAGGCTCAGAGCCTGAAAAGAGCGGCCTGGAGAGCAGCGTCCAGGCGGTATTACGCCCGAAAAATCGCCCGCCAGCAGGCGAACCCTTCGCACCCCATCCCCTTCACCCACATGCCGGCGTACCAGGACTCCCAGCCGAGCTGTTCGGTGGACAAGAGGCGGATGCTCGTATCCGAGCTGCCCGCGGAATCCCAGACCACGCAGAGGGAGGCGTGGAGAGCCGCGTCCAGGAGGTACTACGCTCGCAAAATCACCCGCAATCAGACTGACGGTGTGCAATACGGACACCTGCTGGACAGCTACCACCCATCTGGAGCCACACAGGGGCCAAACATGGAAGGGCCCCACACTAGCAGTGGAGGAATAATGTGCAGCTGATGGAGAAAAGTTGCTTTTTTAAACATTCCAGTTTTAGATTTCACTTTGTTTCACGTTGACTGTAAATGTTAGGATGTAGTTTATATTTTACTGTCTATAAACCGATGGTGTTTGTGTTTGTCTGAAAGTAAAGTGATCCATGTGTGTGTTTGCAGCAGTCGCATTGCTGCGATTCTCCTGCTCCGCAGTGCAAACGTGCAACAATCAGTGCGTCCTGATCACAACACAGTCCTGCGTGTCATACAGTTCAGTTTGTGTTATTAGTTAAAGATAATTAATCAACATGTTGGTGGATAAATTATCTTTAACTTAAGTACGATCTTAAAAAATAACGTCACATTTAAAAAGTGTGCCATTTTAGGTACCTTACATTTCGATTTGCTTACGGTTCAGGGTGCAACGGTTGGATAAACTATTGAATAAACTATTGTCAGAAGTTTCAGGCTTCTTTTCTCACCAATGCAGATTTTTTTTTTCTCACTCTGTTGATACTTAATACCACTTTATACTCCATTTAGTATTGTTAGCTCAAGTTTTTAACATATTTATGTAGAAAAATAAATAAATCCAACACATATCAAACATTTTTCATGTTGTCTTTAATTTCTCTCTCTGGAATCTTCAGGAAACGTATGAGCAATAGTTAACAACAACAAGCTTCTCCAACTTGGCTGGAATGGAGATGTTGTCACAGGTTTTTAGTTTTACTATTTTATTTTATTTTGGCTTTAAACCTCTTTGATATGCAGTAAATCTTGTCCAGGTCTCGTGTCTATTAAAACTAACATGTTTGCAAATGCTGCCTTTAAATCTGAAACTCAGTAACAGGAGCTGCAAGGCTAGCAGCTAGCTTCCTGCTAGCAGCTAATTGCTAGCGAGCCATAGCCTCCTGCTATCAGCTAACTGCTAGCTTCCTGCTAACTGCTAGCTTTCTGCTAATTCCTAGCCTTCTGCTAACTGCTAGCTTCCTGCTAACTGCTAGCCTCCTGCTAAAAGCTTGCTTCCTGCTAAAAGCTTGCTTCCTGCTGACTGCTAGCATCCTGCTAAAAGCTTGCTTCCTGCTAACTGCTAGCTTCCTGCTGACTGCTAGCATCCTGCTTACAGCGAGCTTTCTGCTAACTGCTAGCTTTCTGCTAACTCCTAGCCTTCTGCTAACTGCTAGCTTCCTGCTAACTGCTAGCCTCCTGCTAACTGCTAGCATCCTGCTTACAGCGAGCTTTCTGCTAACTGCTAGCCTCCTGCTAAAAGCTAGCTTCCTGCTAACTGCTAGCTTCTTGCTAACTGCTAGCATCCTGCTTACAGCGAGCTTTCTGCTAACTGCTAGCTTTCTGCTAACTGCTAGCTTCCTGTTAACTGCTAGCTTCTTGCTAACAGCTAGCTTCCTGCAACAAAAATAACTAACAATAACAAAAATCTACAATAGCTAGACTCTTCAAACCTGGACTAAAATAATCCACATACTATGCAGATTCAAGAAAATATATTTGTGAAACCTTTATTCTAATTGTGAAAATGCAAATAAGGCTCATTTTATGACATTTTTGGCATCTGGACCACATTAGACCAGGTCCTGACAAAAAACTACAACACATAGACTCTTCAAATCTGGGCTGAAATATTCTAGATAAAATGCAGATTCATTTAAAAAAAATTGTCATGGATTTAATATCAAATTTTAAAAATAATAATTAAAAAAATTTAATTATCATAATTGAATCAGAATGTGCTGAATCACAGTAATTGAATAGTTAATCGGCCCTTCACTTAATAAAAACTTCAAGTGATTGACGGCAGAATGACTCAACAGTATGAAATACCCGATCAAAGCAGCTTTAATGCAAGTAGGATGGTGTAAATTAGTAACTTATACAATTTCTATAAATTAACATATAAATATATAACATTTCTTTCTCAACGGGAGAGTAGAACGACGACGTTCAGCTGCGACGCCGCAACAGTTTTATATATTCATGAAATTCGGACGTCTGATGGAATAAATAAATATTTCTGTTGTTTTGCTTTTATAGGATGAAAAACTCTGTATTTTAGGTTTGGGGGAACATTTTCTCTGACACCTGCAGGAGATGCAGGACTGCAGCTGGGGATCAGGTGCGCAGCAGCATCTGGACAGGACCGTGTGCGCAGCTCCACCTGGCGTCCAACATCTGTAACTGCAACAGTCAGATTATCTGTTCATGATGGGTTATTACCCATTATTATAACAGTTATTACCAGTTGACTTTATGACTTTGTACTGGGCTGAATAAAACCATGTATTTCAACATGCCGAATAATAAAGCGTGATTTAAATCCAACTGTGAGGTTGATTCTTGTTAAAAGTGCTGAACTGGAAGTTGTGGATCAGAGCAGGAATCATTTCTCCGATTATTATACAGGAGATTATTCAGCGTACATGAGTGGTTGAAGGTACAACATCTAGATTTTACAGTGTTTTTCCATCCTGGGATAAAAACATCCAGACATGCAGAGCTGCTGGACCCCCGATGAGATGTCAAACCTGAAGCCAGAAGACTGAAGTGTGTTGGAGAGGACCAGAGGGACACATGGATAAAAGTCCTCCAGAAACTTTGGAAACATCTCAGTTAATTATTTATGTTCAAATGTTAATTTCAACCATCAGTCTGATATCAGCTTTCCAGCTGGATAAAACTTGTGTTGATCGTTCTCCTCTGGGATGACCAGCACAGCCAAACATGAAGGTAAAAACCTGAAATGTTCATCCTGCTGGTGTTTCTCATCACATTTAGATGTTTCCCTGCTGCAACACACCTGATTTAAATAAAATGGTGCTAGCCTATATATTTTTCCACATATTTTCATGTATGTGTTTTTTATTAAGTGTGTGTTTAATGTGTGTTATTAGTTTATTTCCTTGAAAAAAAACTTTTAAAAAACGAGAGAAAATGAAAAACTATTAAAAAAGAAAACTAAACTTGGACCAGTCTGTTACTGGTTTCTTCCCGTTTCGGAATAAAATTCCCACCTCATCAGCCAATTAAAGCAAGATCATAATTAATAAATAACATAATAAAGACAAGAATGCGTCTTTTTATCTTTTTATACTTTATTTCAAAATAAAGCATCATTTCAGTGACAGCTGCTGCGCGTGCACGCGGATCACAGGAAACCAGCTTCATTCACACACAAAGCTGGTTTAGGGTTCGCAGCAGCTGTCAGACCAAAGCGCGCGCCACCTGCACCCCTTCTTGCAACAGCGGCTGTTTGTCCTGAATCCTGCAGCAACAGCTGATGTTGCACAAGTTGTCTTAGCTGTGCATCATGTGTAGTTGGGTGTGTGTTCTCCCACCGTGACAACTGCTGCTGTAAAGGCACAACAAGCACGCGGGCGTGCGTGCGTCCTGTTGAAGCTCCGGCTTAGCGCGCGCCTGTTGCGGTCTGGGTGTTGATGCTTCTGAACATATAAAGCTTTGTCATCTGGACCAGAAAGGAGCCTTTTTATCCCAGTTTGAGTCTGGAGCACAGCGCTGCTCTTGTGCTGCTGCAGCCGGAGGCGGAGAGGGGAGATGGGGGAGATGCAGGGGGGATGCAGGGGGGGGTGCGGGGTCTGGAACCTGCTGCTGGACCGCCAGGTCTGGACACGTACAGAGGAAAACGCCCAGAATAATTGCGCGTTTTGCTGCTGTTCTCACGCGCACCAGACACTCTGAGACCAGCAGGACTGATCTGGAGTCAGACCAGTAGGACGCTGGTTGTTGTGGGAGAAACAAGCTCAGCTGTCGGACTGGTGCTCCCCCACCACGCGGGATATACTGGCTTTGTGCGCGTGTTCGTGCAGTGGGAGGAACGTGTCCATTTCCAGGCAGAATGAACGCTGTCAGGCTGCGGGGCTGTGGCGCACAGCGCGTGCGTTTCCACCACGGTTTAGCTGCTGTTGCTGGTTCAGATGACGGTAGTTTGTAGTTGTACAGACTCACGCGATGCTGTCTGCATTGATAAAGTAATATTTAGGTAAAATAATTTAAATTCTGATAAATTTCTAAACTACGCTGTCTGTGCGCCATTTGGAACATCTTACTGGTTTAACTGGACTCTAAAGTGGACTCATAGTTGAGTGTAACGCTGATTTTATTAGATTTTTTTTCTTGTTTTCATAAGTAAATTAGACTTAAATGTTATTTTAACATTTCAAACCAGAAGAAATCCTCCCTCCTCTGCGCCACGGAGCTTTGGGAAGATGTTTGTGCCTCTGGATCCACCTGTCCGCTTTTGGAGACCTCTGCTTGGATTCACGACTCTGTCGATGTCGCTGGATTTTAACCCGGAGAGCAAATATTATTTTGTATTTTCGAAGCCAAATCCAGAATAAAATGGTCTCTTTTAGTCCTAAATGCCAGCAGCAGAGCGCTTGTAGCCTCCCAGAGATGCTCCAGGGCTCAGAAACGCACAGAAAGTCCCTGAAAGCTCCTCTGCGCGCTGGCTGACAAACGCGCTTCAGTTCCAACTGCGTGACTACTGGATGGAGCAAAATAAGTCGAAATTTTAGGGGGTAGATTGGACAATTTAAGAGGAGGGGGATTTGCCATTTAAATTAATTTTACACCATTTTTTTAATGCCATATTGGTGAATATGTCTACTTGAGGCCTAAATGACCTTTTGGGAGATTTATGAGGCAAGCTGAGCTTATAAAAAATGGTTTTGTCCAATCTGATCACCCCTACATATTCAACATATATGGACGTGTCCTTTTTGCAGGGATTGCTGGGAAGAAGAAGGAGGGTGTCGAGATTGGGACTCTGGAGAGGGAGTTGTAGACAGAGTCAGACTGTAAAGGTAAGAAATCCTGTCTTCTGCTGGAGCCACAGAGGCTCTGCGTTGGCTCACAGGCAGGCAGACTCTCTAAACTCAACGTTTAGATAGAAAAACTACGGTTTCCAGGTGTATTTTAGTGCATTTTCTGGGTTTAATGGCAGGGAGGGTCAGAGCTTCTGGTGTGCAGTAACAAGGAAATATGGAGAGGTGGCTAGGGGGAGCTGTAGCTGGCCAGGAAGAGGCTTTCATGCCTACAGGGATGCCTTGCTTCTTCCAACACTCACAAACAATGAAAAACTCCGGATGATGATTATTTGTTGTGTCTTTTCCTCCATCAGCACAGTTATTGTTAGAAGTTTAGGAGGCTGTAGGTGGATGTCCTGAGGAAGGAGTCCCAGCTGCCACACAGGCTGAGCTCTGTCAAAACAACACAAGCTGTCAGAAAACAGCAGGAACAACCTCTAAATGATGCAAATTAGATTTAAAAATGTCATCTGTGTACGTTTTAAACTCTTTAGTTCATTTTTAATGTGTGAATTTGGGTTAGCTTAGCATTGCTAATCTCAAGATGGCCTCTCCACCAGGTGGAGGCAGGTGAGAGAAGCTGACACTTCCTGGTCCGGCTGCTGTTTACAGACTCAGGCTTTTCCCCTGCTGAAGACGTTTCGTGTGTGTGTGCGTGTGTGTGTGTGTGTGTATAAACACTGATGAGGTCTGTGCAGGCCATGCTGTCTCAGAGACTTTTTAACACATGAACCAATAATCACTCCATTAATGCATCCTACAAATTATTTATATTAACTAACTATATAAAAACTATTAGTAATTTCTCATTAAACGTGTTAAAAGTCTCTCACACCGTCAGGATCCCTTCAGTCCTGCTGCAGATTTAAGACTTCATTTGCATAATTTACACAAAGGGTTAATTGACTGATACAGATGTGAACACAGCTGTCAAACGGCGTCCAGTTGAGCCCTAAAAACCTCTTTTGTCAATAAATATATCTAAAATTATTAATAGAATTGAGGAAATTCCTACATTTGACACAAAAAAGCAACATTTTCAACCATAAAAGTGTTGTTAACCCTTTAATTACCTGCATAGCCTCTTGGATTTCGTTGGTTTATGCTGAGAAACAGAGTTTTTCTGCAGCGGATGATCATCTGTGAACAAAAAAATGCAAAATAAATAGATTGAGGACATAAAAATATAACATTTTAAGGATTTAGTTGCTTTTTAAACAACATCTGTGAAGCAAAAATGCCTTTAAATCTGGATTGTTGTGTTTTTGGACAGAATTTACATCATTCAGCACAAAATTTGCCCCAAATGTTGGGGAAAAAAAGAGTCAAAATCATTGTAAATGCGACATTTGAGGAAGATCTGATGGCATTTAGTTTAATTCTGCAGGAATTTATTTGCATAAGTGAAACATTTTCTCCTGTTTTTGCTGGTCAGTTTGTTAAAACTAATCATTTAAAGCGACCCTGAAGTGAAAGGGTTAATTTGGCTTGAGGCCTTTTCAGTCCACAGAGGTGGTGCTGAAATCAGAGGGTGGATGTTGTTTTAGGTAAATCACTGCCCCCTTCTGGTGGAAACAAAAAGAAGCAGACGGCATGATGTGTGTGTGTGTGTGTGTGTGTGTGTGTGTGTGTGTGTGTGTGTGTGTGTGTGTGTGTGTGTGTGTGTGTGTGTGTCAGAGAGCGTTCCCCGCACCGCCGCTGCTGAGGAGCTATCAGCTCGGCCCATAGACACACACAGACAGCAGCCTGGTGCTGAAAGCCGGCAGCGCAGGCAGCTGTTAACTCCTTCACCGCTGGCAGCTGCACGCAGTCAAACGTGCCTCTTCGTTCTGATTCAGTGTCACAGTCATGCAGAGAAATGTTGGTTTTCTGTGGCGCTTAAAGCGGAAGGTCAGAAAGTTCGAGCTGGACGGAAATGTTCAGATGATTCATTTAAAAACTGAAAGATTCGTTCGGGACTCAGTTTCTCTCATTCACCTGTTAAATGACGGCTGATCTGAACCAGCTGGTTAACGCGTTGCTATGGTAACGCCCCGTAACGGAGGGATATTAGTGTTTAACTGGCCGAACTATGTATAGGAAAATAATGCAGCCAGTTGTCACTGACAATGGTATAAACCATGTTTAGGTGAACTTCCACAACCTACTGCAGTTATTCTACATTGACCTGCAGCCGGAGCCGACTGAGACTGGCCGCCTGGGAGTGCTTTAGGACGGGAGAGGCTCCCGCTGCTCCTTCCTTACAGTAACTGCAGAACAATATGTGCCTTCAAGTCAGTCGCCTAAACACCAGAAAAGTCTCTAATAACTCCAGTAAAAGCTGCTAGATTTGTCGCTTTTAACAAAAAAAGTCTCCAGATTTAGCGAGAAAGTCTCCAAGTTGGCAACAGTGTCTGAATGAAAGCAAAGCGGCTGTGGGAGGAGTTTACAGCACAGCGCTGCAACGCCAGAGACGCTCGATTAGCAGCTGAAGACAGCAGGAGAGGAAAATAATCACACCCTTTTATTTTTATCATGGTTGAAAACTCAGATCGTAATGAGATTAAAATCCGATTAATCACCCAGACCTATCCTGTAGTGACGTCACACGTCTCAGCTTTTTCTAGAGACCTGGATTATAACTCCGGTCCTTCTAGTTGTGGAGATGTTCTTCAGTCAGATTAAATAGTTCTCATGAATTTTCTTCTTCTCTTCCCGTCCGCCTCAGATCCGCTGCATCTTCACACCGTGGCCTCCACAGCTGCAGTCACCATGATGGAGGACGAGATCAACGAGGACCGAGCCAAGCTGAAGCAGGGCGTGGTCAAAGTGCTGCAGTGCGTCGCCACCATCTCCTCCGCGGCCGCCGTGGTCAACCCCATTTTTGGCGTCGCCGGCTCCTTGATCCGGGTGGTGCTGCACCACGTGGACGATGAGGAGATCCGCACCCTGAAGCGCGAGTTCGGCTCGGTCCACCGGGCTCTGGACCAGCTCTCCCAGCAGAACCGCAACACGCTGGTTCAGATCAAGAAGGAGACGTTGGACGGCCAGTACTGCCAGGTGGAGGAGAACCTGAAGAACCAGTTCAGGAAGTTCATGGAGATGGTGGAGGCACGACCGGAGCACCGCGAGCGCAAGAAGGACGACTTCGAGCAGAGTTACAGCGACGACCTGGGCGACCAGAACCTGCACACGCTGTACGACGGCGTGGTGGGCAAGCCCAAGCTCTTCAGCAGACCCATCCTGGAGGTCTACCTGAAGCACTCGCAGGGCGACCGCCGCACTATGGAGCAGCTCTGCACGCGCCTCACCTACCTGTTCTGCATCGGCCTCATCGCACTGATGGGCTACGCCGCCATCATCGGTGACGACGAGGAAGGGCTGAGCGAGGAGTGGGCCGAGAAGATGGAGCACGTGCAGGAGAAGATGCAGGAGGCTCTGAGCAGGTGCAACTGAGAGACGGTCCACATTCCCGCGGCGCCTCCCCCCTTCCTTCCTTCCACCGCTTCAACAGCAGCAACCGGGACGTTAAACGTTTCTTTAGCTGCTGAAATCTTGTTGCCAAGCAACCGCATCATATTTTCTCATCACTGTCTGTACGGTTTTTATCCCCACTTCACTGCTCCTCGTCAGGCTTCACCTCCATTTTGCACTTTCTGAACGATATAAAAAACTGTCCGTTTACTGCAATTTATGGGAAATATCTAAACACTACAGGAGAATCAGCATGACGGGGCGGGAAGCGCTCAAACACGGGAACATGTTGTCAGAACGATGAATGTTAATCATGAACAGCTGCATAGCTGCACATAGCTGCATGTAACTACACGTAGCTGCGGATAGCTGCACGTAGCTGCACGTAACTGCACGTAGCTGCGCATAGCTGCACGTAGCTGCATGTAACTACACGTAGCTGCGCATAGCTGCACGTAGCTGCATGTAACTACACGTAGCTGCGGATAGCTGCACGTAACTGCGCATAGCTGCACGTAGCTGCATGTAACTACACGTAGCTGCGCATAGCTGCACGTAGCTGCATGTAACTACACGTAGCTGCGGATAGCTGCACGTAACTGCGCATAGCTGCACGTAGCTGCGCATAGCTGCACGTAGCTACATGCAGCTGCAGGTAGCTGCACATAGCTACAGGTAGCTGCATGTAGCTGCGCATATCTACACGTAGCTTCACGTAGCTATGCATAGCTGTACGTAGCTGCAGGTAGCTTCACGTAGCTACGCATAGCTGTACGTAGCTGCAGGTAGCTTCACGTAGCTACGCATAGCTGTACGTAGCTGCAGGTGGCTTCACGTAGCTACGCATAGCTGTACGTAGCTGCAGGTAGCTATGCATAGCTGTACGTAGCTGCAGGTGGCTTCACGTAGCTGCGCATAGCTGCACGTAGCTGCATGTAGCTGCACGTAGCTGCATGTAACTACACGTAGCTGCGGATAGCTGCACGTAACTGCGCATAGCTGCACGTAGCTACATGCAGCTGCAGGTAGCTGCACATAGCTACAGGTAGCTGCATGTAGCTGCGCATATCTACACGTAGCTTCACGTAGCTATGCATAGCTGTACGTAGCTGCAGGTAGCTTCACGTAGCTACGCATAGCTGTACGTAGCTGCAGGTAGCTTCACGTAGCTACGCATAGCTGTACGTAGCTGCAGGTGGCTTCACGTAGCTACGCATAGCTGTACGTAGCTGCAGGTAGCTATGCATAGCTGTACGTAGCTGCACATAGCCACACGTAGCTGCGCATAGTTGTATGTAGCTGCACATAGCTACACATAGCTGCATATAGCTGCACGTAGCTGCGCGTAGCTACACGTAGCTGCACGTAGCTGCGCGTAGCTGCACGTTGCATGTGGTGTATTTCATAGCCTGAAATACACCAGCTACGGAGCACTAATAAATCACATTTTACACTAATAATTCAGAGGATTGTTTTCAATATTTCATCTCCTCTTAACGTGCACTAAAACTTTAAGACAGAATAAATATGTGTCGCATGTTTTTCATTTTTTTTGCCACTGATTGAGATTTTTGTCGTCAGCATCTAATTTGTTGGTGGTCGCTCCTCTTCAGACCGACAGTGCCTCAATGTGCCAGTAGCTTTATATTATTTTTCTTTCTTATTCTGGGATTTTATTGTCATAATCGTTCTTCCAGCCATTTTTTCCCTCATATCCAAACTCATTAATGACTATTATTAATAAGCAGTAACGTATAAATCTTAATGTTTGGCTGTAAAAGGTTCATATTTAACCATAAAACAATCCTGTCACGTCTTTTTTTTCCTCCTCAGCAGCATCAGATCATGTTAAATGGAAAAGTAGAAACTGATCCATCCAACTGTCCCTTCCCTCCACGCCGTTCTGTCTTCACCGTCTCATTTTATTGTTACAACACTAAAAAGTCCAAACTCTCCTGACAGGGAGGGAAATTCTACGGACCTCTGAAGGCTTTTTTAAAATGCTGTATATGTGAATATTTTGCCTTTTTCTTGTGGTTGTTTGATGCTTGGTTATATATTCTCCACTATAAATAAACAAGTGAAAACTCTGATTTTTAGTTTTGTCATTTTTGCAAAGTCGCAGTAAAAACATTTAATTCAACATGTTTGTGCAGGAAATAAATACATTTTTTAACTGTTGCAGAAATCTCAACTAAAATCTGTGATTTCCTCCCAGCAGCGAGACAACTCGATCAGATCCTCACCAGGTTTCTTCGCACATTTTCCTGCTTCTTCTTCCGCTTTAACGCCAGTTTTTATTTCACACGGACCTGACGGAGGAATCATTCATGTGTTTCGGAGGAACCACGTTGTGTCGACACGCAACTATTTAAAAACTGCTTTAGACTGGATACCAGCAGCCTGGCAGACGCAGCGTTTACCTGTTAACGTCCATAAAAACCAGTTTAAAGGCAGATAGTTGCATTTTCACCAAGATGTTTCCCAAAGATCCAGGAACTCTATGGGTCCTGGTTCTGGGTAAGATCCTTCCCTCCATAAGACCCGAAGAGGTCCTGATTCTGGATAAAGTCTGTCTTTGACTCATGGAGGTCCTGGTTCTGGGTAGGATCCCTCACAGAACCAGACCCTCTACGGGTCAGCTTGTGAGACGTGTTTCCATCAGAGAAACGTACCAGCAGGTGGATCAGTCTGCTGCTGTTCCGATCTGTTTCAGTAAATTATTTAGGCATTAATTTCCCATCACGTGACTTTATGATCAATACGGAAGCAAATTCTTTCATTTATTTCTTTTAAATGAAAAACAATAATTTATTAATTTATTTATTCTAAATGAAGAACAATAATAATAAATAGAGGATGATGTCTCGAGGTCGACGTCTGCAGGCAGAAATCATTTCTGTCTGGTTTTAAATCTCCTGCATTCATGATAAAATATCAGTTTCAGCTAAAAGCTGCATTTCGACTGATTCATCTCTACAACAAAATGTCTGACGTGGTTTTAAAGCTTGCTAGGAGTGTAAAAACTTTCTTTTCTGCTTTAAATGCAACATTTTTTGTCATTTTCCAGTGTGTTAAACCGTTAAACAGCAGATGCTTTTTTCCCACCCAGAAACCCAAACAGAATTTCTTTTAGCAACAATTTTTACCTGAAATGTAAAACAGGTGCTTTGTGTTGTGCAGATTTTATTTCTTTTTCATTCTGCCTAGATATAGTTTCAATTTTTGTCTCATCACGTGAAAAATAATCATCTTAACATTCCTCATGAAAGTACTGGTTTGAACTGGTGAACATGTGATTCCTGTTTGTTTCAACAAATATTTAAACTGAAATGTAAAAAAAAAAAGATCCTGAAAGCTAAATTATGTTAGAAAGAACGCGATCTCTGCAGATGGATGATGGATGGATGGAAGGATGGATAGGTGGATGCAGTTCAGCGATGTGTCCGCCAGAGGGCGCGTGTCGCGTGCGTCACCACTACACCTGTTCTGTGAATTCCTTCAGGGGCCAGAAGATCAGCTTTTCACATCTGTCCAGCTGTTTTCTCTCTGCTGCAGAACCTGCTGGTCTGAACATTTACATGCATCCATGCAGAGGCGGGGGGCGGGGGGCGGGGGGGGGGGGGGGGGGGGGGGGGGGCGGACGACACATGACCGAGGTTAAGCCCTTCTGGAATGGCCCTCATCCATCTTCATCCAGATAAACTGGTCTGACTCACACCTCAGGGTCAGGGACGCAAAAAGCAGCAGGAAAATGCGCAAAGCAGGAGTTTGTAGCGCAGACTAGCGCGCGCGCGCAGATATGAGGCACTTTCCTGCAGGTTAATGAGCCAGCACGCGCATCATACGTCATGAGATGGCGCTTTTTTTTTTTTTTTTTAATTACCTCCTCTGATTGAGATGAGCCAGGTTCCAGCTGAGGACTGGAGACTCTAACATCCATACTGGGAGATTTAAATGGAATCTGTTTTATTCATAATGTTCCATTTTAAATGATTTATTCCCACCCTACAGGCGCGTGGGTGGTGGTGGGGTGGGGGTCAGATGCGCAGCCTTCACGTCTCGTGTCCCCACAGGGAAAAATTTTATTCGATCATCAGTAAAAGAGACAAATTAAAGTATATTTAGTTGCAAATGGAGCAGATTTCCCTGCGGATTGTCTGGTTTCCAGTCGTGACAGGCTGAATGTGACGCACAGAGCTCCTGGAGTTAAAAATACACCCTGTGGTCCTCACATTCTCCTCCCAGCACGTCTAACATCTTTCTGATGAGGAGAGAGCTCGTGCCAAACGGAAAGGTTTGAGGAAAGAGGTGCAGAATGTGTTTTAGCACCAAGTCTGATGCTGCCGCGGATAAAAGGAACATCTAAATAAACGCGCAACGTTCAGACACCAAAACCACAAAACAGTTGCGCTGTTGTCTCACCTTAAGTTTGGATTCCATCTCATCCAAGTGCGCAAGAAAGCTGCCGCAGACCCCCAAAAGAGAAACGTGGAATGTTTATCCGTTTTCATGGTGGAGAGTCCTTCTTTCATGGTGGCTGAGAAGAAAATGGACCCTCCGCAGATTTCTGCGCTCTTTCTCTCTCTCCCTCTTTCCCCTCTCACCCTCTCTACGCCTCTCTCTCTCCCTTGCAGACCAGACTGCAGCGCATCTCTGAATCCCGCTGTGGACCCCTCTGAGCTCCACAACGCAACAGAGACCAGTGAGAATCTCTCCAACTTGGAGAAGCTAAAAAAAACCAACTTGTTTGCGGCTGTTTTGCTCGTCGGGCGTGAAGGCGCAGCGCAGCAGCTCCATCAGGTACAGAAAACACGCTGTTGTTGCAGGAATGTGATGAATGTGTTTATCTGCCATCTGAAGGGGGGGGGAACAGTCCAAGGTGTGTCCGGATCTCTCAGAGGATTTGTGCGTAAAAAGCCTCCGTTGCGCATTTCTTTTCCCTGCGCATGACAGTTAATGGTGCACTTTTTTTTTTTCCACACAGAAAAACCATTTTCTCTCTGCTGTCTTTGCTTATATTTAATATTTAAAACCACAGAAAGCTGCGTGTTTTACTTGTTAATCACAAACAGAATAAACCAGCGGATTTTTTGGCAAATATGATCAAACTAAAAAAAGATTTCAGTTCATTTGTCGGCTGTTTGGTGACGCAGCAGCTGGAGGAAAGACGCAGAGGACACTTTCTGTCTGCTGAAAGCAGATTTTAAACATGATTTGGCTTGATCTGTTTCTCCAGATGAGTCATGCAGAGGCGGAAGGACACGTGTGTCCTCTCCTCATCCAGCTGTCTCAGGCCATCTTGTTTCTGTGACATCATAACCTGCATCTATTTTCTCTGCTGAAAACGTGGGAATTCGTTTTTATTTCACAGTTTAGATTTAAAAAAGATGCATCTGAAGTGAGCAGCATGTCTGTCCAGCCAACATGAGAAGACAGATTTATACTGTGACGTTACAGAATAAAACAAACCAGTAAGATGACTTGTTGGGAGCTGGATGTTCTGGGTGAATTTAAATCACCTGGACCGGGTCCTCCTGAGCCCAGAACCTCTATGAGGAATCTAGTTTTCAGTTTTCAGACGGGTTTTATGGATTTTTGACATGTTCATGCAGGGAGCGATTGATTAGATCGATATCTGGAGAGTTTCAGGGCTGGGTCAAGGCTTTGGGCCTTTAGTCCAGTTTTTCAAGCTGATCCTGGTCGGCTGCTTTGTCCAGCTGGGGGAGGCAACTCCTATAAGACAGAGATGCTGCGGTACTGAGGCGTTCAGCTTGTGGGGGCTTCTGGTCGATACGTCCACATGGAGGACGTCGTAGGAGAACTTTGCACTGCAGTGAGATGGTAATCTGGTTTTCTCCTTTTTCTTCTGAAACTCTTCACACGTGGATGTTTTGTGGTTTTTATCAGATTTTCAAATGAAGCAAAAAGCTCTTCGTGTTTGTGTGTAGAAAGCTTAAAACCCGGGAAGGTTAAAACGCAACATCGATTCATTCTCAAACTTCAGATCCAGACTCAGAACTCATCCGTTTAGACAAGAACACGAACACTTCACCCATAACTGAACTGTCCCTTAATGTCTGTTTTAATGCTTGTTGTTTTCAACTTGTTTTAATGCAGTTTTATCATTTGTGATGTAAGGCTACCTTGAGAGTCTAGAAAAGCGCCCAACAAATAAAATGTATTATTGTTATTATTATAAAACATCAGCTAATGTTTACTAAACGCATTGTGTCTGGATGTCATGTAATCCAGTGTTTCTTTATCTCAGTCCCTAAAATGTTACAAAAATGACCCACTGGCATGCAGAAAGATGCTCTGGCTCTCTGGCTATGGAAGGTTTGAAAGGGTTAACCACCACCATGCATGCTTTAGATCGCAGGTGTCGAACTCCAGTCCTGGAGGGCCGGTTTCCTGCAGGTTTTAGTTGTCTCCCTGCTCCAACACACCTGACCAAAACTTAAAAACAGGTTGACAAGAAGCTGCTGGATGCATGTGGTTCGAATCAGCTGTGTTGGTGGAGGGAAACAACAAAAACCTTCCGGATACCGGCCCTCGAGGACTGGAGTTTAACACCCCTGCTTTAGATGTTTTCCTTCACACACCTGATCCAGGTCGATGCAGCTTCTCTCCAAGTTCTTTGCAAACCTGTTTATGATCCGTTCGCTGTAAACAGGTGTGTAAAAGTGCAGAAACGTCTAACAGATCATCTACTGTGTCGTCTAATAAGTGATTTTTCTTCTTTGCTTCCCAGAAAATGAGCAACTCTCTGGAAAAAGTCGTGGCCCAGAAGAAGGAGGCCATTGAGGCGGTGATGGACATGTTTGAGAGGGGGGCTGAGGTGTTGGCGAGCGCGGTGGGCGAGATGTTTCCTCTCTGCGAGGCGGCCGCTCCGGTCCTGCGGCTGGCCTTAGACAACGTCCAGAGCAAAGAGGTCTTCTATGTGAAAGAGCAGTTCCTGACAGTGAGGAACAAGCTGGATGTTCTGTCCTGCCAGCTGGAGGACATCGACTGCGAGATCAAGAAGGGGAAGCTGGACTGGCAGTACTTCCACGTGGAGGAAATCATCAGAAACCAGTTCCGGAAGTACATGGACATCCTGGAGGCGAAGCAGCAGTTCAAGGAGGTGAAGACGAGGCTGTTTTTGGAACACTTTGCAAAAACTGGAGGAGAGAAGAACCTGTTTGTCCTCTACGATGCTGTGATGGGGAACAACAGCTTTGGAGAGTCGATTTTAGAGGTGGTGGAAAGGTAAACATGATCAATTCTTAAAAGACAAACTTATAATTTGATGAGAAAGAAAGCAGAAACCGTTTTTTTTTTGCAGGTACGTGGCGAGGAATCGCCGTCTCCTGGAGGATTTCTGCGTCCGCATGAAGGAGCTCTTCTGCTTGGGCTTGATTGCTCTGCTGGGCCACAATGCTCTTACAATGCAGAGCCAAGAGGAGGAGCAAGACAAAATCCAGGAGTGGAGCGGCAAAATGGAAGAGGTAGAGTCCAGGATGAAGACGACAATAGAGTCCTGCGTTGCTGCCTTCCCAGAGCAAGCCAAGGTGGACGCCCAACGCCTCCTGCAAGAAACAGACGAGCTGAGTCTGCAGGACACGACTCAGCAGCTGCTGGAGTTCCTGGTGAAGAAGTACGACTGGGTGTGCTGGTCTGTGCGGCTCATCAACCATTCAGGCAGCGCCTACCGGAACTGGCGCGCCGGCGAGCATTTTCACCACGTGGCAGGACAGAACTGGTTCGAAGTGCTTCAGGTGAACAACATCAACCTGGTGGTGTCATACAGCAGCCAGCCACAGCCGGTGCCCCGCGACTGCATCCTGCAGGCCATGGAGGGCCAGGGGAAGAAGGGGAACGCCCCGGCGGTGGTGGAGGTGCTGGAGAAGCAGCTCAGCAGCTTTGTTGTTCACGCCGTCAGTCGGCACAAGGAGTCTGCCGCCGCATGGAGTTTTCCAGAAGATTGCCACTACTGGGAGAGGCACAAGAACGTGGCTGTTTGCGTGCACTCAGAGTAAAGACGATGCGTTCAGGGTCTGGGGGGTTTTACAGCTCTGTGCATCTGTATTTAACCTTATTACTCACACAAGTCACTTTATCAGCAAAATATCCAAATAATAAAGTATCATAATGAATAAAGTTGTTGATTTAATTACAAAAGGATGCAAATATCAACAAGTTGAAACTGTGTACATGAAGTTCTCCTTCTGACTGGCATCCTGGCGTGTTTGTGACGTCAAAGTGGAAGGAAGAGCGATGAGGAAAGAAAATGGATTCTAGCAGCAGGTGTTCAGACATTTATCACGCGACAGCTGGCCGCCGGTCTCATCAGAAAACAAGTTTGTCCAAAATCCAGTAATCAATCAAATCAAATCAAATCAAAGATACTTTATTCATCCCCGTGGGGAAATTCAGGGTTCAAGCCAGCTCGTCCAAGGTTTGACATACAGACATGTAACATTAATGACAAAAGAATAATACAGAACCAAACTGAACCAGTTTTACCGGCGCCGCCTTATAACAGATGAGAACAGAGATACATTAGGATAATAGGGGGTCGAGGGAAACAAGGTCATGTAACTCCGGGCCGCGCCTCTAGATGTCGCAGTCCGAAGAGACAGAGAAAAAAACCTCATACACTCAAGCACGAACTCAAACAAGACACAAAGTCCAGGGAGGCTGTGAGTCATGTGGGAGGGGACCGGGGACGGATGAGGAGGGGGACAGAGCATCTATGAACATCTCTTCTTCGTTCTCAGGGGGGTTGCGCTGGCCCAAGACCGCTGGGAATCCGAATCCAGATATGATTGTTGTTTGGGTTCCAGAAGAGGAAAACAATTTGCCCTCGGCCTTGAGTCCATAGCCAATCTCAGACTGGCAGCTCCAAACAGCCGAATGGGGGGGTCAATTTCCACCGATTCTACCAAACATCTTCTCCATGTTGTTATTGATTCTGCGGACCAGCTCCGGCCAAAAAACCAGTATGGACCAGACTGGTATCCTGCTTACGGTCGAGTCAACAAAGCTGCAGAAAGTTGTGCGATGGCGATGCGTTTCATGGCAACATTCAGGCAACATAACGTCTTTCTGTGTTCATATTCAAGCCTCTCTTCTCTGTTCTTAACATTAATTGTTGATCTTTATGTGTTCATATCTAACAGTAAAAGTGCATTTTTCTGCCTAATGCGAACAAACTGCGACAGAAAGTGAAGAAAACAATCTGTTTACAGACGTAACATGATCGTCATTCCTCTTCTACGACCTCAGTTACAAAGTTCCAACGTGTGAAAAATAAAAACACAATACAATGACTTGTAAATCATTTTAAACTTCTATTCAACTGAATACACGAGAAAAACAAAGTATTTAAAGTTCAAACTGATAAACTTTGTTGTTTTAAACACTTAAGTCAATGCCGGCTGAGGGATCGAAGGTCACGCACATTCAGCTGTTGGTTTTCTGCCTTGCCTGCAGAGATCCTGCCAAATTCCCTAAATCTTCTCTGGATTTTCTAGACTGTAGATGATGAAATCCAGAAATTCCTGCAGTTGTACGTTCAGAAACGTTGTTTGTAAATGGTTGTAATACTTGTTTATGCAGTTTGCTCATCTCACCCCATCCATACAAACGAACAACTGAGTCTTCCGGTGATGCTTCTTTTATACCCAATCATGGCACCCACCTGTTTCCAGTCAACCCATTCACCTGTGGAATGATCCAGACTGGTGTTTTTTGTTAACATTCCTCAGCTTTCCCAGTCTTTTTTTGATCCTGTACCAACTGGTTTGGAACGTGTTGCCGACATCAAGTTAAAAATGAGTGAAAATACCAATAAAGTTTTTCAGATTGAACATGAAATTTCTTGTCTTTTTTGTGTATTCATTTTAATTAAGGGTAAAAAGGATGTGCAAATCATATATATTTTATTTTACACAACATCACAACATTGTGTGCATTTTTGGAGCCTCAGATATTAAACTTTTCCAGTTTTGGTGCAAATGTGATGCGAAACTAGAGATTTGATGATTTTAAAAGGCAAACATCAGCCTAGAAATACTCCAGTAGGCATTTTTGGAGGCCACTCGGATGGTCTGAAAAGGGCATTTGGATTATTTTATTAAAAGAGAACTTTAACTTGAAGTTTTTTCTGCCATAAAGAGAAAGTCTGAGAAGAACTTCAACGAGGCATTGCTCTACTGTCTGTTAATGTGAAACTGGTGCTTTTTAAGCTGCGAATGACTTTTTTTTATTATAATATTCATGTTTTTTGGATGCAACAAAGAAACAAGTGACTGCAAATATTAGATTCTCATGAAGTAAAGCTGTCACAGGAGTGTTTATACATTTTGAAAAAGAGGCTTTTGATGGGACTTGGTGGCAACGTTGCAGTCATGACAGTTCATTGTTTTCTTCATTACTTCTGACTTAAAATACCTTTTGCTTTCAGACATTGCTTAGTTACACTTCCCTTAACTGTGTAGGCGTGTTTAGGTGTTAAAATCCACTTGTTAGTATCAGTGAAACACTTGAAACGGACCCCATCTCATCTGCAGAATACTCTACAATACAGAGGAAAGCATTTTATGACCATCAGCTTATATTTCTGCTTATTTCTGGATTACTATTTCTTCTTGAGACCAGCCAGAATGACGCCTCATTGGTTCGTCCTGGTGGGAAAAAGAGATTAATTTTGAACAACTTTAACCTGCTAGAGCCAGGCATCCTGAGTGGACGTGACAATAAACACAGATTAAACACTCAGTCTACCTTCTAACACATGATCCAGACTGCTGGAAAGCTCAGATCGTTAATGATGTTTTACAGTCCGACTACAATCATAACTGTATGTTCAGTGAACACTTCCCACCAGTTACAAGTGCAGTTTACCTTTGAGTCCATGGTGGGACCTCCAGCAGCAGATAATGCTGCGACATGAACAATCCTGCTACATCTGCAAAGATCCAGGTAGATAGTTGGTCCATAAAAGCTGTTTTATGTGAAAACTGAAGGATTTTAAATAGTTAACTCACTTCCAGACCTTCAACACAAGTTTACATAATGAGACAGATGAAATACTATCTCCACATATTTTATAAACCTCTGAAAACCGTCAGTACTTTGTAAACTAAGAGGTTTAGTGAGGAACGTTTCCCTCGCCGCTGCAGACAGAAATGCTGCAGATTCGGCCTCTGGAGGGTTTTGCTGAGGCTGCATCCGTGACGCCACCGGCTCCCTTTTCCTCTGCTCAGCAGGCTGGCCTACATAGCTCTCACAGGGAACGGAGAGGTTGCCTCTTCAGGCGTGAAAAACGAGCCTGTAAGAGCTCGGTGCTGGAAAGGAGACAATGTGCCGTTTGTGTTCTGAAGAGTCCAACTCCTAAAAGCCTGAAGCAGAACTCCAGCGTTGCCCGGCACTGTGCCTCCAACTGCGTTTTATCCTTTCACCTTCTGTGTTTTTGTAGTCATAAAGTCATGTTTGTTAATATTCCTGCTCACTTTAAACATTACAACTTGTACATTGGTGAATAATTCACCTCTTTAAGCCTCATCTTCTTCTGTATTCCTGACTGTTCCTGATGAATGATCAGCTCTGATGCTTAGTAACAACTACTGACAAAACAAACAGCAACTGGATGTGTAAACATGTGTAATCTAATATCTGCTTGTCTCTTACAAATGTGATTTACGCAGCGCTGCACATTAAAACGAGGCTCTGCACCCTCAGCAACAGCGACTCGGGCTAATTTAATTGATATTTACACATAAGTCAGCATTTCCTGACCGCATCTCTGGTTTGATAGTCTATGAATAACCTTTGGCTGAGCTGATATCCTGCAGACGAGCAGCAAAGTGCTTGGCTTAGCAGGATGCTATCAGTCATAATGTTCTGTGGAGGTGCAGAGCTTGTGGTCATCATTTCGTATCTCAGCGGATCTGCAGAGTTTTTATCCTCTCTGTCGTAAATCAAGCCTGTCAGATTCAATCCAGAGCAGTTTACAGACGGCAGCGCAGTGCTGGAGGAAGTGGAAACTGCTGCAAGAGACGTCAAGGAGCTGTTCTTTTCTTTGCAAAACTGGAGACCAATTTATATTAATAATTTGGTTTATTAATGAGTACAGTTATGTCTTTGGTCTGTCAGAAGATGCATGTGGTGCTGTAATTTAGTATAAACCGGGAGGATCTGCTTTGAGATTTTAATGTCAGAACAAAGCAGGTTTCAGGCCTGAAACCCAGAAGCTAAAGAGTAGTTTCTGGAAAACAACTTTCAGTCTCTAAACAGAAAATGTAATAACCTCATCCATCCTCAGTCACAGTTCAGGCTGAAGATTCACTCACTTGCTGCATGACAACATGTTGCATTGGGTTCATTTGGTCCCTTACAAGTACGAGACACATCATCCAGGGATTGAGACGTGATGTTCTTAACATTCCTTCTGCTTTTCTGTTTCACACTCAGAGTGAAAATAGGGTGAAGTTTATGTTACATAACACATGCTAAAGGGTGTAAAAAAGCAGCCTGCATCTGCTCTTATCTCCCACTTTATAAGGTCCACCTCTTGTACCTGGTTGGACACTTTTTTCCTGCAGAACTGTAAGATGAGAATCTCCCGTTCCACCTCATCACCATGAGAATCTCCCATTCCACCTCATCACCATGATAATCTCCCGTTCCACCTCATCACCATGAGAATCTCCCGTTCCACCTCATCACCATGAGAATCTCCCGTTCCACCTCATCACCATGAGAATCTCCCGTTCCACCTCATCACCATGATAATCTCCCGTTCCACCTCATCACCATGATAATCTCCCGTTCCACCTCATCACCATGATAATCTCCCGTTCCACCTCATCACCATGAGAATCTCCCGTTCCACCTCATCACCATGAGAATCTCCCGTTCCACCTCATCACCATGAGAATCTCCCGTTCCACCTCATCACCATGAGAATCTCCCGTTCCACCTCATCACCATGAGAATCTCCCGTTCCACCTCATCACCATGAGAATCTCCCGTTCCACCTCATCACCATGAGAATCTCCCGTTCCACCTCATCACCATGATAATCTCCCGTTCCACCTCATCACCATGAGAATCTCCCGTTCCACCTCATCACCATGAGAATCTCCCGTTCCACCTCATCACCATGAGAATCTCCCATTCCACCTCATCACCATGATAATCTCCCATTCCACCTCATTACCATGAGAATCTCCCATTCCACCTCATCACCATGAGAATCTCCCGTTCCACCACATCATGATGATAATCTCCCGTTCCACCTCATCATGATGAGAATCTCCCGTTCCACCTCATCATGATGAGAATCTCCCGTTCCACCTCATCACCATGAGAATCTCCCATTCCACCTCATCCCCATGAGAATCTCCCGTTCCACCACATTATGATGAGAATCTTCCGTTCAACCTCATCATGATGAGAATCTCCCATTCAACCTCATCATGATGAGAATCTCCCGTTCAACCACATCATGATGAGAATCTCCTGTTCAACCACATCATGATGAGAATCTCCTGTTCCACCTCATCATGATGAGAATCTCCCGTTCCACCACATTATGATGAGAATCTCCCGTTCAACCTCATCATGATGAGAATCTCCCGTTCCACCTCATCACCATGAGAATCTCCCGTTCCACCTCATCCCCATGAGAATCTCCCGTTCCACCTCATCACCATGAGAATCTCCCGTTCCACCTCATCATGATGAGAAACTTCCGTTCCACGACATCATGATGAGAATCTCCCGTTCCACCTCATCATGATGAGAATCTCCCGTTCCACCTCATCCTGATGAGAATCTCCCGTTCCACCTCATCATGATGAGAATCTCCCATTCCACCTCATCACCATGAGAATCTCCCGTTCCACCACATCATGATGAGAATCTCCCGTTCCACCTCATCACCATGAGAATCTCCCGTTCCACCTCATCCTGATGAGAATCTCCCGTTCCACCTCATCCTGATGAGAATCTCCCGTTCCACCACATCATGATGAGAGTCTCCCATTCCACCACATCATGATGAGAATCTCCCGTTCCACCTCATCATGATGAGAATCTCCCATTCCACCACATCATGATGAGAATCTCCCGTTCCACCTCATCACCATGAGAATCTCCTGTTCCACCTCATCATGATGAGAATCTCCCGTTCCACCTCATCACCATGAGAATCTCCCGTTCCACCTCATCATGATGAGAATCTCCCGTTCCACCTCATCACCATGAGAATGTCCCGTTCCACCTCATCACCATGGGAATCTCCCGTTCCACCACATCATGATGAGAATCTCCCGTTCCACCACATCATGATGAGAATCTCCCGTTCCACCACATCATGATGAGAATCTCCCTTTCCACCACATCATGATGAGAATCTCCCATTCCACCACATCATGATGAGAATCTCCCGTTCCACCTCATCATGATGAGAATCTCCCATTCCACCACATCATGATGAGAATCTCCCGTTCCACCTCATCACCATGAGAATCTCCCATTCCACCTCATCATGATGAGAATCTCCCGTTCCACCTCATCACCATGAGAATCTCCCTTTCCACCTCATTACCATGAGAATCTCCCGTTCCACCTCATCACCATGAGAATCTCCCGTTCCACCTCATCACCATGGGAATCTCCCGTTCCACCACATCATGATGAGAATCTCCCATTCCACCACATCATGATGAGAATCTCCCATTCCACCACATCATGATGAGAATCTCCCGTTCCACCTCATCATGATGAGAATCTCCCATTCCACCACATCATGATGAGAATCTCCCGTTCCACCTCATCACCATGAGAATCTCCCATTCCACCTCATCATGATGAGAATCTCCCGTTCCACCTCATCATGATGAGAATCTCCCGTTCCACCTCATTACCATGAGAATCTCCCGTTCCACCACATCACCATGAGAATCTCCCGTTCCACCACATCATGATGAGAATCTCCCGTTCCACCACATCATGATGAGAATCTCCCGTTCCACCACATCATGATGAGAATCTCCCGTTCCACCACATCACCATGAGAATCTCCCGTTCCACCACATCATGATGAGAATCTCCCGTTCCACCACATCATGATGAGAATCTCCCGTTCCACCACATCATGATGAGAATCTCCCGTTCCACCACATCACCATGAGAATCTCCCGTTCCACCACATCATGATGAGAATCTCCCGTTCCACCTCATCACCATGAGAATCTCCCGTTCCACCTCATCATGATGAGAATCTCCCGTTCCACCTCATCACCATGAGAATCTCCCGTTCCACCACATCATGATGAGAATCTCCCGTTCCACCACATCACCATGAGAATCTCCCGTTCCACCTCATCACCATGAGAATCTCCCGTTCCACCTCATCATGATGAGAATCTCCCGTTCCACCACATCACCATGAGAATCTCCCGTTCCACCACATCATGATGAGAATCTCCCGTTCCACCACATCACCATGAGAATCTCCCGTTCCACCACATCATGATGAGAATCTCCCGTTCCACCTCATCACCATGAGAATCTCCCGTTCCACCTCATCATGATGAGAATCTCCCGTTCCACCACATCATGATGAGAATCTCCCGTTCCACCACATCATGATGAGAATCTCCCGTTCCACCACGTCCCAAAGCTGCTCTGCTGGATGTAGATCTGGTGACTGTGGAGGCCGTTGGAGGACAGTGAACTCATCGTCATGGTGGAGATGATGTGAGCTTTGTGACATGGTGCATCATCCTGCTGGAAGTTTCCATCAGAAGATGCTACACTGTGCTCAGAAAGGGATGGACATGGTCAGCAGCAGGACTCCAGCAGCAGCCAGATGTGTTTTCACCCTGTACATATTTTCTGTCAGACTGCGCTCTAACGTGACACCGATGCCAGAGGAGATGGAATCAGGGTAACATGCATTATTCAAACAACTGCCTCCACTTTTGGCTTCACGCAACGAAGACAAACATGGAGTTTTGTGGTGTCAGCTGCTCAAATGAAATCAAAAACAAAAAGGGTTATTTCTTTTAGACAAACCGCAAGGAAAAAGCTTGCTGTTATTATTTATTAGTCACTGGTAATATTTCAATAATCCCTCTCTTAGCTCATAAAGCTCTTGTAAAGTCAAGCACAGGTTTGGACATGTCTGAGCCCTGCAGGTTACATCCTCTGTGTGTGGAGATGCTTAGTTTATGTAAACTGCAACCATTATATCTTTCCTTTCGGCATCATAAAGTTACAATTCAGGCTTTTTACTCATTTAAGTGTCAAAATTTTATATTAACACACAAAAACACTGGCAAGCCAGCTTATTTGTCCCTCCGGTGTTGAAAAAATAACTCTTTAAATGTAAAAAATTAAACAAGTTTGGCATATTTGTGTGATTAAACATGGAAAATCATCAAGACATGACTCCTTATTGTCTGAGGTATAGAAATAATGTTCAGGAGCTTTAGCAGTTCCATGATGTGCATTTTATATTCAGGCTAATATCCAGCTGCTGCGTTCGTCATCATCACTGTGTCACTATGAGGAAAATATACTTTAGAACAACAACAGAACAGAGGACAATGTGTCACTTGATGCTGCACCTGCTAGCTTATTAGCATAAACCTCCTCACAATCAGAAATCCCAGACAGGTGACTAACACACTTTAACAGCTTTGATGCGTTTAAGGACTTTAATCCTGCACTGAAACAACAAATCGCAGACAGACAGGCGTGCCAGACAGCAGCTCAGCAATCTGACCACTTAAACGTCACAAACCTACAAAAAAAAAGTAGAAACTGCTCCAACAGGCCTGTTTGCTTGTCAGAAAACCTGTGTGTTTTTTCACTTTTAGTACTTCAAGAAGTGTTCGGTTTGTTTCCTGTATGGACTGTATTTCTGCACTGTGAGCCAGTGGATTCATTAGTGGTTGTGTGGGCTTTTCTTAGGTAACAACTATTGATCCAAGAGGCTCTCCTCCTGCATAAAAGGCTCTGGCTGTGGTAGCCCGTCAATCCTGACTGTCATTATGGGAAAACTACTGAACGAGGATGCACTGCAGATATCTCATGCAGCACAAGTCAGAGAATCACAGCTCTGCGGTTAAAGGAAAGTTAAACTGAGGATTTATAGAAAGGAGAGTGAAATATTGTGAGGAAATGGTGTGATGAGGAGTTTGCAGACAGAGGGCGCTGTTGGCTCACAGAACCGATGACAGGCCTTTTTAAAGAAGAAGCCCAGAGTTAAACAGTCTCTCTGAAGCCACGTTTCTCACCGGCTTAACAGGAAAATGAGCCCAAAACATTAAACCGGAGGTGGGGAGGTTAGAAGTGTTTCGAGGTCTTAAAAACTCTGCTTGTTTGGGAGCACGTGGTTAAAACCATAAAATGACAGTTTTCCTTTTCTGTTAATAGACAAGCAATAAATCAGAAAGCTACGATCAGAAACTTCTTACATCTCTAAATATTCTAGTTTCCATCAAGCTGAATCTTCCCGTCTCCACAAGAAGACAGCAGCCAATATCAATATTTCATAAACAAATGAAAGAGGGGATGGATGCTCGCATCAGAGAGGCCCTGGAGGGGAGAGTCAATCAATGGTAGGATAGCTCTGTCCGCCAGCTCCTGCAGCATAACGCTATTAGCCGTCAGTCAGAGTGGACGGATCGACCAGCCTGCTGCTCTGTGAGTGGACTAATCCAATAAAAAGCATTAAAACATTTGTTCAGTGACACACTGGCTGCAGGTCTCAAGCCAGAACTGAGGACTAATTTTTTCAGGTCCTGTTATTCCTACTGGCAGCAGATAGCTGTTTGCTGTCATATAATGTTTTTAAAATATAATAAATGACCCTTTTAAGAAGTTTTAAGAATGTAAAGTGCGCATTCATTTAATGTTACATCATAAATCTGTCAGGATTTTAGGGTTTGTTAAGGCACATTCACATCAGCCTTTCTGGTCCTAATCCGAGTCCGTTTGCTCGGAAAGTCACTTCATTTGGGGAAATGTGAACACGGCAAATAAATTCTGATTCGGACCAAAGAAACGGACTCGGTCTGCCTACAAACGCAGGTCTCAGCCTTCTTCAAACGGAAACAAATACAGGAAGCAGACTACAAAAAAAGAAATCACTTCCTGTATTTGGCGTAGCATTGCATTGTGGGTAAATCCATAGCGATGGCGTTAAGGGTCCTCTGCCTCGTCTGGTGTTCATACTGCGTCCATTGTTGCAGTGGATTTCTGCAGTATACTTGCATAAGACACAATAAAAACCCAAAACAGCCATAGTTTCGTCTCCATGTTTAACTCGCAGGTGAAGGAAACGGTTTTCTTCTTCACGCAGGTCTTGTCCTCTGTTTTGCCCAATGCTAGTGCAGCGCCACCTCTGGTGGGAATGGGGATAAATTATTCTCATGGTTTGACTGGTTTGACCAAAATGCAGCGTGAACACGATCTCGGTTCACATGGATACACTATGACTGAGCCGAGTCCCCAATCGGACCGAGAGTAGCGGACTCTCCTGATGTGAATGCATCTTTAGACTCAGAGGATATTTCAGCATGTAGACCAGCTGGAGACTGCATGGCCGACTGCATCGTCAACCACTTCCCAAAGTTATGTTACATTTTATGACTGCATGATGAAAAGGTGCCGCTGTGTTTGAACCAGATTGTCTGAAACATCTAAAACCTGCAGGACCTTTACTGTCCAGAACCAAACTTGTCCAGACTTTTGAGATTTTGGTTTAGTTTTGGCTGTTATAAGTGGCTGTTTAAGTTTCCTGTTTTATTTCATTTCATTTCTTGTTCACTACACCTGGTCTTCATTTTATCATTACATCTGCTGGTCATTTGGTCATTACCCTTCATTTTCCTCCATTTCTTTTATTCAAAGCCACATGTATATAGTCACATGTATTCAAAGCCCCAGTATATATACTTTAAGGCGGTGTGTTACTGTCCAACCAGTGTCAAAGTACGGAAGTGAAATCTGAACTCAGCGCTGCCCACTAGTGGATGAACTGACTTTGCAACCATGGCAACGTAAAAGACACATGGAAGTATGAGGACAATGACGTATGACAACTTATAAACAGATGTCCACATTTACGCACGTAAAGGAGCAGAAATGGGCTTTTAACTTGTTTTGTTGTTCTATAGGAGCAGCTTGTTATTTCACAGTAAACCGTAAGAGTTTTACATCCACTTTCCCCCTGCTCGGTCCTGCATTCAGGTCCTGCCTTCACCCTCGACTACACCATGATAACTTTGGCATGTGGTGGACAATGTGGAGATTCTTGTCAGCAACTGTGTGATGCTTCATGTCAATATGGAGCAAAATCTCTGAAGAATGTTTTCACTTTGTTGAATCTATTGTTGCATTTCCATGACACCTGGAATTGTGCAAATAACTAAAAAACCACAAATGGAAACGCCTACAGTTTGAAAAAGTAAAACGGTTTTACCCTCTCATGAGGTGGTTTTTTTTTTTTTTTTTTTTTTTTGGTGTTTTGATAAAGAAATATATCGCAACAGTGTAATGGAAACACTTTTTTGCATTTACGTGTGCCCGGATGTGACGTGGGGGTCCCGTTACCAGTTAATTTCCGGTAAAGATGGCGCTGTGTGAAAAAAAATAACAGTAAATTTTCGAGTTTTAGAAAAGAAAATTAGGTAGAAAAGCTTCGACAAGATGTAGCAAATTCTCTGTAGTAAGTAGAAAACCCCAAAATAATGCTACCTGGCTACCTGGCTGAAGCCACAATTCTCATAAAGTTTCATCAACTGGACGAGACTTTACGAGAACTGAGGATTATACGCTTCACACTGTTCAGTAGAAACACCTGCAAATCACAACTGTTGTTGGTCAAAACTTACAAATACGGCTTTTATTTTGCTAAAATGTAATGGAAACGCAGCTTATGACACCAAGAATTAAGTCATTCTGGGGGGGAAAATTGGTCCAACCCATTCCTAGCTGATAAATGTCCAGTGAGAGAGTGTGTGTGTGTGTGTGTGTGTGTGTGTGTGTGTGTGAGTCAGATGTTAGTAAAGCATAAACATATGTCTCGGCCATCTGCAGCCCCTCAACGTTCCTCTCGTGTTTTCCAACACCTTCCTTTCGCCTCTGATGCCCTTTCCGTCTGCCTCCCTCTCCGAGGCCCCATCAGGTCTCCTTGTGAAACCTTCCACACTGCTGCAGCCTGAAGTTCCTGCACACACACTCGGATTCCTCTCGCCTTCATTTGCTGCAGCTCAGCGGTCCTGTCAGGACTGAAGAATCTCAGATTATTAATGTTCTTTTTCTGCATGACTTACATCATTGCATTGTGCTTTGGCCGCTGCCTCCGTTGTCTTTTCTCACATTATTCTTGATAGCACACACTCATCTCAAAAACCCTTTGGCTTATGAAAACAAAAAACATATTGTGATCATTAGAAAACAATTAGGAGTTATTACTTGAGTCATTTCTTGGATTATGTCGCTGAATGTTTTTAAAAGCAGGAATTTGTATTGTTCTCATAATTATGAGAAGACGTTGTTGTTCTCTGGTTCAGTGTTTCCAGCGACAAGAGGAGTCTGACTGTGCAGCATGAACATAATGAGGGAGGTGGACTTGTGCTCAATGATCCCAGGAGAGGTCGAGGTAAATGAGTAAAAGCATGAGAAAGAGGAAATGAAGGAGGGTAAAACCAGGAAATGCAACGTCACAGAGTCATTCCCTTCATCCTTGTAATCCCTCCCAGTCTGGGTCAAGATAAAGAACTGGATTTAATCATTTAAGAGCCTGAGGAAAATATAACCCCCCCCCCCGACTTTTAGTTCCAACCTGCTGGATTCAACTAAACATGTCAGAGAGCTCGGTTTGTTGATCGACCTGCACACAGGATTAGAAATGTGCAATCCTGTCATCATGAGACATGTTTTATCTAAATATGGACATACTTCCTGTGCCATTTACATGGTGTTTGTCTGTGTCGATGAAGGTGGGCAAAGTTCAGGATGGCGTGGTTGAAGACATGACAATAAGCAGAAATTTATCATTTGAAGGAAGCCTCAGTTCTTGTGAAATCTCATCAACCGGACGAGATTGTACAAGAATTGTGGTTTATGTAAGGTAGCCACGTAGCATTATTCGCTGTTGAGAATTCGCTACGGCTTTTTGAAGCTTTTCTCCCTCATTTTCTTTTGTAAAACTCTGAAATTTGCTTCATTTTGTTCTATACCGCACCAAATTTACTGGAAATGAACTGGTCATGTCCTTCACATCACATCCAGAGACATGTAAATGCGAAAAGTGTTTCTATTACACTGTAGCAATATATTTCAATATCGAAACGTCTGAAAAACCATCTCATAAAAAACGTTTTAGTGATATTTGAGACTTTTTTTGAAAAATGTAGGTGTTTCCATTATCGTTTTCTTATAATTAGTTTTTGCGCAATTCTAGGTGTCATGGAAACACAGAAAGATTACAAAAGGAAGATGTTTGAAGGTGTGTTGATTTCCTGTCATTCTTTATCAATCTTTCTCCGTAGAACAGTGTTGACAGTGTTCATAACAATGTTGTCAAAGGGCACTTTACATACACAAATCAACACACATCATTTCAAGCCAAATCACAAAAATGTGAGTTCACTGATTTAATGAAAGTTTAAGGTAGGATGCTGTTGTGAGGTGGATCAACTGGGACAATGAAAGAGAGCCAGGCTGGGTGTACTGTTTCGGGTGCTTAAGCCTCATTTCCACCAATGGGTGTATGTCTGTAAACTGGAAGGGTGCAGATGAAGCTACAACCTCCAGTGGTTAAAAGTGAAGTCGAGGCAGAAGTGCCAAAAACTGCACTTCACCCCTCATCCACCTTCATGACAACTGTGAGGGGAGTTAATTTTTTTCTAACTCCTCCGTTTAGAAGTAATTTCATCTTGAAAGGCGGCATTTTTAGGGGCGTGTCCTTTTGATTGACAGGTACCCTATGTCCCGCTTCAAGAAGGAGGAATGTAGAACAACCGCACCTTTTAACCGGTTAACAACATGACTTAGCTTTAGCCCGTTTACCTCCATTAACTGGTTAGCCCTGTTAGCTCCTTGTTTTCTTGGTTAGCTCTTAGCTACAGAAAGCTCGGAGTTCACTCGATGTCAATCATCCACCATGACGCTCACAGCCCCTCTCTCAGCTCCACCTCTTTGCCCATATTTGTATTTTCCGAGAGAGACGACACAAATGACGCTTCTGAGATAGCGATGGTAGGAACCGCCCAATGAGCTTCATTTCAGCTCTTCAGAAAGCTACGGGTGACGTCATGGAGCTCTGTCCATCTGTTATATCCTCGGCTAGCATGACGCCATCACAATGTGGCGCCTTCTTTGAAGCAGAACCAAAACAGAACTTAGAAACAAAGAAGAATGGCGTCATCCAACAGTTCTTTCTTGTTCCTTCTCTGAGGTCCACAGATATACAGTCGTAATGCAGATTTACAGTCTGTCTTCTGCTCCCTGGTGGATTCCTTTTGCACTACAAGGTTTAATGCACTTTGAATCACCCTGGGCCAGCTGATCAAAGAGTTGGAAATTGCATTTTTTTGGCATCCAGGATCTGTTAATCTGTCTTGTTGTGCCGGTTTTCCAAAGCAGCATTGGATTAGATCACATTGATCCAGATTCACAGTTTTTAAAACTACCAAATCCAGATGACCAGGATTTACAACAATGTATGTTACCAGTTATGTAAAGGACAGCAGGCAGAAGAGCCACTTTAAATAAATTTATTAACAACGACACTGGAAGGTTATAAACGTCTCAAATGAAAAAGACGCGGTGTCCCTCTTTGTTGATGATGCTCCTGAGCCCCGTGTTGAGGAACCAGACCCACATATAGCGTTCTGTCAGAATGAGGGCCTGACTGGAGGTGTAGTCATGGATGCTATTGTAAGAAATTATTTTTAACAGGTTCTTCTCTGTCTATGCATTGACGAGTCACAGGAAAATGTATTATTTTATTTTTTTGTTTGTAATTGAAATTTGTGTCAGGTTTCATTTCATAGTGACAATATCATTTTATGTTTTAAAAAATTAACATATACACTGAATAATTTTTTTTTAAAAATTAATTATTTAACCAAATTGAAAGTTTCACCACTTTATCCTTCTGAAATCCAACCCCCTGCTGGGATCAGGATAATCCTGTTTTCTTGGTAAGTTATCCAGCTCACACTAAAACATTTGAAACACAAACAAAATGTTTTATCCAGATCACAACTAGGATTGGATTACATCCAATCTGACTGCAGAATCTTTCTCTCTCTTTTTCAAACGGCCCGATTTTCAAGATTTGATCCAATCTGTTAACCAACATCTGATTAGATTACGTTTGAGTAAAGGTTCCCTGTTGCTGAATTGTGTAATAAAATAAATTTGCCTCACCTAAAATAATTCTAACATACGGTAAAAAAAATGGTGACATCTATACGCTTATATTTTAATTAAACTTTTTCATAGTTTGGACCAAATAAAGACTTCAGATTTCCCTGTTACTTATTGAGCTCAACTAGCATGTTAACAAATACTAACAAATTAAACAAAATGTCTGCCCGTACGAGTGATTAGATTTCCAATTTGCTCAGAGATTAAAGGTGCTTTGAGTGGCTTGTGTAAGGACAAAGATGGACTCTGGGGTGAATTTGCTTGGAATCAATACACCACCTCTTCCCAGCCTCTGAATCTTTATCTGTTTCTTCAGATCTAACTTGAGTTTGTATTGATCCGCCTGAGTGACATGCGGGCTCGCGACAAGGCCGACTGGCGGTCTTTTCGCTGCTGTGCATACAGATCAGGTTGTTGGGCAAAGTTCAGCTGTGTTGTGGTGGAAATCATGACGAAGCTCTTCACAGCAAGGCCATAAAAAAATAAATATTAAACGAGTTTTTGACAGCGGCTGTTCAAGTTCCAGTACGAGATGGCAGAGCAACCCGTTAGTTTGGTTTTCCATGAAAGCACACTGACATGAACCGAGGAAGCTCTTTTCCTTTGTCCCTGCGCTGCCTTGACTTCTTTCAAGCTAGTGATAGTGAAATCTGCCAACGCTCGCCCAGTTCGCCGTGACCTGGAAACATCTGGAGAGGGAAAAATCGACGTTACTCAGAAACTAAACACCACTTTAAAAACCCAAACAACAGACATTCCTGAGAGAAAACAGTGTGTCGACATCTAAACCATCCGTCAAGGACGGTTCAGATGCAGACAAGAGATGCATTTCTGGCATTTTCATCTAATGGTGTGGTGTACAAGTGTGTGCTTGTGTGTTTTTTGTTAGACACACAAGCTGCCAGGTTGTAACGTTGTTTCAGGATGACATATCTCAGCAAATACTAGCTGGATTAATGAGGAATTTTGTGCATACTCTCATGGCTTCGGAGCATGGAAACTGCTGACTTTGGTTTGAATTCAGAAGTATTTTTTTTTTAACTTTAGACTGCTTTACATCTACAGTCATTTTTACACCTGCTGTTAACGTGTTTATGGACCAAACATCTGGGATGATGATAGGTCTTTGAGTGAAAATTAGCTGTCTGAATTCTGGTTGGGTTACTCATATTTAGCTAGCGCTAAATTTGCAAGATTTTGGTGTCTGGATTTGTGGCCATTTAGGAAAAGAATCAGGATATTTTACCATATCCAAACTCTGTACTCAGTGTGAAACTGACGTTCATACCAGCAACAAAAAGCAGAAAATAAATAATAAAATGTTGCTTTCTGGCAGCTCAGATACAGTCAGAAGCAAATAACACCCAACAGACCAGGCAAATGAGTCAGTATGCGAGTAGAAATGGGCAACGAGGAGCAGGAGAGCTGCTTGTTATGCTCTATTTACATGATAACAGCAGGACAGTGGCAAAGCCAACCTGAAGAGGATTTTTTCTGCATTAATCAGCTGAAGAAAACGAAGGCGTAGCAAAGAAAGACGAGTCCTACACTCATCACATTCCACAGGGAGGAAGGTTCTCCTTTGTACATACACAGCAGGACCTTCACTCTCAAGATTATTGTCTCTATACCCACATTTACATGGGAGTTTAATTCCTCTTTAGTTCTAAATCAAAGTTAAATCCACTTTAAAATGATGAAAAGGGACCATGTAAACACCCAATTCTGAATAAAAAAGACCATCCAGAACTAAACTTAATTGCAAAGTAAGTGGCTGCTTCACATTTTAGATCCGAACTGATTAATTCCTCTGTCATGTAAACCTTAAGTCCACACTAAGTTAATTCCAATCCGTCTGCGCATGCTTGTTATCTTGTCCCGTAGTCTGCCTCTGATCTTCTGTAGTTCATCTTCATTCTCCTCCTCAGCTGCTGAAATAAGTGAAGCAGTATGGTCGTGTCGAGCTGATAATAAAAATAAAGGCAAAACTGGAACTTATTATGTCGTTTTTTCCATGTTGTGATCAAAAAGAAGAGAAAAAGGAAGTGGGCTTATTTCCTGTAGACATCTCGTCCGCCATCCATATGAACCCCTTCAGAACCCACCAGTCTAAAGCAGAGTTAAGTAACAATGAGTTTCCATGTAAGGAGAACCTTTTATGAATGATAATTCTGAATATCGTGACCGTAGCCATTGTGATAGTAGGTGCAAACATACAGGACCAGTATGTGGAGAGGAGAAGGGGAAAGAGAGAAAAACAGAAAGGAAACAGTAGACAAAAACATTTCATCTTAAAATCAGGACTTCTGAAGGAAAACTAGGAAAAATTGTTTACGAACGTGGAGCGTTTTGGTTTCATTTAGAACTTCAATGTCTCCAATTGCATTCTGGTCTAATTGTGCTGTCCAAGTCTTTATTTTTCTGTTTCTGTAAAATAAGCAAAAAAAAACCCAACACTCCTCTTTGAGTTTGTTCGGTCCAGCTTGTCCAATGGTCCACACTGGAACAGATGATCTACAGGTGGTGAGAAACATTTAGCCTAGCTGTAAGCACTGGCTGCGAATAAAAGACAAATAATGAACTAAAACATGATACATTAACCTGTTTAGTTCTCTGATTCAATTATAAATAAGGCAAGGCAATTTTATTTGTACAGCACCTATCATGTACAAGACAATTCCCAGTGCTTGACATGAAACATTAAAAGCGTTACAGATGGTGCAAAAAAAGAAAAAAGCTAAAATGTGTGTATCTGTGTGTTATATTTTTTATTTATATTTATTCATTTTCTATTGCTTCTTGCACTTTATTCCAAACCAAGACTGCTGTAACTAGTGAATTTCTTCACTGTGAGATTAAAATAAAGTTCAAGTCTAAGTCTAAAAGTAGGACTGAGCTGAAAAGCAGAACTAAAGTGTCAGTCACCTGCGTAACTTTTCCAACCAACCAAGCTAATGTTAGCTTACTGCTCAGACAGAATTCCCCCGTAGAGATGGGATCGAATCAGATTAGTCATGTTTATGTGTTGTATCTGTCCAGCCATCACTTGTTGACTGTGTGTCAGACAAACATAGCGGAAAAGTTTGCTTAACAACAAGTTATTCTGGGGAAATTAAAAATAATTGTTATTATATTCCTAGATGCCGCTCAGATTTAGTCTTCAGATTTTTACACTCATTAGACAATTAAAGCATGGATCCATCCTGCCTCATTATGAGTGTAAAATGGTTCATTCTTGCTGAACTCTACAGGGTTTTTGTTGTGTTGTCTGGTTTAGCTTGTTTCTAGCTAGCTAGCTAAGTCAGTTTGTCAGTTCAAGTTTCATTTCTGGATCCTTCTACTTTTGCAGCACTTTAAATTTATTGATCAGATAAAGACTCGGTTAACAGCACCTATCTATCTCCTGTCTCACAGTCTTGTATTTTGGTCCTGCTTACATATTTTCCACTGTGGATAATGACACTTCTGGTAACATGAGCACTTCAGGTGTCACTAGTAAAACAGTGAGGCTTTGTCTTTCTGTCTGAATCATTCCCACTATCCCCGATAACTGGATCTTAGCTTAGTAGGCTGTGCTGTACATGCCTGGTTATAATGTTCAATATGGAACCAAACTTTAGATAAAGATTCCCTTCCCCTCTGCTTCGTCTCTTCAGAGGACTACAGTCTGACCATTTGGCTAACATTAGCTTAGCTGTTTGGAAAAGTTAACACGGTTGACTGATACTTTACGTCTGTATTTTGGTTCAGTCCTTCTTTTAGCTCATTTATTATTTGACTGGAGTCAATATGACAAACAGGCCCACTAAAAATATGTAGGCTCAATATTTATGTTTTATTTACAGTCAGTGCTAACAGCTAGGCTAAAGGCTAATAGTGGTGTGATATCTAAAGAAGTAGGTGTCATTTTCGCTTAAAGGTCAGCTGTGTTTTAATGACATTTAACATCATAAGAAACTCCAAACGCAAGCCCTCCTTCTGTTCTAACATTTATAAACAATTTAGTCATTCAGTTTCAGAGAAAATCTGGTGAATCAGTTAAAACACTCTCCCCTGGTATTATATCCCACATGAGCATCCAGCACACCTAAGACACACAGGCCTGTTAGTCCCACCCACATTTATTTTCCCATGACAGGTTGCCAAATCCAGGATAACTGGAAATCCGGCCCTTTCTACTAAAAACTTTCAGTTATGAAGCAATCCTTTGATGAAGTGGGAACATAAAAGCATGGGAGAAAATCCCATGTTTGTTTAAGTTACATAAGCCTTTTGATTTGTAATGTATTTAGATAATAAGTTGGTTTAGGTTGAGCTGTGTGTTGTGAATACAATCATTTCTCTCTGTGTGATGCTCTAAGGAGCATTTTTCACAGATTTACTACACGTTGTGCCAGAAAATTAACCCTTTTTTAGGGTTTCTCTTATGAGCTTGTGTGTCTTTAGATTGTTTGATTAAAAACCTGCTCATAAATAAGAGATTTCTCAGGATTTATGATTGATGATTCCAACATCAGTCACTTTCCATAAGAAGATGACTATCATCAGCTGTGAGAAGTCGATGAGGTCCTTTCCTGTGAGCAGAGGAGACATCTTGTGGCGAGCAGAAAACATCAGCCATTGACCAAGGTCAAGCAGATAATGGCCAATAACCTCCTTGCACAAGGAAGTCGTTTATCATTCAGGCCTTCAACATAAATGACTTCTAGGACTGTTTTTGTCATTTAATGTTCTGCCAGTTCAATGCCGTGACCTTTAAACATGACTTGTTTTTCTTTTCTATGTTGCTGATGTGCATAAAAATCAACAACATAAAAAGAAAGTTCCTCCTTTATCTAGAAAGTGGAAGAATGAGAGCGCCGCTAGCTTTGGCATGTGCCGTAAATGCCTTAAAATAATAAATAAATCAGACATAAATTCCGCTTGTAGCCTGCTGAGCAGAGACTGAACAGCTTCATGCCAGCAGAGCTTTCTGCCTTCCTTCGCTCAGCTGGCTATCATTATCTGAAATATTTCAGTCCTGTTTCCACCTGCTGAGCCTAAAACCACAAACAACAAAGGCAAAAACTTTCCAACAAATCCCACTTTCCACTGGTGCTGGAACCAGTGTTTAATGTCAGGACGCTGAGTGAGTATTGAGGTCCTCCTGCTGTGTGACGCCACGCTCGGGCCTCTGCTGCTGCACCGCCCATCACGCCACATACCGTTGAGTCCCTGCGAAAGCTGCCCTTCGCTTTTTGATGGTTCCAATGCGAGAGAAGTGTGAGATCTGACAGTGGGATGACACAGGGACAAGGCGGCGGCAGCGGTGGACACAATCTGCCCACCTGACCGGCTTCGATTTACCACAAACTGCATTTCCTGTTTTCCCCCCTTTTAAATCTATTAAATGCCACGCATGGCTGATTATTAAGCAAAACCGGCCACAAGAGAGCTCTGGTTGTCATGGCGTTTACTCAGAAACACAGACTTTCTTTATTAGTCTGAGCTGTGACAAACTGATTCAGAAAGCACAGCCCGCCTGCAGGACAAATGTCATCCCTCTGTGTGATGCGTGCATTCATCAAATGATCAGAGTCAGAGGGAAGTAGGTCAACATTTCAACAAATAAAAAAGAAACAAAGAAAAACTGCAAGAAGATTTGAGTTTGGATTTGAGGCATGTGTAGCACTCCAGATTAGCCTAAATGAAGAGTCAACAGAGAGCTCAGGCACTCAGCGCAACGTCACAAATACAGCCACCTCATGGAATCAGACTATCACACTGCTGCCATAAACATCTCCATCTCAACAGTCTGAACATTGTTAATGTGAAAAGTCGAGATGCAAATGAGACAAAGAGACAGGAAGCTGGCGGTTGGAACGCTTTTCACAGCTTCCTCCTGCAACATACATGAAGAAATATGAAAGCTGAGCAGAACACGGTACAACAGAAACCATCTTTATTGGTTGTGTTTCTACATGAACGCAGGAAACCAACCAGCTGGTGTGTGAAAAATAAAGTCTGCAATGCACAGGTGACAGATAAATAAGCACATTCTTCATTATAAGTGAACTGAAGACTAAATTATCCTTATCAGAACATATCATTTCTTGCAGAACAGCCTCACATAAGTTGGAGGAATCATTTCAGTGGCCATGGCAACCTGTTTGAGCCACAACAAGAGGGGTTTTGTCCCGATGGGCTGCTCGGCCGAGCTCTGCTGTGACTGGTCTCCTTTTTATTCAGCCTTCTTTCTCTTTGTCTGCCCAACACATACATACAGAGAGAGAGGGAGAAACCAGTCGCTTTTCCTTTTTTTTTCCCAGTTTTCCCAGGGTGCATGGTGTCCCTGCATGGGGGAGTGTTTACAGGATGTTATCTGTGTCAGTGCCGGCCCCTCATCCCTCCGGAGTAGGTTTTGGTGGAATGCTGGAACAGGATGGAGGAGTTCCAAAGGGGGAGTGACGAGAGACAGGCACTGAGAAAGAGAGAGAGACACAGAGCGAGAGAGAGAGAGAGAGAGAGAGAGAGGGTATATATATATATCCCAAGGAAGCTGGTGCTCATAGGCACAGCTGGACTACTGCATAACTGGACTGCAACCCACTGGATATTTAACTTTCAAAAAAAGGTGAGTTATGATCATTTTTCCTTCAGTCTGCACCTCCATCCACATGTTTCTGAAAGATTTTGCATCATTTATGATTTTCTAACTCAAGTATATAATAAAAAGAAGGAAAATGTTCAACCTTTGGAGGCTTTAAGCTTTAGTTTGTATCTGCTGAGGAAAATCTGAGTGGATATTTGCTATTTTATACTTAATATCAGCTCCTTACATTAAAGGGAGTAACTCCCCAAGCTGAGGAGTCATGCCAGAGGTTGTGGGGGGTGGGGGTGTAGTCTTGGAGAAGACTAACATACATGGTCTGTTATATCGTATCAACCGGCTTTTGATTAAGTTCTGCGTGGGACTCGCCCCCCCCCCTTTACAGAAACCACTTTTGGTGTTAAAAGTTAGAAAATTTACACTTTCCCCCAGAAATAAACATTTTTTTCACCTTTGACTTGCTGATTTTTAAATTTGTTCTTTAATTTTATATGAAATTTTCAAATGATGCACTTTTCTTGTTATTCTCATCAGCTGGTTCACATGTGGAAAATAAGGAAAAGACATGACAGAATAAAGTAAAATTAATCATCACAGTGATCGAAAAGGCTGTAAAATGACACCAGTGATCTCATCTCTGCAGAGCTATGTTCTGTTATCGCACATAATATGTATAATTAGTCATTTTTCACAGTTTAACTTTAAAAAAACAAACTTACATTTTAATTACTTTGATTTTCTTATTATATCAAGGCTGTAAGGGGGGGTTGTATTACTGAACAAGTGCAGTGGAGTGGATTTTCTTCTCCCAGACCTGGGTGTGCCTTTCTCAACGCTGGATGTGGCCTCTAGTGAATATAAAAAAAGTTAGGTCATCTCTCTTGAGCTTTTTACATTGAAAATCATCCGATCATTTCTCAAGCAAAGCCCCATTTCTGCCTATGTTGAGAACATCTGTGTTTGCTTTGGGTCTTGGCTATTGTTAAAGCAGTAATGAAGGGCCAACTCTGCAATGTTGTGCAATAATTCTCACCATAATTCATGAGTACACACACCGTGTTTGATGTTTGCTCTGCGCTGATGTCCGTCTCATTTGTTCACCTTCATAATGTTTTTTTTTTTTTTTTAAAGTGTCAATGCCACCGAGGCTCAAAAAAGAGTCCTTGTCATTAACTGAGGCCGTGAGGGTGCGGCATGAAACTGGATGCCTACATGTGCTGACATGACCTACCGTTGGTTTTATTGTAGGCTTTGTTTGTCAGAAGACCGACGTCTCAGAGAAACGTTCACTCAGAGTCAGCTGATCACTTTAACTTTGCCAATTAAACTAAAAGAACAGAGAAAACAAAAAAGAAACAGAGCCATATTTATTTCTGAAATTTGATAAAAGTCAGAGTATAATGAACTTTACAAGGGTTTTTCATGTTTCTTCTCCTTTCAGGCACCAGCAAAGGCTCTGTCTCTGGAAAACATATTAGATTAGTTACTGTGACGTACTTAATACAAAGATGAACACGGTTGCAGACTGGCTCGTGCAGAACAGGGACAAGATCGAGAAGGGTGTGGAGATCATGGGGCAAGCCTCGGAGGTTCTGGCTTCCACTGTGGGCCAGCTGCACCCCATCCTGGAGGCCGTGTTCGTGGCCTCGGCCGAGCTGCTCAGCAACCCGGATGGAAAAGAGGCTCGCTACCTGACCCAGCAGTTCGAAAAGGTCAATCAAAAACTTGAGGGGATCCAGAACGAGATTGATCAAATCGCCCTGGAGCTGCAGAGGACGTCGATGAACAAGCAGAACTTTGACAGAGAGGCGCAGATGCTCAGTCAGTATGAGAAGTTCCAGGACTTTGTCAATGCCAAGCCAAAGTTCAGGGAGAAAAAGAGGGAGAAGTTCATCAACCATTATGAGAACACCGACGCCGACTTGAACTTGGATGCTCTCTACAACGCCGTCACCGGGGAGAACACCGCAGGAGACCCTATGCTGGAGACTGTCATCGCCACCGAGCAGAGGAGCAGAAGGGCGGTGGAGGACTTCTGTGCTCGACTGAAGAAGCTTTTCGTGGTGGGGATTATCGCCGTCATGGGCCACGCTGCCCTCAAGGACGGAGCCGTCGAGCAGGAAATGGTGAAGAGGTGGCAAGATCGGATGGAGGATGTTGAGAAACGGATGAAAGCAGCCGTGGATGACTGCACAGATAACTTTGCCAAACAAGCCAAGCTGGACATGGAGCACCTGCTTAAGGAGAATCCCGGCACCGTTGATCCCGAGTTCACCAAGTCCCTGCTGGAGTCCCTGGTGAAGAAGTACGACTGGGTGAGCTGGTCCATCAGAGCCTTCAGCGACAGGGAGCGCATTTTCTTCTTCAACTGGCTGGCAGGGAAGAAGTACCACGGAAGCGGAGGAGCCAACTGGTTTGATATTCTGACAAAGAACAAGATCAAAGTGGTGGTCTCGTTCTGCGTCAACCCCATGCCCATTAACAAGGCTCAGATCCAGGAGCAGATCGAGCAGCAGAAGCTGAAGGGGAACATGATGGCGGTGGCTCTGTCTTTGAACAAGAGCTTCCCCAACTGCCTGGTCCACGCTGTCAGCCACTACAAGGCAGTGGTGGAGACCAACAACTTCCGAGAGGATTCTTATTACTATGGAAAACACAAAAGAGCGTACCTGTGCATCCACCCCGAGTAGGCTCGCAGAGAAACAAGACAATGTCTAGCTTCTTACAAATGAGTTCATGAATGTCTTCAAAGAGACTTAAATTTCACATCTATATTCCTAAATATCAAATCTGTTGACGTGTAATGTACTCTGTCTGGGTGTTTCTTTGTTTTGTTCTAGAAATTTCCGAGCCACAAATGTCCCCGCCAGCTTTGTCTCAGTGTTGTGATAAATACATACGTGATCTGGATATCAATCAAATTGGGAGATAAAAAAACAATATCAGACTCTGACATTCATTTGTGCCAACCTACCCTTGGACAATGTCAAGAAGCAATGAGAGCGGCTGATTCATGGCGAGATTAGACGTTCATGTGCTTTTTGCATCGCTGTGATGATGTGTGTCATAAAAAGCTTTCTACATTGAGGACATTGGGCAATGAAATGGATTTTTTTTCAGAAAATTCCTTTAATATGTAAAGGAATTTTAGGTTTAATTGGGTAAAACGTGTTTATTTTTTTGCTTGTGTCACATCAACCACAGGAAACAGTGTTCAGGACACTGCTAAAAAACACTGACAGCAAAAATCCTCTATTTGGCCTCTATTTCAAATGTTTTGTGTTGCTAAGTCGTACCCTTTGACCTGACTCATAGAGCTGTCCATCGAACTACTGCCCCCTACTGGTAGCGGGAGGGAAATGTAACTCAGAGAAGTGTTTGTGTAAAAAAAAAAATGTAAATTTTTTGTCTTTTAAAAAGCTACAGAGTCAAATTCTTTTATGTGCATGTAAACCTTTCAGCTGCAGGATGCAGGTTCCACAAGGATGTATCTGTAACTTCTGCTTTCTGTTCTTGACTCCACTTTTGTCACTTCCTGGTTAGGTTTAGGAAACATTGTCTCTTTTTTAAAGTTATAAATGAAAACCCATTGTGTTCAGGACTTGGATGCATCGTCCGTACTGTGCTGCCACCTCCTTAATGGAAACCATATAAAGATGCAGTTTCTGTCAGTACCACTAGAGGTCGCCTGACCTACGGAACTGCATGTCACTGCTACCTGCGTGACAAATGGCGCATGACGTCAGTTTTTAGGGGGAGAATTGTCTAGATTTCACAGGATTATTTACTATGTGATTGTGTGGCTGGGAGTAGTGACTTCAAAGCATCTTTACACAAAACCTGAGTAGCCGCAGTGAGTCAGTCTGTACACGTTGGCCTTTGCATGGCTTAAATAAACAAAACTAGTGACTAGCGAGCTTTGTAATTTCAGGACCCGACCGCTGTTACTTGGTTCCAGTTTTTGTGCAAAGCTAATATCCACAGTAAGGCACATAAGTCATGTTTAGGATAGAAATTATGGCCGCATGGATCTTCTGTGGGTAAAATAAATCGGAAAAGAAATTAAAACTGTAAAGAGCCCAGCTATGGCCTGTAGATGGTTGGTTGCTTGTTGATTGTTTGGTTTTCCAGGAAGTGTGCCGTAGGTTATATTTACTGCAAAATCTAAATGATGAACAAAGTTCTAGAGGATATTATTCATGTTTTCCACTCTTGGAAATGGAAAAGATGCAGTACGGTGCTCTGGGACAAGCCTTTAAATCACCTACAATCATGAAAATGCTTCTGTATCTTTTACTTTAATTTGTAATAAACAGCAAAATGAGGATGCTTTTTGTCATCATTTATCTTCTTGTAAATTTAAGATACTGTTTGAATAAAATATAAAAGTCGTGATTACATGTGAAACAAGTTTCCCAGACTTTTACCTCCGCGCAGATAATCTTTTTTTAAAGTTATGAGAAACATTTGTTTATCAAAAGGGTGGAGGCTGATCTGTGTAGGCTACAATGTGTGCAACAAACTCCCTATTTCTCCTCCACCACCCAACTTTTCTGTCTAACAGGGTGCGCCACTCCTCTGAAACACGAGAGCCACATGACCAGGAAGACAAACAGGCTGGAGTTTAGATTTCTTCCGCAAACTTTCCAAGGTGAGTCCGTTTCTGATCCAAACCTTTCATTTGCTGAACTTTTAGTTAAAGACTGCTGCTTGTTGGACTCTTCATTTACATATGAACCACGCAGTTTCATGGACTATTCCAGTCTCTGCATACATAACCGATCTTTGTTTCTCGGCGCATTTTGACGCTGTTAAACACACTAAATGCGCTTGTCGTCCGTTTTCGCTTCACGCAGCGTAACTGATAAAAGTAAACTGGGTGCTTAGATGAGTCTGCAGACTGGAACACAGTATGAACTCAGCTGTGTAGTTTTTATGGGCGGTGGTTGCCAACTGTGGTGCCACCGCTTCATGTTTTCCAGGAAGTGAGCGCAACTTTTCACCTCCTCTCGTGGCGCATCTCTGAAACCAGCGCTGACGTTTCTCTCTGTTTCTGCTGTAAAATGATGTAATTAGAGCCCCTGTTGGCGGACTGATCGATAGGGCTTGCATTAGAAGACGCATTAAGGGTGTTATCCCTCTGTGGTCTGGCTGAGTGGTCAGGGTTTGGTCATGTTTCTGCGCGCGACCACAAACATAAAGGAAACAAGAGGCGTGTTTAGTTCTTTCAGGGTCATTATGTTGTTTCTGTTTGACATGATGGCAGAAGGTTCATGGCTTATGTTATATGCACTTATGCATGCTACCATCAGATAAAAACGATCTATAAAACTCATCGGTGTTTGCCTGAGTTCTTCAGTCTCCTTTAGTGGCGTTAACATGGTTAAAGTGTTGAAATGCTGCGTTATACAATGTGTCCACTTACAGTGTGTATCAATGACTGAGATTACATTAGAATAGAGCATTTATGTGCAACAGGTGTTTGCATGTAGAGCAACGATGCTGGATTTGGTATCTGTGTCTACTGTCATGATGAAGAACAGATCAAAAGAGCAAGAAAATGGAAGAATTTAGTGAGTTTGACAGAACAAACTTGAACAAATGGAGGCTGTTATTTAGTGCATGAATAAGAAACTAACTGGGAATCATCCTGATCAAAGATGCCAAAATATTAACCAGATACCATTTAGGAAAGCAGAAGCAAAGCAGATGGAAATAACTGATTAAAAAAAGTAAATGCAATAAAAAAATAAGTTGCTTTTTCCCGCTTGATGTCTAATTTAGCCAACTGTCATGTTTATAAAGCGAAGACAGATTTAGACTTTAATACGTCTGTAATCGTTGCACACTGTTACTTTAAGTAAAACACAAACAAATCAGGCTAAAAGCTGTAAAAATGGACCGTTAAATCTAACAGGATTATTAGCAGTGGGGCATTAATGCTTAAGCAGCATTTTGCTGCTCAGTTCAGGCCGCAGACTGGACATCAGCAGTAGCTGAGATGTCATCTGTTTAAGAGATATGGCTTTAAAGTCCAGCTCTGCAGTTTGCAGGAGCCAGAAGTGATGGTTGGCTCATCACGTCTCAGTTTATACGTCATTATTTATGCTCTTTACATATTAATAAAGAGAGGAGACACCAGGAACGATCAAGGCTAACAGGTTTTTAGAAGTAAAGGGCAGAAACATCATGCTCCTTCTTAAGCTGAGAAAATATCATCATAAACAGTCTTTAATTTCATAAAGTTTGTGATTATGCTCACCTGGATCACTTCCTTTCCTCCCCAGATGTGTTTCAGATGTTGTTCAAGACATTTTAATGAGATCAGATTGCACCACTGACAGGAAGACCAATTAAACAAATTACAGACAGAATAGCAGCTCAATGTTTGATTTTGGAATCTAATATTTACTTTATGAAATGCCCAACTAACAATTATTTTAATAGTTGACTAATCTGTAAATAATTTTTTTGATTAGTCCCGAATACTTCTGTCCCGCCCACCATCTGTGCTTCCAGCTGCTCTTTTTACTGGTTCCAGTATGTTTTACCCCACTCTCTTCATCTGCATCATATGAATGTCCCCCTGATTCCCAGTCAGTCACAACTTAATGTCCGTAAGTTAAAAGAACGACTCCTGAACCAGTTGAATATTAGATTTAAGCTTCACAGTTTACTACTAATTTATTATGAAACATCCAAACTTAGCTATAGTTCTCATATCCAAGCTGTACAGAATTTTCCTCAAAAGGAAAACAAAATAAAAAAAATATTTTAACATCTTAATTTTCTAGAATTGCATTGAAATGATTGTTTACATCTTGAAAAAAAACAGTTTTGTAGGTAAACAAGGAACTGAATCCTTTAAAACATTCCTGAATCCAAACGGTGATCCGGATCACCACAAAAATTAAATCACTTCTTCCTTTTCATATTTCCAACTTCTCCTGGAAATTTCTCCTGTTCATAACTTTGGCAGAGGTAATAACAGCACATCGTCACTCGCTAATGCTAATTTGCCATCAGGAACGCTGGAAACCACGACTCCGTGGTGCTTTCGTTTCAGACGCTCATGCGTGACTGTCGTGCTGCCGTGGTACGCCAACGCTGCGTGGCAGACGACACATTTCACCTGTTTGACGCTTAGTTAAGCGTGAAATATCCCCAAACTTTGGAAATAAGTTGCGCCGCCGTCAGTTTCTTCTTCCAGTCCAATCCACTTTGTTTATACAGCACATTTTATAAACATAAACAGTTTCCAAAGTGCTGCACAGAATAAAACAAAAACAATGTTACAATACTAAGATATCAATAAATACAAAGTAATAAACTTAAAATCAATCCCAATAAGCAGGTAAAAACCAATAAATAATTTCATCTTCAGGACTATAAGCTGGAGCTGACATCTGACTTTCTGAGGTCAGAAATGCATTTAGGAGCCAGTCCATTCAGTGCCTTAAAAACAAACAATAAAATATTCAAATCAACTCTAAAACCAACAGAAAGCGCAAAGATGCAAGAATAGGGGAGAGGTGTTCTTCGTTGTTTAAACAAAGACGCTGCACAACATGACAACACTGCCCCCGGCTCTTACTGTGGTGCTTTGCGTCGTTTGCTTAGAGTTCTTATTCTGTCTGAAAAGCCGTGGTTGGTAAACGGCATTAAGTTGCCTGGCGCAGCGTTTTATTAGCAAAGCCGTTACGGGCGTTTAAAACGCAATGCGTCGACAATGAAATTTTGCATCAATGAATTTTCAAGACTTATTGTTGCAGTCTTACCCACCAGCTTACTGATGAGAAGCAATGATGGTACCGAAGCAAAAACAAAGATGGAGATATTTTGGGGTCATGTATTTTACTATTTTTAGCTTTACATGTTGGACATGAGGCTGCTTATCCTTTATGTTTCATTCTAGTCTGTTTTAACCTTAAAAATCATCTAGTGTCATGTGATAAATATGATAAGAGGATACAGTTATCCAAATTTAAAGACAAAAATAATCACAAGATTGTGTAAAAATGATTAAAATTTTTCTTTATTGGTTGTTTATTTAAAGATTAAACATACCTGTTTGACCTGAGAGGTTTTATTTAAAGGTGGAATCAGATTTTTGTGGAGTGAGAACATAAAAAATACAGCTGTTGAACAATTCCAGCTGGATATAAAGTAGATATTTCCTTCTAAAACTAGCATAAAAGAGAAAGCGCTGCATGCGAGTTAAGAACATTGGGTGTGAAGGCAAAGATGGAAACCTTGATCTGGTTGTCGATTCTCTGACATTTATTGCAGTGTTATGTGAGCATCTGCAGCTCTTTGTCTGTGAAAATGTGATTTTTTTAAAAGTACTTTTGTGTGAGTTGTTTGCGTGGAGATGCTTCATGCACTCAGGCTGTGGCTACATAACCCACAGGAGTCTGACGAAGGAGGCAGAGATCATCAGTCAGCACAGAAATCACATTTTTAGCACCGTCAAATCAAATTAGCTTCAGTTACAGTAAATGCTCAACATCCTGAAGGAATTTCCTTCCTTTCTGTGCTGGTTTGCTCCGATCATACAGAGAAATCATGGTGTTTGGAGCTGCTTTGGTTCACAGTTTAGATGAAGAAGTTGTTTAAGTTTGATGTTGTTGGCAGAGTTACCTGTATTAGCTGCTTAGCTTAGCTTAGCTTAGCATAAAGACAGGGAAAAGGAGGTGACAAACAAACACCGAAGCTCACATTCATTATTTAAAAGCAGTTTTTCTCTCAGATTCTCAACAAGAAAGCAGGCTGACTGCATCTTTAATAACGTAAGACATCTTTGTTTCGTTGTGTTTACACGTGGTGGAATTTCCAGCAGCAGCCTGGATGCTAACGGCTCACTGTAAACGCCTCAAGACAGAACAGACATTAGCAGAAACAAATGAGCTTACAGACTGTTTTCCATTGTCTTGCTGCCATGGAAACCTGCTGAGTTTCACTAGAAAAGGCACCCTCGCCCAGCAAGTTTAACCTCCAGCACTAAATCACTTCCCACGCCTGCTGCTCCCGTATCGACCGAGGAGACAGGAGCCGCAGCTTCTCCTGCAAACACAACAACAAACCTGTCGGGATGATGCCGAAGAGCAGAAACTTGAACTATAACATGTGACAACCGCTCCGTTACTGGGAGCTGTAACGTCGGCCAGGCCTGTGGAACCAGATGTGTTTGTGCCGTGTCATCATTTTCTCTCATAATTAGATTTTCTTGAAGTTTTCTATTTCCAGGTTTGCAACAGGACATGTCTGAACATGTCCAGGATTCAGTCAGGGCAGGTTTTTTTTGGCTTTTGGATAAGCTTTTTAAAACAGATTAAATTTTCCAACTTCACCAGACGTCATGTTTTCAAGGCGAAATAAGACAGAAACTGTTCCGTTAGGAAAAGAGCTGAGCCTGAATGAATGCTTTCTACTTTTTAACATTTTAGCAGATTAAATAGATAATTCAGGCATTCTAATAATTCGTTCATGTAAATTCATTTTATTTTGTTAATATGGAGGTGAGGATGTTTGCTCAGTTGTCATGGAAACGCAGTCTCCTGGCTCCTGACTTTTGTCATATTTAACTGTGCACATGTTCTTTTGAAGTGGGAGGTGTTAGCACCTTTGACTGCTGTGAATCTGACACATTTCCATCTCTGTGTCACACAGAAAGTCTGTGTGACTAGTCGATTTATTGTCGTCTTACCAGAAGTCTGCACGCTCTCGGTCAGGTGGGATTCATGATAGGCAGCTAAGCTAACTGCAGCTCAGGTCAGAACCACCTGAAGACATCATTTACACCCAAATCTCTGAAGTTTATAGTAAGATACACCTTGTTGTGCAACCGGGACACATCCTCGTTGACATACCCAGAGTCACATGGTGTTTCAGGTCTCAGGCATCCTCACACGGGCGACCCAGCCAGGAGGGATCAGTCCCCGACATGTGTTCAGGCTACGCCACACATCCCCCTTTTTAACCAGAGCCAATCAGAAACCTTTCCTGCAGCTTCCAGGATGTTCTTTATGGCTTTTAGCCGGTTCAGTTTGGAGATATTACAAAGTCCCAGGACTCGATGTGGAGACTGGTCAGCAAAGCCCACTTCACCCATTCCTCCGACTCTCAGCCAGCATGTCGGCATACTTTAGTTTATTTATTCTGTTTAACAAAGGGAACATTACATTATGCATGTAGGATGTGGGATTTAGCCAGCGCTGAAGGAGAAAACATGACAGCACGATTCACTCTAAAAGAGCTGCACGTTCAACTGAACAGAGGCTCATGGTTGACAAAAACATAAATAACTGACTGCAAAACATTTGCATCGAAAAATTATATTTATGTTTCAGAATAAATTCTAGTTTTCCAAACCGTTCAGTGCAAATTTAACTGCAGTTTTTATTTATTCCATTCACGGTTTACTTAAATAAATTTGTTCACATCTTTTGCTACCTTTTACTAAACCACTAATAAAAAGGTAGAATAAAACTAATAAACACCTGCTGCTCTCAGTACATCGCCTTCCAGAGTACCACCGCTAACACTCGCATGAAATAAAAGGAAATAACAAAAGTTATCTTTTACATTCATCTTCTGAAACATAGCCACTCATCTTTCCTTTTTAAACATTTTCTTAAACAAAGAGATATTTGTACAACTTTTCAGATTAACATTGAATGAATTCCATAATTTAGCGCCTTAAACGAGAAATGCACATTATTTATTAAAGAAAGGCTGACTCAGCAGAATTTTTGCAATTCCCTTACAGGTCTCCCTGAAACGTCCATCCGGCAGCTGCTGTTTGTAATGTTTTTCAGCTTTTAGGTAAAGGTAAAGGTTTTTTCCGGTCTTGTACATGAGTTGTGCTGTAGAAATAAATGAGCCCTCCCTACGACGCTGGCTAGCAATGGCTAACACCATGAAGTCATGTGTGAGGGCAGGCCCGACTCCATCTGGTTCCAGGTTGTTTCGTAAAGACGTTGAAGTGGGTGATTTGTATATTTCAACAGGTTTTGGGAGGTTTGGGATGTTTCTGATCAGTTTGAGCCAACGTATGCTGTGGATCTTTGCACTTTTGCATCATGTAGTTATTGACCTCATCATATTTTCTCAGCTTAAGAAGGAGCATGAAGCAACATACTTGTAGCATAGAATCACTCTGATAGTCTGGTGTGGAGGTAAGGTGGCGTAAAAATGTGAAAAAAATCAAATTAGCTTGAACTGCTGTGACCTTTTGTGAAGTTCGAGTTGCTTCGGATGAAGAAAATCCAAAGGTTTGATATGTATTTGTGCTTTAAGTAAGAGATTGTTTGACATTCATGTCTGATTCAGGAGGAAAATCCTTTTCAGATAATAATGTTGCTTTTTGTGCCATGCATGGAAGCGATTGTGTTAAATCAGGATGACATACCATCTCATTGATCTCTGAATCCTGAATAGAATCAAAATATGCTGATGTCAGCAAATATTTAATACATTTTTCATCATAATCAAGTTTATAGTTAATTCCCGATAATTCTATGAAGTTTTTTTCCTCAGGTGAATAGAAATTATTAGCAAGTCAAATCATCTCCTGTGCAGGTGGCAGCATTATGTACGCTCTGTACTTTGCACACGTGAGGAAGCTGCGATGCTAACATGTAGCATAGCAGCAATGGGAAGAAACTCTGCTAAAAGACTCCAGGAAGCATCAGCATCCAAAACTAATTAAAACCCCAAATAGAAAACATTCCACTTTGGAGTTTCTGATCATTTCTTCCTCCTTAGCTTTCACTTCTTCTCTTCCTCATCAGACATTCCCAGATGAACTGCTGTCCTCTGGTTTAATTAAAAAACTTTGGGTTTAATTTTAGGAGGAGATCAACATTTATTTGTCAAACTGTCTTCACTGCAAAAACTGAAATCTAAGTAAGATTAAAAATCTTATATTGAGTACACATATGCTTTTTTTTTTTTTTTAAAGGTAAGATATTCTTAGTTTTTATTCCTCTTGTTTTAAGAGTATTTTTACTTGTTTTGGGAAGTCTTGACCAGCCAAAATTTCTTGTTCTGTTAGCAGATAATTTATCTTATTTTAAGCAACATTTACCTCATTTTTGTATATTTTTTTCTTGTTTTTTAAGGCTGAGTTTTTGCAGTGTTGACTCTGACACTTCTGTAGTAATCTCACATCTCGGCTTCCTAGAGACCAGGACTGATCAAACAGACCTTGTAGTTGTGAGGATACACTTAATTTTAGACAGGAGGTGGGAAAAATAGGCTTTTTCACAAAGAGGTTGCTGAGACCTTCATCACTGTACGCACACAATAGACCATTTACGTAATTTATGAACACATACTCGTAACTATGAAAGGCGGCCGGAAGAGTTGATTTACACTACATCTTCCCTCTGGACATGGATTACTGTTGAAATTTTGGGGAATTGTCTCACATAGAAGCAGATTCGAAGAAGCTGAAGAAAAGAGAAACATTACAGATTACCAAAGGTTATTCTAACCTGCACAAAATATTCTGGGGCGTCTTTAATTGCAATTTTGTCGGCTAAACCAGTGGTAAACATGTTTGTTTTGACATAAGACTCGCTGCAGCCTCCTACTCAGGCCTGCCTCTCATATTTCCCCTCATGTCCACCGATGGGCAGTAGTCCATGTCTTTGGATTGATCAGACAGCCAACCGTAGACAAAATAAGCTGCATAACCAGTGTCATTGGCATCGGCTTCCAGTTCCAGTTGCTGGTGTTTCTTCACAGGGAACCGATGAATACTTATTCCTTGTTGAGGTGATTTATCCCCTCTTCAACTGGAAGAGTCAAACACGCAACAACTCTGTGGCATTGTTCTTATTTTCCTGGTAAAGACGACTCTCTGTGGAGATTTCAACAGACATCCAAGCTTTCCGACCTTCTCGGGTAGTTACGTGCATACCTACGTAAAACGAAACTCGTCCATTGTCTTCCACATTTTAAAGTTCATAGTCATTGTGTCAGGGTTGGTTGTGTTGACTTTACAACAAACAGCTGCTTTCATTTTATCGTCTTCCAACAGAAAAATCCTGTAAAATGTCAGCAATCTCTCCAATAGTCTTCTTTATTCCTGAGCAGTGACCACTCAGATCCAAAGAGCTCAACCCAGACTTGCGTCAAAGTTGAATTCTCTCGGGATTCATTGCTCTGTGAAAGAGCCATTGCTCGCTGGGTGTGACCTGCAGACTGCACTCAAGCTCACTCAGCTGTTTTCTCTCTTCCCTTATCAGTGTTTGCTGTGTTGTAAGAGGATTGAAGCAAGCCACAGTCCAGAAACAGTCCAAAAACTCCGCCACAGAGCTGTGAGTTCATCTGCAAAAACTCTAACCTGAATTTTCTCGTCTTTTCTTTGCATTTCTAACGCTCAGTGTGTTTTTTCCTCTTGTTAGCAACAGGAAAAGAAGATGGAGAACCAGCTTCAGAAACTCGTAGCTGAGAAGAAGAACATGGTGGAGACTGTGATGGAGGTGTTTGAGCAGGGAGCCGAGGTGGTGGCCAGCATCGCCGGTGACCTCTTCCCCGTCTTCTCCATCGCAGCTCCCATCGTCAAGCTGGCTCTGGACAACGTGGAGAGCAAAGAAGCCACGTTCATGAAGGAGCAGTTTCAGAAGGTCCGGGAACGCCTGGAGGTGATCTCCGAGGAGATCCAGCGGATCAACGACGAGATCAAGAGGAGCGGGATGGAAGCTATGTATTTCCCCGTGGAGGAAAACATCACCAACCAGTTCAGGAAGTACATGGACATCCTCAACGCCAAACCGAAGTTCAAGGAGGTCAAGAAGAAGCTTTTCCTGGAGCATTTTGCCAAAACGGGCGGAGACAAAAATCTCAACACGCTCTACAACGCGGTGACGGGAAATACCTTCTCTGGTGAATCTGTGCTGGAGATCATCCTGAACTACGAGGAGAAAAGTCGCCGGCCCATGGAGGACTTCTGCGCCCGGCTGAAGAAGCTCTTCTGCATCGGGCTCATTGCGCTGTTGGGCCACGCCGCTCTGAAGGGCTACGACGAGGAAGACTCCCTTCTGAGTGAGTGGGGAGAGAAGATGAAGACCGTCCAGGAGAAAATGAACGCCGTCATTGAAGACTGCATCATCAGCTTTCCTAAACAAGCCGAGCAGGATTCCCGCCGACTGGTGAGAGACCTGACCAGTCCAACCAACCAGCAGCTGGCTGAGGCCATCGTAGATCAACTGAAGAAGAAGTACGACTGGGTGGGCTGGTCCGTGCGTGTGTTCAGGTCCCCGTCGGGCCTTTTCGCCAACAAGAAGGATTTCCACTGCCCAACTGGGAAGAGCCGCTTCCAGGTGACCAGTTCGGATGAGAAACTAAACATCTGGGTTTCCTACAGCTCCTCGCCCGAGCCTGTGGACAAGAATCACATCCAGCAGCTGATCCAGAGTCAGACGAAAGTCACGGTGGTGGGCGTAGCTGAGAACCTGTTCGAGAGGCTACCGGGCGACTGTCTGGTTCACACGGTGAAAACCAGCAAAGACCTGGCCTGTTGCTGGAGCTTCAGCGACGAGCTGCACTACTGGGGGGAGCACAAAAACTTCTACGTCTGCGTTCACTCAGCTTAGAGCTTCACGTGCATTTTGTCCTCCGTATCTGCACATATTAAAGCATTCTGCTGCCTCTCTGTCCTCTTTTTCTATGAAACTATTCTCTTTTCAAAGAGAAATTATTGTTAATTTTTCTCGTGGATCCACAAGACACAAACACAAACTCGACAAACAGACTCCACAGCTGTTTGTTTTTCTCAGAACGTCACTTGGTTAGGTTTAGGAAAAGCCGGGCGTGAGCTGTACAGCAGCTTCCTGGGATGTGGGATGTTTTTTGTTTCGTTTCAGCGGGACATGACGGGAAATGTGGTGGTTTTGAGAGTCCAGCTGTGAGACGGAGATTATGTCTGCGCTGCTGGTGATAAGCGTTAACCTCACCCTGCTGAGGACGTTTCAGCCAGAATGGCTCCGAAAACACTCAGATCTAACAGGTGTTCGGCTGAACACAACAGCTAAAGCTTGAAATAACTTTATTAACACACCGTGCTGAGAACAAGCTGACGGTAATGGTGAAACGTTCCACATGCAGCTGCCTTAAAAAAGCTTTTTCTAGTTTTATCTTTTCTACCTGATCAAAACACTCTGAGGGTTTATAATGAAACTTTTACTCATTAAAGCTTTTTGATTCATTAGTTTTTAATCAAAATCTGCTGAATCTGACCTTCCTATTTACACTACCTGGCAATAACACAAATATATCAGACGCTTTGCATACTTCGATTGTTTTATGTCTTTTTAATGTATTTGTATATACATATATATGATAAAACTCCATTCCAGCATTTTAATACTGAGAAAAAACTGTCTATTTACTGTAAAAATCACTTAGAACAAATGTTTATTGCACATCTGTTTTACTTTATCTGGGTTATCAAACTCACATTTTGAATGTTCACCAAAGCAATAAATGTAAGAAATTGTCCAAATAAACTCATTCATGCATCATTTGTTTGTATATTATTGTGATTTACTCTCAGTTAAGGTGCAAACTGCTGGTTTGTGAGGAAATGGGACAATCTGATTTAAACTAAATACACAATTTGTGCATCATGTTATAACAAACTCTTCTTTTTCTTGAATTCACTCTGAAAGGGAAATCTTGGAACACCTCATATCTTTGCAGGAAGTCCTGATAGTTCAGAGGATGTCAGTGTTTGGTGTTGCTGAAACTGATCACAGCCGCTGCATCCTGTCATTTGCAAGATTTAATCACACTAATTAAAACGTCTTACATACAGACAAACAGCAGAGGCTGTAAAGCTGCTTCACTGACGTGTTTAACACCCAGCTGTGTGGAGGTATGTCGGAGGTTACAAAGAAAAAAATGGGAATGGGTATTTTAGTTTGGAAACACCCATAGAGTCCTGTAATCATGTGGTTGTGGCTTTTCTATCTTCGGCATACAAACAGCCGCGTCCCATTCCAGCAGAAAGGAACAAGTGGACATAATGTGGATGTTTTCTAGGAGACAGTTTTAACAGGCTTTTTTTGTTTGAGTCATTTTTCTGTCTGTTTTTTACTGAACATAAAACTAGAGACATTTATCATCAAATCATTACTTTCTGTTCTATTAACACCCCCATTAAAACATGAGAAAAGTTCTTCTCACAACCCTAAACTGAATTAAGCAGTATAGACAAAGAATGATTAATAATAATAGATATTTTTTTCTGTTGTACTCGGTATAAAAATTTTGTTTTAACTTATTTTAATTTACAAATGATCAAAAATTGCTCTAAATGCACCAGAATTTGCCATCAAATTAGCTCTCATCTGTGTCCATAGTATAATAATAATAATAGTAATGGTTTGGTGAAGTTAGAAAAAAAAATAATAAAGGTTTTTGTTCTCTTATTCTTTCTTTTGTCTTTTTTTGTTATCAAATATGAGGTTTTTTCACATCTTCATGCCTGAATTTAGGTCAAACTGCTGTAGAAGCTCATAAATCATGGAGCAATGCGTCCTTGGCCACATAGTCTGGACCGGGAATGTTCATGTAGCTTCTGAAATAAAGACATTGGAAAAGACAGGAATATTTAGTCGATATATGAAAAAATTAGAGCTATGGTTAGTTTTAAGCTAACTTTGCTCCTACATTCTTTAACCTGCCTTGACATAAGCACCTTGTGGTACTTTTTGAAAAAAATATCTAGCTCTATTATACTCTAATTTAATAAAGAGGCTACATAATTTAATTTAAACATTTAACAGCATTTTTTCAGCCCTGCCCTGCTGGCCTTTTATTGCGATAGCATGAGTCTAGCTAGCAAGCATCAGAAGCAGAACAAAATAACTTAAACTGCTGTTTAGTTTCCTAATGCAGCTATATAAATCATTTACAGTCCAACTGAACCAGAACTAGACTGCTGGTCCAGATGGTGTCAGACCCTAAAAAACTGCACAGAACAGCTACAGTATGGTGGGTTAATCTCTTCTACATTAGCCTGAGCGAGGTGAAAGTTCCTGTGCTTTTGGACACATCCCACCTTTTTCCAGTCACTTTAAAAAAAAGTCCCATCCATCACCTTATAACCTACATAGCTGATTCCTAGATCCTTTAGGATTAAGCTAACATGCATAGGAATCCTGAGACTCTGATGCATTTCCACCATGCACAATGAAAACATACAAACTCCACAGAGAAGACCACAACTCACACACAAACCAGGACCCTTCTTGTTATGAGGCCACAGTGCTAACCACCACACCACCACAAGGACCAGTTTGAGCTCCTGTGTAGTTGTTTCACAGTGGAACAAGACTGCTGGAAAGAGTTTCACATTTCCCCTTGCTCACTAACAACCCAAATCTCTTTCAAGTGTTCTCCAAGTGTCCGCTGGCATGTGACTTGAGTTACATCAATGCACAGCAGGCTGAGGACCTCACACTGCGGTTGCAGAAGAAAATCTCACACTAAAGGAGTGTGAAATAAAAATATGCAGACAAACTGGACAATACTGGTCAGAGGAAGAAAGCTGTGAACGCATCTTTGATATGCACCAGTAAACTGCAACACCAGAACCACAAGTTAGCTGGTCAGTTCCCAGGCTGGGGTCCTGGGGTTTCATCATTTGTTTCACTCAGACGGATCTGGTGTTTGCTAACCTTTGTGTCCGATCAGATTTAGTTGATTTACTGTGTGATTTAGGGAGGTCATTGAGCCACTGGAACTATGGTAGCAGAGTAGTTTCTTAACAGTCCTGGTAACCTTGGTTTATCCTTCACCCACTCTTTCATAAATAAAACACGTTAGAGAAACACCACAGTGCAGGTGATTCGTCTGCAGCATCGCTGCATGTTGATAGTTTTTTTGGTTTTTTTTTTTAACCTGTCTTTTCCAGCATCACAGCATACAGTACGGCAATCTGTGTGCCATTTTACCAGACAGATTTGCTCTGTCAAGGGAGACATGTTATGTATATGGCTGCCCTTGATATTCTGAATACTTTTATGATAATTTTTATTAAAATCATCATCATTCTTGATATGGTAGTACTGGACCTGACAGGGGAAAAGAATAAAAGAAAAGAAAATGAGAGGAAAGAAAGAGAAAAGAAAAAGAAAGAAGAGAAAAGAGCGTGTGTAGGCTGCTAAAAACACAGTATTTGCAAAAACAATAAAAACTACTACAGTATCACACAATCACACCACAAATAGATATATAAAGTGGAGTAATAACGTTATGCAAAGAAAAGAAAGTTAACGCACACACGCAACCATTATTGGATATACCTGCAGAAACACTTAAAAGATAAACATCTGCAACATTTAGTAGGAAGTAGGTGGAAAGATGAACACTTTTGTGGGCATGCACATGTGAATGTGCAACCTGTGGTCATACCATCAAGGATCAACTGAGTGCTAGTAAGAGCAGCGCGACCACGGCTCAAAGTGTCGGAGAGGAACCCAAGGCCCCCAGGGCTCAGCAGGCCCACCGAACACAGAGGCCAGGCAGCCAAAGCAGAGCACTGCCGTCCCCCGAGCCCAGAGCAAAGGAAGCACGCAGACAGGAGCCCCCAGGTGTGACAGGGCAGGGGCACCGAGTAGCACAGGGCGACGGCGAGCAGGCCCGGCGGGCAACGAGCGCCGAAGCACGGGCCGGATGGAGAGCCAGCTCCCCACAGGCCCCAGGACCACCGATACCCTCCCAGAAGACCCTGACCAAGACATGGCGGGACCTGCCCGCCCAGTGCAAAACCACCACAGGCCGGCGCCACAACGATACCAGGAGCAATGTGAAGAATGCTTGCTGTGTGAGCAGCTGGAAACACTGAACCAACTCAAAAACTCAAATACAAAAGTCTTTATTGGTTTGGGGTAAGTAACTGACCAGGGCTTAGCCTTCACCAGCAGCCCTCGCCAATGAGCCAGGTGGCACCATTTGATATCCTCTGCTGCTGATTGGGCTAAACCACTTCCAGCCAGAGATGATTCCCATCACATAAAACACAACATTCTAATACATTCTAAACATAACTGGAAATGGATCTTAGAAATAAAACTACCTACCCAAATATAATATAAATACATGTAACCAAATCAAAAATCAATTTCCCAACTGAAAACCCAAGTAACCTAAGCCCCACCCATCTGTCTGATGGCCTTTCCCAAACCCTTTATAGAGTGTTCAGGCCCTTGGGGAAACATTTGCCTAAACACCCAGGGGAGGACACCAGACAGGTGAGTAAAAGGGGCCATTTTACCACCAATCACATTCTGCACCTTTACACACATATGTCAATCACCATCAATGCTTTCTTTCACAGGTATCTGAAAGACAGAATATCTTCTACAGATATTTACTGTACAAAAAAATGTGAATAAAAGTGCAAATGTGCCTCAACCAATCCAAATGTATTATTTTTCTATTGTTACTTAAAAACGTTTTATGTAACGGGCAGCTGCTTTGTTACAGGTAGGAACCCCAAGGACAAGGACACGATCGTAAGTCTAAATCTATCCATGGTTCATCTAATGGACTAGGTTTAGGCCATTTTAAGATGTATTGGAGCCTATTTCCTAAGAAATAATATTGAAAATGAGCTAATTCTAATCCTCCCCTATCTTTAGGTTTCTGTAAAGTTTTTAAACTAATCTGGGGTGGTTTATTCTTCAGAGAAATGGGGAGATGTATGATTCTAGTGATTTGAACCAGGTGGAGGGAAGTTTAATTGGAATCATAGAGAACAGGTAGTTGATTTGGGGTAAAACCATCATTTTTACAGAAGCAATTCTCCCCATAAGTGAAATGAGAAGCTACTTCCAGCTAGTGAGGTTGTCTTCTATTGTCTTAAGAATGTGGGTGTAGCCTGGAATTGCCTGGAAGGAATATTTACGCCCAGGTATCTAATGTTGTCTGATTGAAAGGTAGTGTGGTGGCCTTTAAAAGCTACAGTTAATGGGTAGTTAACTGTTAACTGTGCTCTTAGACCAGTTACTAGAGTAGTCAGATAGTGATGAGAATTTATTAGTGAGATTGTTTCAGGTAGAGATGTTTGTGAGTTCTGGAGTAATAGTAAAATATCATCAGCATAAAGGCTTATTTTATGAAGTACATTTTTGGACTGGATGTCCTTTGTAATTGGATTCTTTCTAAATGCAGCAGCTAGTGGTTCAATAAATACAGCAAAAAGTGAGGGAGAGAGTGGACAACCTTGTCTGGTACCCATTTGTAGATTAAAACTTGGAGAGGTTTGATCGTTCATCCTGACTCTTGCATAAGGTAGGTTGTATAAGATTTTGATCCATTGAAGAAAGGAGGGTCTGAAACTGAATCTGTTTAAGGTAGCCTATAAAAATGTCCAGTTAACTCGATCAAAAGCCTTCTCTGCATCCAGAGAAACTATTGTTGTTTCCAGGTCATTGATAGTAGGGGATTAGTAATGATTAGCCTGCGCATGTTAACAGAGGAATATCTGCCCTTTATAAAAGCCTGTTTGATCAGGGTGTATAATGAAAGGAGTTACCTTCTCTAACCTTGCAGCTAAAGCTTTGCAGATTATTTTAAGGTCTGCATTTATCAGTGATATGGGTCTGTAGCTAGATAGAAGTGTGGAGTTTTTGCCTGGTTTTAAAAGTACAATGATGCTGGCAGAGTTCATGTTTTGGGGTAAGTAGCCATTTTCCTTTATTTGTGTCACCGTTTTGAAAAATCTAGGGGCCAGTATTGTCCAGAGTACTTAATAGAACTCTGCTGGGAAGCCATCCGGTCCTGGGGCTTTTTTACATGGTATATGCTTAAGAGCCTCATGTAGCTCCTTTACCGTGAGGGGGGAGTCTAAGGCTGTGATTTATTCCTGCTGTAGTCCTGGGAGGTCAAGAAACCGATTGATGTCACTATCTGATGGATCTAATTGGGATGTATACAGATTTTTATAGAAGTCTCTAAAAATATTACTTATTGTGTCTAGGTCATGGATGATATTACCTGCTGGATATTTAACAGCTGAAATAGAAGATCTTTCTTTGTTTTTAGTGGATTGGGTAAAAATGTCCCAGATTTATTACTTTGTTCAAACCTCTCTAAGCGTAATCTTTGCACCAGAAACTCTGTTCTCTTATTGGTTATTTTATTCAAGTTTAGCATTCCTTATTTGGTTCATCATTTGTTCATTTGGTGATGCGCAATAGGTGTCCTCTAATGATTTAATTCTTATCAGGTCCACATGTTCAGTTGCTTGTCAACATGAATATCTACTCAGCCAATCACAAGGCAGCAACTCAACACATTCAGTCTCGTAGACATGATGAAGACAACTTACTGAAGTTCAAAATGGGCATCAGGATGAGAAAAGGTATATTGTTGGTCTGAGTATTTGCTGGGATTTTCACACAGAGATGATCTGAAGAAGGGAAATCAGATTATAATCTAACCTGTGAACAGGAATATGAAAGAGAAAGCCTACATCAACTCACAGTAACACTATAATCAGTACATTGCCTCATGTAAAATAAACCCATCTCTCCCTCCTACATGGATGTTAGCTGCATGGTTTACATTGCTTGTTCAGGGATCAATTCGTTTTCCAGTCAGCAGAAACGGAAAGTGTGAAAAGATCCAATGAGTTCTGCGGTTAGGCTCTGAAAAACAAACCCCGCCCTAAATGTGACACCAGCTTTAAGGCTCAGAGAGAATTCTTGTTGACATGTCGTCCTCTAACAAAGCCACAAAGACATGTTGGGTCAGGCCCAGACGTTGGTATGTTCAGTGAGGCGGGAGGACACGGATTGCAGAATGAAAACAATGTGGGAAAGTTTGGGCTGCTTCAATTAAGCAAAATATCTGAATTAACATGACATTAATCTTCATTTTTACACCTGAATGAATAAAGATTCGGGTGTATGGAAAGTTGACATGTTGTGACTTAACATGCACGCCGTGATGTCAAACAAACAGAACATCCCTGAAAACCCATCAGGTGTCGTCCCTGTCTTCCATTCAAAAATCATTGACTTAATGTTGATGATTTTTATATTATTTCAAATGCCTGTCTTATTTCTGAGACAGGTGCTGCGTGGGGGTGTGGGCGTTAGCCCAGCGGCCTCACAACAAGAAGGCTGCTGGTTAGCGCCTCGGCTAGGGCGAGGATTGTATGCTGGGATTCCAAAGACATGCATGTTTAGGTTTGGATACTTAGCATAAATATTTGCTTGTCTCTCTTGTTTGTGTTGGCTCTGTCATGGACTGGCGACCTGTCCGGGCTGTACCTGCCTCTCGTCCAATGATTGCTGCGATAGGCTCCAGCGACCCCGCAATCCTTAATTGGATCGGTGAAGAAAATGGATTGATGGAAGCTGTTTTTATATAACCAGTCACTCTCTCTGCTGTAAACTATGTACTGTTGTTGCATTGACCTGCCAAGGCACTACAGAGGAACCCAAGTTAATTTTCTCACTGAATAACAAATAAAATCCCAAATCAAACAGAAATGTTTGCAGAGCACGAGGATAAACTGGAATGTGAGAAACTCTTCCAGATTAAAAAACACGCTCTTGGTTTAGGAACCTTTCCTGCAGTGGAAAAATGAGTAAAGCCCATCCCATTTAAGCCCACCAATGACTGGTTTGTCAACTTAAGTCTATTAAAACCCATTGAATGGAGCCTACATCGGATGACCCACAAAGAAGTCCCCAGTAACCACCTTCATTGGATTTTCTTTGGGGTTTTATCATCTTCAGGCGAAGTCTACGGACTATTTTAGGTTCCTCGTGACAGACTCAACTTATTAATTTCAGGACGTTAAACTGAGGCATGTCAGGGGCGTGGCCCCTCCCATGCATCATCTGACGTGCACGTTACAATTCATCTAAATCTAAATGACTGCTGATTCTGTAGAGACTGAGTTAAGAGGGTTACGCTGAGGTGATGGGTGGAAGCACAATGTGTTCCTGCAAGGCGGGCGAATCTTTGCTTTGCCACGTGATGTTTTTCTGCGTTCCTGAGGTCACCTGACAGCCCGAGCTCAATGCAGAGGCTTTGTGGCCAAATAATGTTCATGGAAAAGTAATTCTGCTGTGATTTAAACCATCACTTCACCCATTCAGCTGTTTTGGGTCAGCAGCCCCTCTAACCCACCTGGGCGTGGACATACTGAGGCCTATAGCAGCATTTTCGATGAGACGAAGTCGCGGTAATTATGCTTCTTTACTCCATCTCACGTAAATTAGTAATTATATGGGTTAAATTTGGATGAACTCTATGACAACGGTTACATTATTCTGTCAATGTGACTAAAATGTCCAGAAATTAGATTTTTTTGCTTATATGAGTAGCAGACCAAGGGTTAACTTATAGAAAAAAAACATATGACTTCCCTTTCAGGGATGTAGCAACCACTCCAACTCACTGTTTCCATGGTTTCCACCAATTCTTGATTAAAGTGGCTGAGTTTATTTAGCTGAGCCTGTCTCACCAGTTATAGCTAACTAGTGATAGCTAACAACAATCAGCTAATTAGTCTGATTGGTGCTGAAAACAAAGGGTGCATTCCCATCAGGATAGTCCGTTTGACTTGGTCCAATTGGGGACTCAGTTCAGGTCGAAGACATTTCTCTAACAAATCGGATCTTTAAAAAAATGTTTCACTCTCCATCAAAGACAAGAAAACACAGAACTGCATCAGGTCCTAGTGGTTTGAGTTGATCAGATTTCATCACACAGTTGCTGCACATCGTGATGAGAATCTCCCGTTCCACCTCATCATGATGAGAATCTCCCGTTCCACCTCATCATGATGAGAATCTCCCGTTCCACCTCATCATGATGAGAATCTCCCGTTCCACCTCATCATGATGAGAATCTCCCGTTCCACCTCATTATGATGAGAATCTCCCGTTCCACCTCATCATGATGAGAATCTCCCGTTCCACCTCATCATGATGAGAATCTCCCGTTCCACCACATCGTGATGAGAATCTCCCGTTCCACCTCATCATGGTGAGAATCTCCCGTTCCACCACATCACCATGAGAATCTCCCGTTCCACCTCATCGTGATGAGAATCTCCCGTTCCACCTCATCACCATGAGAATCTCCCGTTCCACCTCATCATGATGAGAATCTCCCGTTCCACCTCATCATGATGAGAATCTCCCGTTCCACCTCATTATGATGAGAATCTCCCGTTCCACCTCATCACCATGAGAATCTCCCGTTCCACCTCATCATGATGAGAATCTCCCGTTCCACCACATCACCATGAGAATCTCCCGTTCCACCTCATCATGATGAGAATCTCCCGTTCCACCACATCACCATGAGAATCTCCCGTTCCACCTCATTATGATGAGAATCTCCCGTTCCACCTCATCACCATGAGAATCTCCCGTTCCACCTCATCATGATGAGAATCTCCCGTTCCACCACATCACCATGAGAATCTCCCGTTCCACCTCATCGTGATGAGAATCTCCCGTTCCACCTCATCACCATGAGAATCTCCCGTTCCACCTCATCATGATGAGAATCTCCCGTTCCACCACATCGTGATGAGAATCTCCCGTTCCACCTCATCATGGTGAGAATCTCCCGTTCCACCTCATCGTGATGAGAATCTCCCGTTCCACCACATCATGATGAGAATCTCCCGTTCCACCTCATCGTGATGAGAATCTCCCGTTCCACCTCATCACCATGAGAATCTCCCGTTCCACCTCATCATGATGAGAATCTCCCGTTCCACCTCATCATGATGAGAATCTCCCGTTCCACCACATCGTGATGAGAATCTCCTGTTCCACCTCATCATGGTGAGAATCTCCCGTTCCACCTCATCGTGATGAGAATCTCCCGTTCCACCTCATCATGGTGAGAATCTCCCGTTCCACCTCATCGTGATGAGAATCTCCCGTTCCACCATGTCCCAAAGCTGCTCTGCTGGATGTAGATCTGGTGACTGTGGAGGCCGTTGGAGGACAGTGAACTCATCGTCATGGTGGAGATGATGTGAGCTTTGTGACATGGTGCATCATCCTGCTGGAAGTTTCCATCAGAAGATGCTACACTGTGCTCAGAAAGGGATGGACATGGTCAGCAACAGGACTCAGGTAGGCTGTGGAGGTTAAACCATGTCATGTTGGTACTAAGGGGACCAAAGTGGGACCAGAAAACCTCCCCCCACCGTTCCACCAGCAGCAGCCTGAAGCGTTGATCCTGACGGCAGGATGGATCCATGTTGTCATGATGTTTCCAGCAGATTCTGATCCTACCATGTGAATGTGGAACTGAACTGGAGACTCATCAGACCAGCAACGTTTCTCCATCTTCTATTGTCCAGTTCTGGTGAGTCTGTGTGAATTGTAGCCTCAGTTTCCTGTTCTTACTGACAGGAGGGAACCCGCTGTGGTCTTCTGCTATATATATATATATATATATGTATATATGTATATATGATAGCGGAATATCGTATATATGCATATTATCATATTTAGTTATATCTTTAATTTAATTTGTTAAGTAATAACTCTTATTTCTATATATTTTTTATAAAGTATTTTATCCAATTTTGTAATCTTTGTATTTTTATATTTATTTTTTATATGTCTTATTTTTATATTTCTATGCTTGTATTTTGCATTTATTTATATATTTTTTTCTTTATTTTTAATTATGCTACAAAAAAACAAAAAACTACAGCGATGTTGCAATTGCTCTCTGGGATTATTAAAATATTTTCCTTTTAATTGGATGTTTTATCATCTCCAACCAGTCTGTTCGTCCTCCTCTGACCTCTGATACCAGCAGGACTTTCTGGACTAGTCAAAGTGCTGCTCGCTGGATATTTTATCTTCTTCAGACCTTCTCTGAAAACCCCAGAGATGACTATGTTATAAAACCCTTGTTGCATTCTTGGGGGTTTTTAGTTACAAAGGAAAAACAACAGATACCTCCCCCAGAGGAATTTAACATCTAACTTCCCCCCTTTCTTTGTTCTTTGTCATTCTCATGAATGAGTAATAAATCTGTTGGCTTCGACTGTTTAACATTAAGATTGTTAGCTGTGATAACTCTCCACACGTCTCCAAGATACAATCAGGCCAACTGCATACCGACAGAACTGGTTTTAACATCTGCAGCTTTTCTTTCACCAGAAAACAAAAGAAATAAAACTTTTTGTAATTCTACCTGGACCGAGGTTTTTGTTCCGTGGTCCTGGTTCCATCAAGGTGTCCTCCCCTGATGTTTTGGGCCTTCAGGCACAAACCCTGCAGACACCTATCTGGGTGTGAAGATGGATGATGATTTTAACATAATAAGCAGATCAGTGTGGAGGTGAAAACCAGCTTTTTCCAGCGGAGACAACACGTCTAACTTACTGTAGTTTCCTTCATGTCTGTCTTCCCAGTCGTCCCTCTCCATCTCTCCGTTTCGCTGCCATTTTTAAAAATATATTCTCTTCCCATTTCTCCTTGTTCCACGTTTTTCCTCCGACGTCTCTCAGATCCGGTACAGCGGTTATAAGCAGAAATAGTAAAAAATATCTCTGTCATGTAATAATATAAGAATTAGACAGTACTGGCTTTCTTACCAAAATCCGATATACAGACTCTTTATTTCTGATACCAATATCAATTGATTCTAATTTTTTTGGACCAAGTTTTGCCAAACAAATTAAACTGGAATAAAACTAAAAAATCTGGAAAACTACACGACAGCACTTATATTTGGTCATTTCGAGTTAGAAGAGACTTAGATAATGAAGAATGAAGAATTTGATATGCAATATGTGCATGTTGTGTAAACATTATTTCATTAAAATAGTGAAAACTGACATTGATATTTTGTGATATTTCATCCTAATGTTGACATCGGCCGATAATATCTGTATGCTGATAATATGAGACATCTCTAATAATATTATAGGGGAGCCTCATATCCAAAAGGCTCCTCTTTGCAGAGTTTAGTTGGACAAACTGCAGCCAGACCATCATTCTGCTGTCATGACGCAGGTAAATCAGATGCTGGTGAGACGCAGCCTGGAAGCAGACGGATCTAATTACAGAAATATCCAAACGTTCCCTGTGTCTACCTCATCTTTTCCAAACGCAGCATGCAGAACAACTAAAATTACACTTCCTACTACCATCTTATTACCATCATTACTCTTATATTCATCAATATTTCATTAATTTATTAGAATAAAGAACAGAAAAATGGATTTGATGCTTAAAAGTTATTAAATGATCTGTTTATATCAGCAGATGGTGATGATGTGTGTCCTTATTTCAGTGTTTTTCACCTCCTGGAAAACGATAATAAATCATATGTTTAAATGTTTTGGATGTTGTGTGTTCACGTTGTGGTGTTTGGTTAATCTTGCACAACTCAGGTACAAATAAGCATGTGTTATTAAAGGTTTAAATAAAGTTGGTGGGGGTCTTGCTGAAGAGAAACGTGGTGCGGTTGGAGGCAAGATGATCACCGTTCCTGCTCAAAACGCCATCCTTTGGTTCATAAATCAGCTTCTGCAGAATAAAACCGCTGAAAAACAACTTGTTCATCTTTTTACAGATAAATGCTGATAAAGAGGGAAGATCCAGCCGAGCTTACTTACCGGTTCTGCAGCCTTCTTACAGGATTAAAATGACATGAAAACACAGACATACCTGTGGCTGAGCGCTAAGCTGCTCTGTTTGTAAACGCATTGTGTAACAAGTATTCAGCATGTACCAACCTGCACGTTTAAGACACCTGCAGTAAAACGATGCAAGAACTAAATATAAAACCCAACAGAAACTAAATAAAACCCAGAGCAGGCGCCTCTGAGATCAGGGATGGAAAGTCCACTTTCTTTATTTTACCCATCAGGCTTAAAGCGGAGTTAATCTCCTATCAGGCATGTTTTAGTCTTAAGTCTGTTGTGATTAAACTTAAGATACTTCATCAGAGACGTAGATGAGCCAGGAATAGCCTGTTTTTAATCTTTATATTAAAGTTTACATGTTTGTTTGTTTTTTTTTTTTATTGTTTATGTTGGTTAGGAGTGTAACATTGGTTTTTATTGGTTTTATTATCCTGATTTCCATCCATCCATCCATCCATCTTCTGCCGCTTATCCGGGGTCGGGTCACGGGGGCAGCAGCCTAAGCAGGGAAGCCCAGACTTCCCTCTCCCCAGCCACATTTGCCAACTCTGCGGGGGGGGTCCCGAGGCATTCCCAGGCCAGCAGAGAGATATAATCCCTCCAGCGTGTCCTGGGTCTCCCCCGGGGTCTCCTCCCAGAGGGACGTGCCTGGAACACCTCACCAGGGAGGTCCAGGAGGCATCCTGACCAGATGCCCGAGCCACCTCAACTGGTTCCTCTCGATGCGGAGGAGCAGCGGCTCTACTCTGAACCCCTCCCGGATGACCGAGCTCCTCACCCTATCTCTAAGGGTGAGCCCGGCCACCCTGCGGAGGAAACCCATTTCAGCTGCCTGATTTCCATATTTTCTATTATTTTTGTTGGGTTTTCTTTTCTGTCTTATGGCTCGTATGTGTCATTCCCTCAGTCTGGTCCTGGTTTGTCTCGGTTCTGTGTCTTTCTTTATTTCCGTTTCTTTAATTCAGTTCCAGTCTTGCTTATTGAATTCCCTTGCTTGGCAGCACATGACTCATCTTGTCACCTCCTGCCTGCAACATCCAGTGTCTTGGTCCCCAAACCGCCATGAAAACGTGATAAAAACGGTGTAAATAATGAGAATATGAAGGTCAAACTGCTCTTTTGGTCTAAATTTAGTTGGATAACCTTAATATTTTAATCTGCATTGTTAATAATATTGTTGTAAACACATTCCCCTCTAACATTTATTCATTTGTTTTCCATACTTGTCTACGGTCATGCAGGGTTTGTATCATATCTCTGCTCCCATTAGGATGAAGCAGGATCCATCCTGGACCCCTTGATGCTTCTGATTATATTTACTAAATCAGTTTTCCTTTTGAAACCATGAAACCATGAAACCATGTCGTTGGCATCGCGAGAAAAAAATCAGTCAGCAGCAATGTGTTAAAGAAGACAGTCTGCACCACCTAGAGGTCAACTATGGTAATAACACCTAAAACAGAATGACAGAATGACATTTGTCTTGTTGAATGACTTCTAATGAACCTAAAATATGCAATAAACTTTCCAGGTGAACTTAATTTTACTTTCTCTCAACAGTAATATTGATTTATTTTCCAGTCGTGCCAACCACTTCACACTACATGTCACAGTCACCCATTCACACAGACCCTCATACCCCAATGGGCACATCAGAGGCAAGGACACATCAGGATGTTATCAACATTGTGCTGTTTTCTGATAAATCCACACAAGTGGTTACTTTAGAGCTAACTGTACCAGAGAAAGAGATGATGGAGGCAGTAAATGGAAGAACGCAGGAAATATGCAGAGGTTGCAGAGCTTTCCATAGGTAGGGGTGGCATGTTTGAGGCGTTGCAGGAAGATCAACAGCCTCATCACTGGAGTTTTTAAAAGAAAACCACAGAAAAAGAGTTAAGCTGCTGGGTTAATGCTACCTGGACATAGGCTGTTATTCAGTCTGGGTCAGCAGAGTTGTCAGGGTCTGCAGTTCAAACCCTGAACACCACTTTTACCCCAGGTTCATCACTAATGATGTGTTCTTGTGCATGGAGAAGCGTATGAAACAAGTCCTGTTTCCCAGCTGAAATATCTGTCTCCTTGCTGAAGGGACAAAAGAATATTGCCCCTTTTTTAAATGATTTTATCGTCTTTATTAAAAGATTAAAGATCACAGTCAAGCTGAAAAAAGGAAAAGCTTTTAAACAGTTTTGTAAAGCAGCTGTGATCATCTTTAGTTCAAGCTAACAAATCTCTCTGGTTGGTACTCATGCAGATGCATTTTTCGGAGCACCAGGACTGGTCATGAGGATTTCCTTCAAAATGGCTGGTAAACCTCAACATCTGTGACATCCTGCAGAAACACAACAAAATCTGAGTTAATAAAGTCACATTTCACAGGCAGGTCTAAAATTACTTTAATAAGATAACTCGTGTTGAAGAAAACTGCCTGTTATATAAATTTACTATAGAACTGTAAACTCTTCAATCAGATTTTGATCCAAATTTCAAATGTTAATATGTTATTACTTATCATCATACTGTTTGTCATTAGGGAACAGGTCTCACTGGAGCAGGACAGAAATACATTTCCAGATATGAGCCACCATTATAACCATGTCACTTTAAAGTAAAAGTCATGTCCTTTGCAGAGAAACTATAACATTAGAATGTAAGAGGCATCATTTAAAATTAGAAACAAGAGAGAAAGAAAAAAGACTACATTGGATAAAAACTACCAACTCATGATAAAATAAAAGAAACATTTAAACTGAAAAGTATAGATGAGAACATTTAAATAAAAACTATTCAAGTGCAGCTGAGAACATATGGGATTTAAAGAAAGTGAGTTTTTCAGCTGCTTCAGGCTTTCTAGGAGTTTGTAGTTAGGTTGTTGTTAGTATTTTTCCAACTAGTCACCCATTAACTTTTTCTTTAACGTTAACCTGATGTTAACATGAAGCTACATAGCAATGCTAATCTTGTTCTATGCTAGCATTAGATTAGATTTATAATATATGTGGGGAAAACTGTATCATATTAGTGTATTTATGTTCTAAAAAGTTAACTGGTTAATCAAGGTTTTCACATTGGGGATAAAAATAACTATAAAGGTACCAAAAAAGTACCTCAGTGTCCACATCACTTAGAAGTGACTAAGCTAACGCTACATGATCCAGGTTGATTCAAACAGGATGCTAGTAAGGCTGTTAGTTGGTTTTAAAGTAGCTTCATCATTAAACTCTAGATAAATATATCCTGTAACCAGTTTGATTTTGTATAAAAACATATAAGAATGATGATTTAACGATTAAGTCCAACTATGACGCTACTTGTTGCTAATACTTTGCGATTGTTCCTCATATGAACTGAATGATCTGATCCAGCTTTTTTTGGATGTTTAAAATCAGATGAACATTTATTCTCCTTCTAAAGCCAATTTCTTTTTGCTTTTATTAAACAACGTGTCTATTAAACAAAAACAGAAAAACAATTAGGCATAACCCCTTAACAAAAAGAAAATATGGCTCTTACAGAAGAGATGTTTTTTACTTTATTTTTGGAAAGGACACAGATCAGGCCGAGATGGACCACAAGGGTCCAGACAACCATCAGACATTACACCAGGACAGGGAGAAGCCGTTGATTCCCATACTACCTTATCAAACTAATGATCTAAAATAACGACATTTGAATAATGCAGCTGTTAACTGTGATAATGTTGGTTCAGTACATACATTTTCTTTCCTCCTGTACCACACAGCCCTGACACCCAGAACAGCCAGGCTGATGCAGACACACAGCTGGAGTACGGCCAGGACGATCAGAGTAATGTCCACGCCTCTCAACAGTTTCTGAAAGGAAAGACAAAGGAAGAAACAAAGCAAAGAAAAGTTCCATTAAAGATCAAAATCTTGATTTTAAATCATCATTTTACAAAGTTATTCACGCATGACAAATACACACAACCACCAGTTTTACAAATAAGTACAAACAAATATAAACAACTTAGTGGTTTGATTGGCTAATTTAAAGATTTATTTGATTACAATAAGTTACACATGTCTAAATTTTTTATATCAGTGATTCACATACATTTTAAATATAGTCGTTAATCATTACTTTAGAATAATCCATGTCCCCGCTCCATAATTTTGACACACTGAATACCCATTCATGCCCACCAGAAGACTGACGGAAAGTATTGTCCATCTTGTTAATGGGCATAATTTGGTCTATTTTCCAGGGACTTAGCTATCCATCCCCTGACGCAGAAAACACAACAACACCACCAGAAACCACAGGGGCAGTGTTGAGTTGTATAGCAAAAGGAACAAACCAGAGAAGAAGAAGATGAACGGGAGGAAGACGAGGCGGAAACTACCAAATAAAAAAACACCAAAAGAAGACAGAGAAGTTTAGAAGTGCAAAAAAAAAAACTTCTGGTGTTTTCAGACAGTTGTAAAAACTTTATAGCGATGCATTATCACCACCAACCGGTGTTATTTTAATTCAGCACTACCCACTAGTGGAATAGCTGACTGAACCACTAGTGCAGCAAAATAGACACATTGAGGTACAAGGAAAGAGAAACTGAGAACATTGAAAACTGAGGTCCCCATTTACATACGTAACAGAGCAAATATAATTATTAGAACACATGCTTACCTGAGCTAAATATGCCACATATCTGCAGTTCTCACCAGAGTCATAAGCATCACCAGAGCTACACCTCCGGATGATGGAGATATTTGCCAGGTGTAAAGCATACAGCACGACGCCAACAATGGCAAAGATGGAGCCGACTATGTTCACAAACGCAGCGAAGACCACCTGAGAGGAGATTTTGTCAATAATCCTCTGATAGCGTTCCACTACATCAGGGTTTCGGTTCCAGTCTTTACTCACCAAGAAAGGAAAGGGACACATGGCGATGAGAACAGACACGACTCCAGCAACGATGAACTGAACAGAGGATTAAAAAAATGCTCATCAACACCACAACTTTGGTTTTTTTTTTTGTTTTTTGTTTTGTTTGTTTTTATATATATATATATATATATATATATATATATATATATATATGTATATATACATATATATATATATATATATATATATATATATATATATATATATATATATATATATATATAAAACAAGAAAACAACAACATATATATATATATATATATGTGTTGTTGTTTTTTTGTTTGTTTTTTTTCACAATAACTTTGTTAATTGTGAATGCAAAAGATATATAGTCTCATTTCCATCTTTGCTCTAAAGCAGCCTCTCACAAAACAGTTAAAAATACCCTGCCAGGATTTCCTGCTGCATTCTACTTTTTATAAATGCCTCTCTTTGGTCATTCCACCACAAAAGCAGCATTTACCAGCTAGTGACACACTGACACTGGGTTAGGAGCACTTTGCATCAATTTTCAACAGATTGGATTCTACTTTGGTCATGTTTTTGAACACACTAAGTAATGATTGAAAACAAATTCTTGTTAACCTATTGCCACAACTGATGTAGGCTAGGCTACAATGTAGCATCTCTTTAACTAGGTATGCAAATTCCTACATGTTGTAGATATAATCAGCTCTAATTCATAAAAGAAAATTATGAAAACAGTGGTAATAACATGACATTTAATAAACACAAATGTAAAATACAACAGATTGTAACTGGATCAGGTTAGCTTATATGTGAACTCAACAGCCTGTGTTCTGTCTGATGCTACTGGCAGATATAAAGATTTAATTAAACTATAGTTATAGTACATATTGTCTCCAATAACATGTTACATCTATTAAAAATAACTGTAATTAAAAAGTTTAATGAGCATCCCACATACTCAAATGCCGCAAGTATGTGAGTATTTGTTAATTGGGAGCTCTTAAGTTTTAGCATCCTTGATGCACCTTTAAGGATATTTTTGAGCATGAAAGGAAATTAATCATCCAAACTAAAACCTGTACAATCTAACTCTGCTCTCGACCCAGGCTGTAGCATCCCTTTAGCATCCTGTTAGCTAAGCATGGGACCTCCCAGAAATGTATTGCAGCAAATAATAACTCATAATTTATTATAAAACAAAATATTTTTTTTACAATTAGTGCAATCGTGTTTGCTCAAAGACAATGCCCCACTAAAATAGTGATAGTTGATAATGTAATAGCATCAGGTCAGCTTGTAAGATAACAGATTAGCGACAAATTTGTATGCAGCTATTTTGCAGTTCTAAAATGTTAACTTTGTTCAGACCTTGCATTTATTGTCTTCACTAATATTTCCCTACTTTTCCCAGTTGCTGAGGTTGCAGTAAAAGTTACATTTGTAAGCATTTATTTAAACTTTAATTAGCTCTTCACACTGCAATGGACTGGCGACCTGTACCATGGTGTACCCCGCCTCTCGCCCAATGATTGCTGGGACAGGCTCCAGTTTCCCCACGACCGATAATTGGAAAGACCGGTTAAGAAAACGGATGGCTAGTTCTCCAATACTGAGATACTATTGTTTGAAACAGCAGCAGTTAGGTATATTTTATCAGCACAGAAAAATTTTTACACAATCTTGCATTAAGTTAACAGTGTGTTGCTTTCAGAAAAGGTGTTTAATGTAGGTAGCACGCTGATTAAAGCTTAAAGTAAAACGATGGCCACACAGATTTTATCCAAATGAAAAGAAGACTAAAAAAAAAGCATAAACAAATAATAAAAATGACAGATAATAGGCATCTCAGACAACTGTAATCATAGTTTCACTCTCCAAAGCAGAACTTTTTCCAGTATTGCTTCTACTTCTATCTGTTCAACTTTGCGGTAAATATAAAAGACAAACAAGAGCACAAACACCACAAAGTGCAACCCATTTAAAGATGTTCAATCTATTTGAGTGGCAGCAAAAACGTACAAATGTTGTTTTTTGATATTTACTGCTGATCATCCACCAGAACAGGTGATTAAAGGGAGATGTAGAAGAGGTAGAAACACCGTAAACACAGCACTGTGTGAGACAAGCCTTTGGACAGATAATACACCTTTCATTCAATCAAGTCTTCATTTGAATAACTTACCAATGCGCCCAGCCAGTAAGGATACGTTTCGATTCGTTCTGGTCCAAGTCCGATGTTGAAAAATCCCACCATGATCTGCACTATCTGTAACAATGTAAAGCAAAAAGATGACATTTTGCTCCATGAACAGTGAAATATTTGCATGAATGGGGTTTCTCTCACCCCGAGAGCTCCGACTACGGTGGTCTGGATCATGGCTTTGTTCACCGAGATGCTCACTGGGCTGCAGCAAAGAGCTTTGAGGATTTGACACAGTGGAGACACATGGCTATCACTGTTGGTCACCATAGTGATCACAGTGACTCCCTTATCACTGACAACGGGGATGGACATATTTCACACCTGCAAAAGAAAATGAAATCAAATGAAAAATACTTTATTATACTTTTAATCCCCAAAGGGAAATTCAATAAAATAAAATGGTGATTCAAACATAATTGAATGAATTTTAAGTCTAATCTGAGTAGAAAACAGAGTTTAAAGCAAACAGGAGATAAAAACAAAAATCCAAACTGCAGTTCAGCAACACCTCCCATCCACCCATCCATCCATCCATCCACCATCCATCCACCCATCTATCCATCCATCCATCCATCCATCCATCTATCCATCCATCCACCCATCCATCATCCACCATCCTCCCATCCATCCATCCACCATCCCTCCACCCATCCATCCATCATCTTTCCACCATCCCTCCACCCATCCATCCATCCATCTACCCATCTATCCACCCATCCATCATCCACCATCCTCCCATCCATCCATCCACCATCCCTCCACCCATCCATCCATCAATCTATCCATCCATCCACCCATCCATCATCCACCACCCTCCCATCCATCCATCCATCCACCATCCCTCCACCCATACATCCATCCCTCTATCCACCAACTACCCATCCATCCATCCACCCATCCATCCATCCACCATCGTCCCATCCATCCATTCACCATCCCACCACCCATACATCCATCCATCTATCCACCATCCACCCACCCATCCATCCATCCATCCATCTGTCCATTCATCCATCCATCCACCATCCACCCATCCATCTATCCATCTATCCACACATCCATCATCCACATCTTCCCATCCATCCATCCACCATCCCTCCACCATCCATCCATCCATCTATCCATCCATCCACCCATCCACCATCCACCATCCTCCCATCCATCCATCCACCATCCATCCACCCATACATCCATCCATCTATCCACCATCCATCCATCCATCCATCCATCCACCCATCCATCCATCCACCATCCTCCCATCCATCCATTCACCATCCCACCACCCATACATCTATCCATCTATCCACCATCCATCCATCCATCCATCCATCCACCATCCCTTCATCCATCCATCCACCATCCACCCATCCATCAATCTGTCCATTCATCCATCCATCTACCATCCATCCATCCATCCATCCATCCCTGCATCCATCCATCCATCCATCCATCCCTGCATCCATGCATCCATGATTTTTTATCTGACACCAGCTGTACAGAGAAATAGTCATCAACAGTCAGACAGAGATCTTTGGAACTTTTTCTAAAGCTGTGAACAAGCTAAAAGATGTAGTTTCCCTCCCAGGATTCAGGTCTGCTCCAACGCCTCCTACCAGCCCAGACTGTCTGGTTCATCATGTACAAAACATCTGAAGTCATTCTGAGCAGAAAATTCCAGCTTGAATGGTTCCTTTTAGTGACGAGGAACAAACCTCAGCTCATGACTGCAGCTGAAGGTCAGGACATATTTTATCTTTTCAGCCAGATTCCTTCTTCACTCCGTCAGACCTGACCAGGATACACATCACCATGATGTTGCATCAATCAACTTATCAATATCTCACTGTCTTATTTTGCTACAAACATCCAAATAAACTCCATAAACAGGAATCTACTCTGAACCTGCTGAGCAATCCACAGAAATCCACCACTTTTCTCATGACTTAAAGGTAATTATCTTCATCACGGCTGCTTTACTCAATGGAACAGACAACATCAGGGTCTGCTTGAGGTTTCTGCTACATGAACTAAAGAAATCACATTTAATGTACAACATGACACCTCGCAGTGCTGCAAACATTCCCTGCACATGCATGAAATAAAAAGCACAGAAAGAAAAGATTTTACCAAACCTGATTTATACCACTGAAAAGTAGGCTGTATATGAAGTTATCTGATTGTGCGGCACTTTCCTGTATCAAATTCACATGATAAAGATAAACCCTTTCACAGAAACGAGGAGTTAAGATCTTCATTTTCAGCAGCTGACTGACAAAGATGCAAAACAAAAGAAAGATGAAGAATTGCTGTGTTTAAAATCTAATTGCTTGTTGTTTTTATGCAAAACTTTACTTTTTGGTCAGTAAAAAACTCCAATAAAATGTAGAAATTGAACAGTTCAGAGCTTGAATGACAGAAAAATCATCATTAGAATCAGTATTTTATCATGATTTCTGGCATCGTTGCAGAGAACTTACCTGGCCAGTCGCCTCAGACTCCCTGTAACTCTGTTTGCTTTTCAAGTCATGAGTTCAGACAAAACTGAAGCTTCCTGTTACTGTTACTTCAGTTTAAAAGCAGAATTACATAAATAACCAGCAGAAATAAAAACCAGATTTACTGGCTTAATAACAGGAACCACTCCGAGATATTCTAATTATAAACCTGCTGTTAAATTTGACCTAATTAAACTCTTGTTTTGATCAATTCTTTGGTGTAGAAATCACTCGAACAGAAAGATAACATCAAATAAACTTCTATTTTTGACTATTTTCTGAACCTCAATTTATATATATATATATACATATATATATATATACATATATATATATATATATATATATATATATATATATATATATATATATATATATATATATATATATATATATATATATATATGCAAATCTGCTCCACCAGCTGCTTCAGCTCTGGCATGCCACAGTAAGAACATCCCTGTTTAGTGGATGTTTCTCCTGCTGATAAAATCTCCTCTCTTGTGTTTGACTCAGCTTGGCTGCTCTTACGGCCGGTGTGAGTCCGTGCATGTGCAGGGAGGGTGTTTGCAGAGGAGAACGAGTCATTGCAGGAATGTAACAGTAAACGACATTGACACTAACAGTCCTATCAAAATCCAAATATTTAGCTGCATCGCAGACGTGGCTGTTCCGAGGCTGAGAGATGAATCTTATCTTCAGCGTGAAGTTCTTACCTGTAAAATAAATCTGCAGCTATGATGGTGGTTAGCATGTGTTACCTCCCAGCTGAAAGGTTCCCAGTTTGGATCCATGCTGCACGGAGCTTGCATGTTCACATGCATGTGTGGGTTCTTTCCACACACCACAGCATCTCCCAAAACATGCCTCTTAAAGGAATCAGTGGTTCTAAATCAGCTGCATTGGTGAGCGTACATGTTTGCTCGTAGTGATAGGCGATAATATCAATACCAACATTGGTATTGTTATCGATTGATACTAGTGTGATGTCATCGATACTTTAATGTAAGCCTTGAAAATGATCAGAAGAGAAGAAAACTTTATTTATAGCACGTTTCATGTTCAAGACAATTCAAAGCTCTTTACATAAAAACATTGAAACGGGATGCAGAAAGCATCATACATAACTGGATAAACATGTCTGTGGTGTTTGGTTCACTGCTATGAAAAGTCACCTGCATTCCCAGAATTATGGGACTAATATAAAGTCTGAAAGATTTTGCAAAAGAATGTTTGATAATAATTTCAGTTTCAATTTGCAAATCAAGTTTTTTCATCCTGCAAAAAGAATCTGCTTTTCTGATTCATATAGTAGCCAGCATATAAAAATACACATTATTAAACATTCATTAATCTGAAACTGGGACTTTAATGTTCAATATAAAATCAGTAATTACAAAATAAAAAAAAATAAAAAAAAGCTTTGAGTGCATTTCTTTTAATCAACTTTTGGAGGCAAAGATAATTTGATTTAATCATTGTTTTTACAGAACAGTGAGAATAAAGTTCATGGTGATTGAAAGTGATGAGAAGATGATCAACTTTATCACTTACATTGTTTTCTCCTAGATTCTGTGTTTTTCATGATTATTGTACATCTACAAGTTTATCAAACTTAACTCAGACATCTCTAATTTGTGTCTCGGAGTGAATGGTTGTTTGTGTCTCTGTGTTGGCCCTGAGATGGACTGGAGACACAGAACCAGACCAAGAACCAGACAAAGAACCAAACACAGAACCGTCATATTTTGGGATTTTTCTGTTCATAGTGCAACTGAAGGAACTGCTCATTTTTAACTTGAATCAAATTCTTTAAACCTGATAAAATTATGAAAGAGGAACTGGAATCTTGTCTTCAAGAACTGTCTTTTTTTTTTTTTTTTTACCACAATAACAAGTCAAACTAACAGATCAAAAGGGATAATCTTAATTAAACTCAATAAAAATCTTTAAACTTGATGCTGGCTGTAGAAAACCCATGGCAACGGGTTCCAGCTCGGTGCTAAAAACCAGTAAGAGTCACCTCTGTGCTCCCTTCACAACAGCCACAGTGATAAAATGACTACAAACCAGTAGACCAGCTGGTGTGTTCTCTGGTTGTATTTGGCGTGGAACCAGCAAAGCCTCCATGTAGATGTCGCAATCTGTTCCAATAAAATGAAAGAACAGTCCTCTCTATGCAGCTGGGAGACAGTTACAAGCTGCAGGACTCAGGTCCAGCAGGTCCAACAGGTCCAGCAGGTCCAGTAGGTCAGATCCAGTAGGTCCAGCAGGTCCAGCAAGTCCAGCAGGTCCAGCAGATCCAGTAGGTCCAGCAGGTCCAGCAAGTCCAGCAAGTCCAGCAGGACTCAGGTCCAGCAGGTCCAGTAGGTCCAGCAGGTCCAACAGGTCCAGTACTTCCAGCAGGTCCAGCAAGTCCAGCAAGTCCAGCAGGACTCAGGTCCAGCAGGTCCAGTAGGTCCAGCAGGTCCAACAGGTCCAGTACTTCCAGCAGGTCCAGCAGGTCCAGTAGATCCAGCAGGTCCAGTAGGTCAGGTCCAGCAGGTCCAGTAGGTTCAGCAGGTCCAGCAGGTCAGGTCCAGTAGGTCCAGCAGGTCCAGTAGTTCCAGCAGGTCCAGTAGGTCCAGCAGGTCCAGTAGGTCCAGCAGGTCAGGTCCAGTAGGTCAGGTCCAGCAGGTCCAGTAGATCCAGCAGGTCCAGTAGGTCCAGCAGGTCCAGCAGGTCCAGTAGTTCCAGCAGGTCCAGTAGGTTCAGTAGGTCTAGTAGGTCCAGCAGGTCCAGTAGGTCTAGTAGGTCAGGTCCAGCAGGTCCAGTAGGTCTAGTAGGTCAGGTCTAGCAGGTCCAGCAGGTCCAGTAGGTCTAGTAGGTCAGGTCCAGCAGGTCCAGCAGGTCTATAGGTCCAGCAGGTCCAGCAGGTCCAGTAGGTCTAGTAGGTCAGGTCCAGCAGGTCCAGCAGGTCCAGTAGGTTCAGTAGGTCTAGTAGGTTCAGCAGGTCCAGTAGGTCTAGTAGGTCTAGTAGGTAAGGTCCAGCAGGTCCAGTAGGTCTAGTAGGTCTAGTAGGTCAGGTCCAGCAGGTCCAGTAGGTCTATAGGTCCAGCAGGTCCAGCAGGTCCAGTAGGTCCAGTAGGTCCAGCAGGTCCAGTAGGTTCAGTAGGTCTAGTAGGTTCAGCAGGTCCAGTAGGTCTAGTAGGTCTAGTAGGTCAGGTCCAGCAGGTCCAGCAGGTCCAGTAGGTCTAGTAGGTCAGGTCCAGCAGGTCCAGCAGGTCTACAGGTCCAGCAGGTCCAGCAGGTCCAGCAGGTCTATAGGTCCAGTGCTGGTGATTCCTGGGTTTGTGGGTCCTCCGTTACTTGCACTGCTGAGTCACTTTTAACTCACAGACGTTCACATTCAACCGATTTTAACCTCACTTTACTGCTTACCAGTGATGTTATTTTCTTTTTCATCCCAAACTGGTTTTCCTCTCTGAACCCTGATTCCTCCACCTGCTCCTCCAGGTCCGCTGATCAGCTGACAGAAAAGCAGCCTGAACTTCTCCTGACCATCACCTCCACCAGGAGGCTGGGATGCTGGGATCCAGATCTGGATCTGGGTGCTGGGATCCGGATCAGCATCTGAATGCTGGAATGTTGTGAAGGATTCTTCCTCGTTGCCAAATAGAACCATTTTCAGGATATCTGCATAACTCCACCAGGTTCTCCAAGATATTAGAGATAGATATGGATTCTGGTGATATTCTAGATACTTCCATCCAGAACAGGAACAACCTTTCTTCACTGCAGGAGAACAAACGTGCAACAAACACCACAATGTAGGAAACACACAGTGGATTCATGATCAATGGATCTGGAATCTGATCGTGGATCCGTATGAATCCTGGACCTGAACATGGAAATGAGCTGCTTGGTCTGAGCTTTCTCTAGATTTAGTTTCTAATAAGCTGAAGAGGTTTAAAGAGTGAATTTACTTCTGTCTGCATGAGAGAAACAAGTTGTTGTCACATGAAAACATTAAATGGTTTCACCATCTGGTCAAAACTTCTGGGATAAAAATTAAATATAGAAACCAGTTTCTGTTCCTGTTAAATTAAAACATTCACTTCAAAATAAAAGCATTCTGGTTGTTGTAGATTTCTATGAATGAAAAACAAGCTGATTAATAATATTTTTAATCATTTTAAATAATTTCTCCTTGAACTGAGTGAAATGTCCGACTGATGCGGGAAGCAGTGGTGAATCCTGATTGGCTGTTGAGGCCTCGCGCTGTGTCTTGATTAGAACAGGTGTGCTGCTGATCAGCAGGTATGTGCAGCAGCTGCGCCTCTTCTTCCTCACTGCCGCAAACAGCCGCGTGGAGAAGGAAGCTGCGCTTCTTCCAGGACAGTAAAACACGCAGAAAAGCTGCGTTTGCTGCGGGATGGAGCTGAAACACGCAAAGCTGACGTCACGCAGCGTCCACGCGAGCCTGCAAGGTGAGAAACGGCTTCAGGTGTGTCTTTACTAAGCAGCTTCATGACATGCAGCTGTCAGACATGTTACCGAGCTTCATTTAGCGGCTTCTCTTCACACCGGACACTTTATTGCGCCATTCTGCATTATGGCGCAGTTTTCAGGTGCTTTAGCAACATGGCGGTAAGTGAAGGAACCAGCAGGTGTTTATCAGTAACATTCCAGCGAGTTAAAAGCATCTTGGCTTCAATTGGAAGCTCTTACGTCACATCCGTGATTCTTTTTAACTTCTCATTATAAAGTTGTTTATGCGGATGAGAAGTTTGGGAAAGTGTTCAGAAACAGTTGTTAACCTGCAGACTGGATGAAATGCTTCAGACTAAACATGGACGTTGTTTTGTGTTTCCAGTTCTGACCCCTGCGGCTCTCCTGTCCTGCAGCTGCAGGGAAAGTTTAAACTCACGGTAAGCGTCGTGTTTTCCCTCATTCTGCTGCAGTTTGTCACCAAAATGAATGTTGTTCATGCATTTCTCCTCATCAGTCTGTGGAGACGAGCTGGAGAATCAGCAGCTGATGGAGTCGGCCAACCTGAACGACTGTCTGAGGTAAATAAACATCTGGAACCGGATTCTGATTGGAGAAAAACCTGCAGTTTGCTTTAAACGTTGTTAAAAGTAACTTTTATATAATTTAGATGCAACAAAAACCAGATTTTTCTTTTTCTCTCCAGACAGTTGAAGACGACCGACAATCAGTAAGACCCACTGGGGGTTTTTTATTGCTTCCCTCTCCTGGTTTTGGCCGCCGTGCCGCAGCTTTCTCAGCCGCCGTGCTGACACCCCCCCCCCCCCCCCCAATGTTTCCATTGAAGGTGACTGGATTTGTTGTCACGATGAGGACTGAACTTTCCTGGTTTTGCTGCATTAACTTTTCCCTCCTAGGAAGATCTGCGACCGGTAAGAAATGGTTTTATTCTTTTCTCTCATCTCCTGCAGACTGTTACACGTGTTCATACAGAATGTACATCTTCACACACTCGCCTCACATTTACACACATTATTCTGCAGGAAAATAGCTTCAACACTCCTTCAAAACTACATTACATTCAGGAGAAATTACTGCAAATCAATTTAAAATGGTGCAAAACGTAAATAAACATTATAAAATACACTTCTTTATTCCATTTTTACTAAAACATTGAAAGATTTTTGCTCCTTTGTTAATCATATAAATGAAACAATTAACGCATAAAAAAATATTAAACATTCTCATGTTGACTCAATTTAAAATGATTGGTCCAGCAAAAAATAACTCTTCCTGCGCCGATCTAATCCATCCAGATCAATAATTGAATTGATACATGTCCCCTCTGAGATGAATCATTCCCATAAAGACATCAGTCGGTCCGTTCGTCCCGTTTGCAGCCGCCGCTCCGATCACTGGGTCTCAGTTCAGAGGTAAGTGCTGCTTTATGATGCTGCTGAAGGTTGAACGGCCGCCGTGCCGTAACTCTGCTTCCTGTGTGTGTGTGTGTGTGTGTGTGTGTGTGTGTGTGTGTGTGTGTGTGTGTGTGTACACACACTTAATCTACCATATTGTCCATTAATATAGAACTATGCTGGACCAATCGTAGAGCTTAATGACTTGCAACACAAACTTTTACACAACTTTATGCTTTCTGGTTCGCACGGCCCCCTCGCCGTACCTTTCACTCCGCTGCTTTCAGTCCTCATTGTGATAAAAGCACCTTCAATTGTTCTTTAGAAATTGGATGCTGTCAGGTCTTTGGTTCCCCCCTGTGCTTTTTGAAGGTTTAGTGTTGAGCTGATCTCTGGAAGAGTCTGTAGCTATTCGTCCCAGTTCTGCCAGTGCTGCACGTTCTGGTGCAGACGATGCTTCAGTGGTAAATCTGCTGTTCATCAGCAGTACTTTGGTTTTGCTTTTTGTTCATATTCTACAACAAACCACCTTTTTTGACCGGCAGGAACTGTAACTTCACTGATGCCAAGCATAAAGCATTATACTGATAAAAGCCAGGAATCAGTGTGGGGAGGGGGACTTAACCATATCCAGTTAAAAATGGTCATGTCAATGACAACATCCTCATGAAAGCAGGAAGGAGTTTGTAAGTCTGCGTTTGCTTGAAGCACAACGCAGCAGGTGTCGTTCAGTCTTCTGTTCATTACCAGAGATGTTTGAAGGCAGGAACAGATCAAACCTTTTCATCTCAGTTTGGACGAATTTTGCATCGTTTCCGTTTAAATCGTTTAAAGAAATCATTTTGCTTGGACCCCCGTACCAAGCAGAACGATTTATCCCTGAGAGCGCGTCAGTCCGTACGCAACCAGTTGAATTTCCAAGAAGAACCAGATATTACAGCAGCGTCTGAATCCTGCAGTTGGGATTCGTCTCCATCACTTCCAGATGACGTCGTATGGGTTTCATCCTGCATCGTTGCTGGTTTGTATACATGATTGGAACATTATCTTTACCTGCACTTAAAGAGCTGATTAACCTGTTAAGTTAAACCATCCAATCACATTAAGACTTTTTAATAACAATGGAAGATACTTTAATCGTAGAAGGAAGTTTCAATGCTTTAACATTTGGAAGATGTGTGTTAACAAGGCTCTCTGCAGTAATACGACCGATTGGCTCTACAATGGAAAAACAGCTTTTCCTAAATTGGACCCATCAGAACCAGGTAACGTTTGAAGCCAAAGTTCTAAAAAGAAACTAATATCTGCTCCTGTATCACTGAAATTGAAGCAGTCTTTGTTTCTGAATCCCCGTTCTTTCTTACCTGGACCCCCATCTTCAGTGTCACGGTTTTACCCCACTGTCTTGTCTGGACCTCCATGTTCTGTAGTGGGTGGGTGTTGTCTGGGTCTTATTTAGGCCTCCATTGTGCACCTTAATGGGGGTGTTGGATGTTTGTCATTCTGGGACCTCCACGTTTGGTTTGAAGTCTTTAATCTTCTGGATTCCTTCTGTTTTCCTGGATTGAATTGGTTCTCCTGTATTTTCTCGTCTTGCATGTAAAATGTTTAATAGCTGCCATGCATGAAACTAACATTACTGAAACGTTCTTTATGAAAACATGAGAGCCTCTTTGAGAAATGCTGGTGGAAAACTTTGTATTTTGCTTCAGTTTTTTTCCATTAAATGGAGTCCCAGTCACAGGTTTGGACCCAGTTTCCAATCGGATTCAATGGGAGGGTGCATCCAAGCCTTTGACAGGGACTGTATCTTACTCTACTGCTTAACTTTGACGTAACCATTACTGCAGCATAACATTTTATTCCAGTGGAAGTACTTTCCAGGAAAAACTGCTTGGAACAGCTTGTTTGGGGACCTTGGAGGGAAATTAAAGGCTTTGCTCTTTACACATTCAAATGTGACAGGAATTGATCAAAAGGCTACAAAGGAATTCCTAATTTGGATAATGAAGTGAACTTTGTCCACCTGTTAATGTGAATCTTTCTGTTTCAGTTGGGTCAGTTGCATTAATGGAGTACAAGGCAAAGTGCATTGTGGGTAAATGCAATAAACACATGCATGTAAGAGGATCTGTAGCCTGAGCCCAGAGAAATGGCTCTGTCACACAGAAGAACTTGGCAAAAGTTTGGATAGAGATGTGATCAAAGACCAAGATCCAATGCTTGGATCAGCATTTGGAGCAGATTTGTGAACCAGTTATCCTGCATTAACCAACAGATGAAGTTTCCTTTTGTCTTTGCCCCCCCCCCCCCCCTCTTTCTCTACTTGGACAATCCTCATGTGAATAAACTCATGGCTTTACTGTGGAAGTCTTCAAATGGATTAAGTGCCTTTTTAGGAGTAGAGAAGCTCGAAGCTAGTTTGAACCAAGAGTGAAACACTGGAATAAAGGCAGATCTCAAGGTCTTGCTGATTCTGGCAATATGCAGAAAGTCAAGCTTTACATGGAAAACAAGAGCTCAGATTCAACATCATGGCTGACTATTTAAGGATGCAGATCTGTGAAGTCTGTTGCACCAGAGATGAGTGAAGGCAAACTGAAGAAATGCAGTTAAGGAGTGGCTAATTTTAAATGGTGTTTCACGATGAGTCAGCCTTTGATTGGGCTTCATCAAGCTGGAACTGCTCACACGTGGCAAGTGAAAATAAGGAATGAATATCTCAACTGTCTGTAGTTTAAAGAACCAAAGATCTGAATGACTCTAAGGAAGTTCATGCAGCAACAGGAAATGGTGACATTCCCGTGTAACAACTGGATCCTGCTGCCAGTTAAACATTGTATCCATTGTGTTTAACAATCCTTCCAGAAATCTGTTGCACTGAGTGTGGAGATGAGGACCAAGACAAGTTGGAATGGGTGATTTGAGGGGTACAGGAAAGCAAAATGGTGAACAAAGTTGTAAAAACTGGGAGATTTCTGAGCATACGTGACTGGCTGTATGAGACACGAGAAATGGATTTAATCAATAAAAGAACTTACACAAGCAAGGCAAGTAACATTGCTCAACCTATGGAAATGATGGTCCTACCCGGGGCTTCACCTCCCATACATACGAATCAACTATAGAGACCAGGGGAAATGTCAAGCTGATACTTGCTAGTGGTGCATTGAAGACCAGATTAATCTGTTTAAAAGCCTATTAAGTTTAGCACTGGTGTGAACAGTGTATTGAACCCCTGTGGACAAACAAAAACCACATTTGGGATGTGGAAGTGAATCTGAAGGAGACTGGTGGATGATCACAATCTGAAACATGGATATTAAAGTGAAATTCCAGTTTGACAATGGTAATGTACTCAAATGACCAAGACAAGGTCCACTGTGAACCTTGTTTTCTGTGCTTGTCTCTGGAAACAGGATCTAAGGTGAAGTACTTTGGAAGGTTTACAATCTCAAGGAGCTCAAAGCTTAAATCAGAGGGTTTAAGTTGAAGCACTGCAAGTCAAACTGTTAAGCTGATTGAAAGCCTCATCCTCTGATATCCAAATGTTCACACAATTTCCATTTGATTCAAAGTGTGACCATCCACAAAACCTGAGGATCAGTATGCAGGATGGAAGTGTGGCCAACCTAATCCACATTATGGTCAAATGAACAATCAAGATGCCTACTGGACATGAATGGCATGATCTCAATAGAACTGGTTACAGCATTTTAATGCTTATTAATGGAGTAAAGTGAGGATATGGGGAAAGGCTGATCTTCACCTAAAATCTCCATGGTTCCTTGTGATGTTTGCAAGTTGCTTTCAGTGAGGAGCCCATTAATACATGTTACTGCAGAGAGCTGGTTCAGATGGCACAACAGTTACCATGATTGATGAATGGATTACATGGGTGTGGACCTGCAACACAAAGACTACCTGTCTGCAGTTAATGGTAGATGAACCTGTAAATGAACATAAAATCCTTTATGTGTAAACTCTTGTTCAACCAATTTTCACTGGAGAACAGCTACCGATGTGACGCTACAGACACTGGACTATGGATGGCCTTTGGAATTCACCTTAAGGAATTGAACTTGATTCCTTAACTTTTCTTTTTCCAAAACCTGATCATACCAGTATTGAATGTGAAGACCTAGTAATGTTGATCTACACTATGGGACCCATTAAAACGGATGAACTAGTCTGACTAGTCCTAGAATCTTTTGGAACCGTATTACAGAAGTATAGTGAATTATTGATACAAACTACATTTGAGGAACAAATGTACATTAAGCGAAGGACACTGCTTTTCTGCTAAATGTTTGGTTTCTCTCTGCCAAGACATCTATCTAGGAACTCAAGACTGTGGAAACCTTTTAATGGAAAACCCTGACAGGGTAAAAATGGAAGCACATGGTGATCTGTCATCAATTGTGCACATGAAAATGGAAACAGCCAAAACTGCATTTATTCTAAAGACATGAAGGCTTGTCTAAATATGATCCCAGAGCTTTGACACTGAAGGAGGTAAAAAGGCCAATTCTGGAGACATTCTGGACTAACTTGGGAACTGTTGTGATCTTGACCACATTGAGCAGTGGAAATGGTACCAAATCGGATGAAATCCACTGGAAAGACTTGGTTCATGCTGAACTTGCCCAGCAGTTGATGGGAAGGCCAGTGGCGAAGCAAGCGGTGGTGCACAGCCGCTGGAAGCGATTGGTCCGATTAGTTGAGCAGAAAGCTGGGCAGTTGTATACAAGAACTTATTCTCACGCTTCCAATTTGAAAGGACCTTTTTATCCAGGAAAAGATGAGGGGAAGAAACTGAAGCTCAGTGTCAAATGCAACTACCAGACTGAAGCAAAAGACCTTGGACAATTTTCTCATTTAAATGAGATTTCATAGATGGAAGGACTGGGAGGCACTGGTGAGATGAGCCAAAAGATCAAGATTCAGATGTTGGACAATACATGACTGTGTCCACTCAAAGCAGTGGTTAGCTCCAACAGTCAAGCATCCTGACCGCCATCAAAGACTTCCTGGATGTTGGGATTGCATTGGTGCTGCATGTAAAGCCACAAGCAGGGACTGCCACTGTGGGAACAGTCCAGCTGGAAGGCAAAAACATAATTTCTGAGCTGTGAGTTTCAGGTTATGGTGAAGGATCTTGCATGTTACTGGTGACTATCATGCTACGGTACCACACTGGAATGTCAAAGATGTCTTGTTGGAGGACCCAGCTTCCCTTGCAGTTAACGGCAGCGGCTGCATTTTCTCATGCTAGTGTTCAAGTAGAAAATTTCCTGTTACTGAGATGGTTGTTGAAGGGGCTGCAGTTCAAGTTAGCTTGGATGAGCCAGTGTAGTGTCGGTCTCAAGTGCTCCAACTCTGAAGACTTGTGTGGAATAGCTGCCAGACATTCAGAGGTGCAAGCCTGAATAACCTGAAGGGTTCACATATCCTTAACAAGGTTCTCTTGATCATTAAAGATGTACAACTGTCTGGCAAGAAGAATGAGAAATGCACCTGCAGATTCATGTAATTTGTTGAGTTGGGACCAAATGCAATTACCAGGGAGAATATAGACAAGCCTGCAGGGTGTATAGTACAGTTGACACTGAGAACTTCACCTTTTATGCATCTTGAAGGTTATATTCAGCTCAAACCGGATTTTCTAAATGGGAAAGGAGTGAAACGACAAGCTGATATGAAGGAAAGCGTCAAGGTGGGGACAACGGTCCTGTCAGTGCTTTGCCTTGACCTCATAGTGAAGGAAAACTAGTTTAATTTTATGACCAACTTCATGGAAAAAGCTACAGAATGGGCAAAACCTCCTTTTAGGATGAAGTCAGAAAAACCCAGATGCCAAACAACTTGAGATGATGCAAACTGCCTGGACAGGGAGTGGGTCTTTGACAAAGATAACCTTGTTGACTCCTAAGCTTCTCACACCAGGAATTATCCTCTGCTTATCTGGATGCAAGATGTTGTAATGTCAAATTGTCAGAGGATGCTATTGAACTCTTTCGGAAATGTGTCCAGTTAAGCAGGACCAAACTAACCAGAACCGTGCCTAATGTGAACAAGCTGTGGGCAGTTGTATTAAGGAGAAAGCATGCCTATGCAGCTGTTATGTGCTTGGATTGGAGCAAAACAAAGGATCCAGTCACCTGGTTGGTTGCGTGAAAATCCAGACTGACCCCTCTTGGATAAAAATTGACTGTGAAAGCAGAGGTGTGTTTTGAACACCACCTTTCAGAAGCTAATTCAAGGCAGTCATTGCTAGATTAAGGAGTGGTACTGCTTTAACAGCCAAATTGTTTGTGGCATAATGCAAGAAAGCTGTGGCTCAGATTCTCTAAATTGAAGAAATTGAGAGCACTTAGATGAACTGGTAGTGGATTCCCAGCTCGCATGTTGAAGCCATCAAGACCTGGATGAAAACTCGCTGGTAAAGGGGACATGGATTGAGTTGAAGGATGGCCATTAAACCGGCTAAGAAAATGCCAAATGCTGCTTCAGAGCATCCCCAAATTGAAAAAGGTGTGTGGTGTTGCTCCATCAAGATGAAGTAGGAACCAGCAGAAAGATAAATGATGTTCAGAGCAAAGACCACCTGCAGAAATGTTAAACTGCTGCTGAGCAGTTTAGCAACCTAACCTGACTGGCTTGGACTTGGAATTTGTCAAATGGCTTTGAGGAAGTTGAACCATGGGAAATAAGTGGGGCGGACTGTTAAGCAGAATCTGTTTTAAAAAAAAAAAAAAAAAAAAAAAAAAAAAAAAAAAATATTGCAGTCTTTTTAGGCACCATCTTCCCAAGCACTGCAACACAGGCTGGACTATAGAGATCTGGACTATAGGCTCTGGGTTGTTTTGGTGGCAGAGTACAGAGATTATAGGAAGGTTTTTTTTTGTTTTGTTTTTTGGCTGTTTATTTGGTTTTGGCTCCTGGGGGGGGGGGTCCCTATGCTCACTGTGGAAAGTTCAAAAAGGACATGAAGGGACTGGAACTTTGCTCCTGAAGAACATGGCTTAGAAGGACAATGGCTCAAGGTGGTGGATAGCTGTGATCTGTAAGAAGGCAACAAGAGGATGCAAAAAATGGGTGTATCTCCAGAATTGCTTTTCCTGCCCTATTCAGGTTCATAATAGACCTCTTTGTACCGGATGGAGGCTATTGAGACTGACTCTGAAAGGATGGTGCATCCACATCAATTTGGTGAATTTTGCATGAACTGCATGGTCCCTGATGGGTTTACAGCAATTGTGGCGTGAACAAGATCTCATCAGATCTGGGTACCAACTTAGGAGCAAAGATCTGTCTGAAAAGATCTCTACCAATTCATGGATGGTGAAAGTAGATCAGTTCTAGACTGTTTCCAATAAGATGTAGAAGACTCGCTGGAGAAATTGTGCTGCAGAAGCTAGTGTGCTTGTTGTAAAGAGGACTCAAGCCATCTAATAGTCAAAACTGTTGCATGGAGTTCCAAAGAGCTTCAAATAACCATCACAACTGATCAGTCGTGAAGATTGCGTTCAGTATGTTACACCCAATTCTTTACTTGGGTTATCATTCCAGAGTGGGAGTGTGAAGACCTTTGGGACTTTGCTAGTTGCCCTGACGAGGCTTAAAGAAATGAAGTTACAAGTGGCCAAGTTCTGGAAATGTTGGCGTCAACTTGCTGTCTGCCATCTGAGGACAAACGACATGCTATAGAAAGAAATGCTGTCGGGGGCATTGTTAAGCAGCCAGAATGCATTGAGGTGACTGTTCAAGCATAGAATTGTAATCAACTTCAACCCGGGTTGTACCTTGTGACATTTGCTTAGGTCAGTCCTGCCAACCTACTATGATCTTATGACAAACGTCGGAGTGGAAACAAGGTGTCCAAACACCAGCCCAGTAGATAATCAGCCAATGATCCTGCGTGGAGGTGTGATTAGTTGTCCCACTTCCCCCTGAGGATCTAGTGGGCAAGTTGAAAAGCATTTGCCAAGGCGGCAGATTGACTTTGAGATGATGTCCGTCCCCAGTGTGTCCACAGGAAAAACCAAGCAGGAGGTGGTGTTGAGTGCAACTACATTAAAGAAAATGGAGATGAATGAAAATAGGGAAGCGGAAGACTCTGCTTATCCACGATGCCATGCATGCCACAGATGGGATCAACAGCTGAGATATAGAATGGCTTGCCAGCCACCAAAACATTTGGAGATTGCACTGTCTAGCAGAACATAAGATGTCTGCAGAAACTGGACCGCAAGCTGACTTTTCACCTGTTCAAATAACCATTTCTTTGTCATTTAAAGTGTTAGCTCCTGAAATCTTAAACAAGTGGAAAGAACTTCTGTGTGGACTGTTAGTTTATACACTTAAGAGCTCCAGCAGATGATGATGATCTCCTTCACAAGTTTGGGAAATTGCAAAACACAGTTTGACCATAGTGAAATGGAAGAAGTTGATGGAAAAACCTTAAACTCCTCTGTTCGGAAATTAATTGTACACACCATTGAAGTGACACCAGAAAGATATCAACATGGATTAATACTTGACCAAGAAAAATCAGATCATTCTCATCCCATTTAATGAGCTCTGGCTACATCATCATGCATTAAAATACTACACTTGTAAGATTTAGAGCTGCAGGACAAAGGTGGGCTACCTTGTGCCATTCACAAGTCTTAAGTAATGTCAAACTACATTGGAAAAGACTGGAATAAAGAAATGGCTGCCAACAACTGGTGAGATGGGTTGATACCCCAATATAAAATGAATCCTAACCAAGCAAAAGAGATCTTGTTGGGTAATTTGGAGTGGTGACAACAGAAATGGTGAATTGATTATCCCTGAAGTGGAAGTTAGTATGATCTCTCATGCATCCTCAAATGTCTGAAGCCTTCATCCAGTATTGCCTTTCACAGGAAGCTGGACACATCACATCTTTGAAGATCATGTCTTGGATTGTCTTTAAGAGCTTAAAGTCAAACAAACGGATCACATTGATTTTTAAAGCCCAAGTTAATTTCCAAAAGCACTTAAGGAAATTTGTCCTTATTAAACTTGTACTTGTCAGAAATGAAGAGCTGTGGAAACTGTCATAAATGGAGAGAATGGGTGGATCAAGTTATGGACCTTTTTATCCTTTGAGGAAGCAGCTCACCGAATTAGACCAGTTTCATCTGCTCTGCAATGGAAAGCTAATTTTAAGATTCCAGTATTCCTGGTTTAGGATTGCAGTGATGCCTCGAGTCCGCAAGGAAACCATTGACATTTGTGTACGAGGTATGATGCTCACTTTTGCTCAGGGATCTCATTGTTGAATAACTTCATGAGCAACAACACATGAAACTACAAACCTGGTAATCCAACCATCAGTTGTGGTGAAAAATGTTGACGCTGAAGGAATTGAGCAACTTAAGCACCTAAAGAGACTTGATGCATTTGGGGATGCAGTTTTGACCAGAAAGGGTTGCCCCACATCATCTGGACCCTGAATCAACTAATCAGCTTTGAGAATTAACAGGAAGAAAGACTGCCAACGTCTTAGTGGGGGAAGCAATCTGTATTACAAAACCAAACAGGATCGACGTGTGAGGGGAGTCATTTCTGTCCATATGAGGAATTTTACCAGTGCCCTTTTGGTAGCCATTAAATCTCTACCCTTCAACAGCTTCCATTGCCTGAGCATGACATGAGTTTAATCTCTCGGAATATACTTAAATTGAACTCTTGGAGACCTCTGCTGCAGCTTTTAGTTTCCAACAGGCTCCACCAGGAAATGACTCGAAGCAAATGACCCTTCTTTTACCCTCCTCACTTGGTAAATTGGATCAGTCTGCATCTTATCACCACTTCTACATCCATTTGTTCAGCACCAACTTTACAAAAAAACTATGGGTAACTTTGAAGATGTACTGGAAGGCTTTGAGCCACAAGGTGACCAAAGTTTTATCACTTATGGTTTCTCAGAGAATCACATCCCTGACCGCATGGTGAGGTGTTTCTGTAAGTCATGGGTCATCGGTGACCAGAACGTGCTGAAGAGGAGTTTTCTGGCATGTAGTGTGTCACTCAACATGCAGCTAGTGTCCTTTTTAAATAATGGAAACCTGAGATGTTTAAATGTGCATAATGTTTGCTCGGGAGCTTCTCTACAATTCCTGTTAATGCATGAACTTAACAATGAGACACTGTTGCAAAGAAGTGATCACAGAAAGATGTTGGAAGTGCAGAACCTGGAGAACCTGCCTACTTTTCACCTGTTAAAGGACAGTTATTTAAAGCATCGGAGCTGCTGAAATTTAAAGAAACCAGTGGAAACCACAATATAAGGGGAAACAACTATTTAAGCTCTGGTCGTTTGATTATCCAGCCCAACATCCCAGGTTTATCAGGAACGCTCAGAATTAAGGGCATCTTGCTAATTCTGTGCCAATGTTCACTTCATGAGTGGCAAAAAAGGTGTTAGGATTTTAATGTGTCATATAATCTACATGTGTAGATGATATCAAACGTTTACAGCTCAATACAAACTGAGACGTTTTCATGGATTTCTTCCACAGACCAGTCAGCATTGCTAACATCATTAGGTTATGAAAGTTTCACTTATGCGGTGGTTTCACCAGAAGGACCAGGAACTATATGTCCATGAGATGCTCCATCTCAGTCACTCCTACTGAGACCATCCTCAGAGCAAAGCAGTACTGAAGACTAAAGCAACAATCATGTGAGCCACTAAATGGAGAAACGAGCTGGAAGATGTAACTTCTCTGCAGACTTTAAGGACATGGTACTGAAATGCCTCGACAAGCCAGGAGCCCCTTACTTATGCAAAAGAGCATTTTGCAGCATGTTTGTAACTGGTGTAGATGAAATCCAACAGCGGGAGGAGCTGATCCAGGAAGAGGCACACCGCTAAGTCCCTAAACATGAGACTGGTATAAAAGCAGCTAATGGCTTGTAGTCTTTGTTGCTTCTGAGACTGTTCTTTCCACCCAGAGCTTTAGTTTCCTCTGCAGTCCTGCAGTCTTTGGCACAGTCCTGAAGAGTCAAGTCCAGTTTTAGAGCTGAGTGAATCCTCTAGTGATGGATGCAAAGACAGAAGTTTAAACTGGATGCAGGTGTAGGACATGAACATCATTGACCAAGCCATCAGTCAGTGCAGAAAATCCAAGCAGGTCTGGGACAGACTCCTGGTCTGAAGGTGGAGGAACCTGGTCATTGTTGGATAAAGCCTGTGCCAGCAAATGGTGTAGATGAAGTGGGAGGCATCTGGAATTTCTCTTCAGGTCCAGCTCAGCTTTGTGTAGGAAGACGTCTGCTTCCTGTAGGACATCAACACATCCTGTATGGGTTCAATGTCCTGCTGTCTCGGTCCGGTACAGGTGGAGACACAACCAGGTCCTTCAGAAAATGGCAGAACCACTACTGGTCTGCATGCAACCCTGAAGACCAGTAGATGGAAACCAGCATGCAGGAGGATACTTCTGCTTCTTCCTGTAACACATAGATGGTTGACTTTGGCAGACATCTTGTCTTCCACTACAGATCATGACCTGCGTTTTGTAAAGGTTGTGATCGAGCTTAGTCCCTCAAGAGGAAGCTCTACCAGGGTTCATCCTGAGATCCTCCTCAGAAATCATGTTATACTGCAGCCTAATGGTCGCTGGAAGGAAAAACCAGGATTTATGGTGCCAGAATATCAAAAGGAATGGAGACCCTGTTCAACGACTCTAGTTTCAATGTCAAACTCTTGAATTTGAATCTTTGCTCCGTTTTTACCGTGGAGGTTTGTGTGAGAACAACCTTCTGAAAACAAAGGTTTGTGGTAAAATGCATCTTTGACTCATCAGCTTCAAATTCCTCTTTGCAATATTATAGAAAGTTTTCCAGCATTATTAAAGAAGCGTCTGCAAATGCATTCAGTCGGCTTCGCTGCCGGATATAAAAGTCGACTGGTTTTCTTTTCAGAAAGCTTTGACTCTTCATTCAGACTGGAAAGTCCAAACATGTCACTGACTGGTTTCTGAAAGACCCTGAAATTTGTGAAATTAAGTGAATCAACCTAAGTTAAGGTTGCCTTGAAGGTAGAACAGTAGGAGGATGTGTGGTGTTGGCAGACTTGCTCTGATCTAGGTCCACAGGTGAAGGTCCCAGCCGGACTTCTGCTCCACCAGTGCAACCAGTCGACATGGGATGGTGCCAACTAGAAGTTTCTCGCTGGACGAGCCAGAAGGTCACAGATGAAGGTTCATGTCCCACACAGCTGCTTGGTATTTATCTCCGTACAGGTATTTCTGTACTTGCATGCATGAGTCTCTTCCTGATCTGATCTTCTGTTTGACTCAGCTGTGAATTGATGAGGAAAACTCGGTCTGCTGCTGTTTGACTGACCAGACCTGCACATCTGGCCCTCCAGAGCTCCAGATCCCTGCCTCTTCTAGCAACTGCTGTAAGTCTAGAAGCCAGACTGCAAACTGCAGGTCGTCCTGTTGAGAATTTTAAGGGGAGTTAATGAATACTTGTGTTTTTCAGGACAACGGGGTGGAAGACTGGTGTTTTCAGCTTCCTGCCGATACCCAGCTGGAACGACAAGTTTTGAGATGGCAGCAACACTTCAAGGTAAATGGACGGAAATGAGACATTCTGTCTGTTAATCCAACATGCTCGACTAAAAACCTAAAATTCTGTGACAGGCTACGAAACGACGGGGAAATGATGCTTCATCTGAACAGATCTGAGGACGGAGTGACGCTGGTGGTGATTCAGAACACTTCTCATTGGTAAGTTCTCGTCCACCTACAAATGTTTGGCTCAGTTAAAGCGATTTGTTTAATTATGTCTGTTTTGTATGTAGGTGTGGATCCAATCAGAGGGCCTGAAATAAGCTGGTGTCTGCATGTGGCATGAAGCCAAACGCCTGGGCTGGAAGAGTTCAGCAGTAGGTGTCTTGTCGAGATTTGTCGTTGGAAAGCAACAAACCTTTTATCCTGTCCAACGTCCGGTCCGTCCTGCTTGGATCTGGAAGTGTTTCATGAAGTTGTAAGTTGTAAATCACTTCCACATAATTTGTGCTTTCAACAGATTTTCAGCTTCCATGTTGAGAAGGTGAACTTTCTCTTGGTGACGTGAAGAAACAGTCGGCATGATCCTTCGCTTTTCCCCGTGTCGATGGGCTGCAGCAGACCCCGTAGCGTCGACGCCAAGATGGAGACGACTTCTGGAGGAAGTTGTGAGGAAGCGGTGGCTGCAGGATGTCCAGACACGACTTCAGGTGTGTGTGGTTATTAGACGCTGCAGTACGTGTTGCATCATGAGGATGGAAGCATCACTGGACGCCATTTTAAACCGGTTTAAACTTTTAAATGTGATTTCAGATCGACGTTACCTCGCTCGCCCCCATCCTCTGTCAGCAAGAGGATCGTAATCTCGCAGGATAGGCCAGCCAGCAGGTCCGAAAGAGGGAAGACGACACTGAAATGTATGTATGGCGAGAAATTTTTTTTTTTTTTTTTGAAGGGGTGGAACTTGATTTGATTAAAAAAATAATAATAATAAATTATAGGTTTTGCAATTAATCTTGTTTAATCACAGAATCTTTTCCCCTAAAAGCAGCATGTTTTTAATTTAAAAGGATTTTGGTGGACGACTAACTAAAATAGACAAATATTATTGTAAACAATTAATGTCTAGAAAAATATGTATTCAGTTTCAATTCCAAACAGTGAAAAGAAAAGGAAAATATCTCTGGCCGAAAGTCTTTAAATGGAAGTAATTTTAATGGCTCCAGTATGAAACATGTTTCAGGACCAGTGGTGTAGTCCAGCGTATGCGCGGGTATACAGAGTATACACACTACTGCAGTCAGAGTAAACCCGCTTCTAAACCACCAGTGATGCTTTTACATGACATTCCTACATGTGTACCTAGAGTGGCCAGATCTCCCACTTTGTGTGGGATAGTCCCACATTTCTATTACTTTTCACACGTCCCACAAAACGGGGCGCTGTCCCGCATCGTTACGACCAGGCTTCACTTTTGTGGAGGAAAAGAAACAAAACAAAACTGGCTTTTCCTAATTGTGTGTGGCAACATGACATCCTTCACATCACACCGCCTGCTGATTTGAGTTACACTCATGTCAATCAAACTAGGAGGTGGGACTTAATGCACATCTAGGATGCACCGGTGCAACGAAAATAAATAAAAAATAAAAAATAAAAAAAAAATCTGACTGATCATGGAGGACAGGGAGACGACCGCAGCGAAGAAGTGTTGCAACAAAGACTGGGAAAGCATGTATTCCTGTGTTAAACCTGTTCCAGGAGACTGAGGGTTTGTCGAAGTAATTTTTCCGTGTCACACGGCAGAAAATGACATGAAATGGCACAAAAAATCTGAGTCACAAAAAAACGTGCTACTCAGGAGGAGGCTTTATAATAACAGATTTATGTTTGGTTAGTCATTTTATTACCAAAGAGCAGAATATTTATCTCTTAAAAACTTTATGGAAAAGTGGAATCTCACATTGTCCCACATTTTCAGTCTTTGTCCCACATTTGGTGAGACATTTGGTCACCCTATGTGTACCTGCGTCACCCAGCAGCTCAGCTAAGGTTAGCGATGCTACACGGGTGCAGTTAGCCGTCAGCTACGTTACCTTTAGCCTGAACATAGACATAATACAGATGTCTGAGCCTGTCTCTCACTAGTCTGTGTTCCAGTTCTGGTTTAGTCGTTCCACAACTCTTAGCTGAAACCAAAGAGCAGAAATTATGTGAAAAATATTCTGCTGGATACTTGGAGGAAACTAAACGCCACTTTCTGAAACTTTTTTCTGGACCATTTTTGTCCTTTTTTTTTCTCTTAAACAAGGATGAAGAATTGAGAGTATTCCACTACACCACTGTTCAGGACCTTAAACTAGTAAAATGTTTCCGTCCACACGCTTCATTAATAAACATGAACATGTGACGGTAAAACACTGTTGTGGCTTCAGTCTGGTCCTGCAGCAGAGCTCATCACCACCTGCTCTGCCTGCAGATGGAAGCTGGACGCTGCAGGAGGATCCAACTTCTAGATAAGTCTCCAACTCCGGTCCTGGTTTTAGTGTTTCCCTGCTGCAACACACTTTATTCTTCTGCACCTGCCTGTTATTGAGCCGTTGGTTTGGGTCAGGTGTGTCGGAGCAGGGAAACAGTGAAACCTGCAGGATAGTGGAGACTCCTGTTGGAGACGGTTCTTCTGGACGGGGGAGGAGCTCACGGCGACGTTGCTGCCGCTAACAGAGGAGGAAACGATTCGTACTGAAACGTCACCAAAAGTTTTCAGTAACTCTAAAACGTTAAACTTGTTGCTTTTTCTTTATTCGCTGGACGGATCAGAAGTGTAATCGTACTAATACGTTCTGCGGTTAAATGCTTCAACACATTGATTTTTCTGTAGTTATTCATAATTAAGGTGTAAAAGTTCCACCCCTAGATTTTATTTTAAAGTATTAATTGCTTTTATTAATTTACACTGAAGAAGCAGATTGTTTGTTCAGCGAAGACATAAAGGTTCTTTTTATTGCAGACAGCGACGACGCAGCCGCTCTGATCCCGGACAGGACCCCTGTAGCCAGAACACCTCCGACCCCTCAGCTGACGTCATCCTCACACCTGCAGTAACGACACAGCTCGTACAAACACCTCACCAGTTGTGTAAAACGACTTCACATCTCCAGAAAGCTTCGCTTGATGTCGTTCCAGCAGCGACGATGAAGGTCGTCCACAGCAGGAAGACCCGCCTCCTCCTCCGTCCAGTCGTCGTCAGACGTGGACGTTTTAGAGACTGTAACGCTGCTTGGAAACGGCGGCTAATCGGAGCTCAGCTTCATGTTGAACAACGGACTCTTTGTTGACCGTGTTGATGGTTTCACTACAAACTGCATCTTGGCTTCAGGATTTCAAAGCGCTGCAAACATTTTCATCTTTTATATTCTCAGCTGCTTTATTTCTGTATGTAGCATGAAGAAAAATGATGCAAACAAGCATCATTTTGAAGATTGTTGTAAAATCTTGTTTTTCTGTTGAACATCAAGTTGCTGCAGCGTAAACGTTCATTGTGTCAGTGGAGGAAGAGGAGTTGGCTCAGAGCTCCTAACTCACCTGGAAAGTCAGAGCAGCAAGTTTTTAATTGGTTTGCCAACTTATTTCCAACCTGTTTACTGATTTCTGGAGTTTAAGACGTTGTTAGCTGTGTGTCCTGATGAGCCGATTCTTCGTCTGCTGCAGATTTTTCATGCTGAGCTGTTTAGTCTTTCTGTTGTCTGAAGCATTTGTTGTTAAAACTGTTCTGCTGGTGGTGTGATGATCTGGTGTTAAATAAACTTGCAGGAGACGTTTCTCCTGGTTCAGGATATTTGAGACGAGTATTTTCTACGCGTCTGGTTTTGGCTGCTGTAGAAGTTCTGCTGAATCTTTTTGTGCTGCTGAACTGTTTAATCTCGTCTGTCAGAATAAAAACGCCGCCTGCTGGGCTGAACCTGAACGTCTCTGTCCTGGTTTATCGCACAACGCAGAGCTGTGGTCCCAGTTATATATACATTTAAATGTTTAAAGGTCCAGTTTGTTAAAAAATTATGGACATGATGGTAGAGGTGGGGAGAGCATGTTGGAAATGGACGGTAGCTGTCAGTGGCCAAAAAAAGTTTTCAGAGTGGATCCAGTTTCCTGAAGTACAGACGAACATCGACAAGTTTACACTGAGTAAACCTCTGGAGTGGAAACGGAACTTTAAAAAAAAAAAAAAAAAAAAAAAAATTTGAAGTAACATTTTGTTTTTTTAAAACATCTTTCTATTGAACCAGCATTAGAAAATGTCAGGATTTTCATAACTTTTATTGTATTTTTAGTCAAGCTTATTTCCCAGGCAGCAGTTTAACAGGAGGGTATGAATGCATGTGAGGAAGACGCCGCCTTTCCTGTTAATGATTTACAAAGCGGTGCGCATGCACGTCCCACGCCTGTTTTCTTTATAAATCAGGATCAACGCTAAATTTTGCGCACGTGAGGGAACATCTTGTCGCCCACATGTTGGCCATAAAAGGTCAGGTGAACACCCTGATAAATATTGATCTCATTTTCATGATGGTTCAGGAGGAAAAAAAGCAAAAATAGGAATTTTCTGGGAATGAGGCAGAAAATCTAATCGTTGTAAAAATATTATCTGGTGGAGACGGGATGGACATCACCACCACCAGAAAGGCAGAGGTCAGCAGGGGACAGATGCTGTCAGCGTCTCATCAGACCACCGGACTTATCCAGAAAAGACAAATAAAGTGGTCAGACAAGAAAATGTAGGGAGAAAGTGCATCTTGGTCCACAGGAGGAGAAAGGGGGGGGGGTGCTGCCCACTCCCACAGATTAGAAGCTGGCGGGGAAATGAAAGAGTCCAGAGATACGCTGGAACAAAATGCTCCAGATGATGCTGGAAGTGCTTCATTCCTTTGTTTCAGATTATAAAATGAACGAACATAAATGAGACGTCTCTGACTCCAGTTTATTTACTGGGAACATACTGGTGTTCCTGTGTGTCCCAGCTGGGTTGCAGCGCTGCAGATGTGGTCGGAGAGGAGGGGGGGGGGCAGTGGTTCCACCTTGTGTCCTAGCTGCAGCGTCCTCGCAGAGGAACCAATAACTGCCATGAAGGAGGAGGTGCAGGAGATGGAGAGAAATAAACACCACCCTGACATAAACCACACTAAAGATAAACTTGTGAATAAATGAGAATTCTCCACTTCTAGATGTAAAGCAGCAGCATTTGGTTCCAACGTGAGAGGATGATTGACAACACAATCATTCAGACTGGATGATTGATCAGGTGAAGCGCTGACGTCATTTAGTACCATGTTATGTAGCGTCTCCACTATCTGCGGCTATGCAACAGGTTTCCTCCTGGGCATCGAACCGAGGTAAAGTTAGTTTCATATTTAACAGAAATTCAGACTCCCTGTCTCCCGACCCGAAGCCACTTCGTTGTGGGGTTAAGATGCACGATGCAACTTCTTCCCAACTTTATATTCTCAGCCTGTTTCATCACCTCTGTGGTGGGAAAGTAAACTGAGTAGGTTGGCGAGGTTGAGCGGTGCCGGCTAGATGTAGCTGGACTCACCTCAGTGGACATGAAAATGAGAAAAATAAAGGCTGTGCAACATGTAGCTGTACCAGCTGAGCAATTAGGCAGTGATTTAAGGTGTGTAGGTCACATGACTAAACGGCTATAGAACTTTAAAAGATTAAATTCAGATAAAAAACAAGATGAAAATAGAAAAAAATAAAGGCTGTGCAATGTGTGGCAGGACTGGATGAGCAATTAGTGATTTGAGGTGTTGAAGTCATGTGAGTAAAAACCTATTGATGTTTAAATTATTTAAAAATGTATATAAAATAGCACGAGATGAAAAAGAAAATAAAGGCGGTGTTGCACTCACATCCAAATCCTGAAGAGTTTAAAATTGTTTTGACATTCACAGCCCCTGTGGTAGCGGAGATAGTCATGTTTAAATTCTGCTGTCGGTACTTTGCTGACGGTCCCTAACTATCCGCCGGTGGTGAAGATGCTGCGGTGAAAGTGGATCTCACTGCCCCACCACCAAGCAGCATAGGGTCGGCTTACAAGGGGACAGGGTGTCTGAATATCTGTTGAGTATCTAACTTTACCGACCTGCGCATGGAGGCACCTCCAGCTGCCTCCATCTTTCCAATGGCCGCTTCACCACGGCGTGTCTGGCTGTGGAGAACATGGTTCTGTTCTGTGCTCTGGGTTGGGAAAAGGAGCGGACCCGACTTGTCAGTCACTTTCCTTTGGAAGGTGCCGGCTCCTCTCCAGAGTCTCCATGTTCCCCAGCAGGGACAGATCAGCCACCTTTATGCATTTGGTGCATTTTATCTCCAACCATCACTTCATGTTCTGTATCTGCAGGTGGAGGAAACACCTGATCAGCCTGATGATGGGCGACACGTCATTTTAATGCAACAACTAATTTAGAGCTTTATTAGTACGGCAGCTTCTGTAGGACTTGTTAACTGTGTGAAATGGTTTTTATGACATGTAGAACTGCTTCGTGTCAGAACACATTTTACTGCTTGATGTTTTACGTGGTGGAACCTTCTGTATGTCGTCTGTGGATACGCCTGCTCCTTTCCAGGTGCTTCCAGCAGGCCGTGATTAGTGACGCAGTAAAGGTGTGCACGCTCAAAGTGACGTGGATTCTCAGCTGCTGGAAGCGACGGTGTGACTGGGAGGACTGGGGGTCTCAGGTGAGTCGCTAAACTCATGTTGCAGTGTGGGACTGTTGATTAAAATGTGCGTTTTTCTGTTTGCAGCTGCTGTTTCTGAAATGTTTCCGTGTTGCAGCTTGGAGTTCACTGTAATTATTGCCTTTTGTCATGTTGCTCTGAGGACTGTAGTTAAGTAGAACATTTCATTTCTCATGTTTGGTTTTGCTGCTAATTTAGGTTTGTTTCTTTTGGGTTCACAGTTTACATGATTTAGGTCTGTCTGGTACTTTATGCTTTTAGAAATTCAGTCATATTTTTAATTAATTAAATTATTTTTAAAGAGTCTTTTTAAATATGGTTTGTAAAAAATAAATTAAAAAAAAATTCTTCAAAAAAATTAAAGTAAAACACTGAACAGATCTCCTCACCCACAGCAGCCTCATCAGTCCCAGTTCCTGGTGCTCAGCTGGTGTCACAGTAAACTCAGCACCTTGTTTGGTTTTTATGGTTCGCTGCGTACATGTATGTCTGTGCGCTCAGCTACAAGACACACACGCACGTACACACACACACACACTATCCATAAAAAAAAAGAAAAATGTATGTCTATAAAAAAATTAAAAACCTATTTATAAAAATAAAATGAAACTTCTATAAAAATGAATAAATAAAAATAAAAAAACAGAAATTTTGATTATAAAAGTTAATGATAATAATTAAAAAATAAAAACAGAAATGTCTATCAGCTGGTGAGATTCTGTAGGTGTGACCCAGATGGCAATCTGACGCCGCTTCAGCTTGCTGCTCCGATCTGATGACTTTTGCTTCGTCCCAGTCCATGATGGTGTTTTTTTCTATTCGCAGCGGTCGGACATGGCTGACTTTAAATTCACCTGTTCTGCTTTTGCTTCCTGTGATCTAACGTGAACCACCAGCAGCTGATCTTACGACGCGTCACGTCGGACGGCGACTTTCCTGGAGACTGAAACGACGGTCGTAACGTCAAAAGTCAAACCAGCTGCTTTCTACACACTGATGAAGAAATCTTTTATTTAAAGTCACACATAATAAAACATAACACAAGTGATGGATGTCGACTATAATAAGACATTTTATTCTGAATGCAGCTGATAAATTAGAAAGCTGCCATATTTAAGACTTAACTCATCCTCCGCTGAGCTTGTCATAAAGACTTTACTTATATTTATGTTCAGCTTAATAATAACTCCAGAATAAATAAAATCCATCTCAAAAGTCAAAGTTCCTGAACTCTGACCAGCTGATTCTCCAGAACGTCTAAAACACATTTTCTCTGTTGCATGCTGTTAGCATGTTAGCCGTCCCAGTTCAGTGTGAGATGGTTGTAAAGGGTTAACCAGCTTTCCATCCTCCCACAGAGAGGAGGTGCTTCTGGGAAAAGCTCGACACTTTTAATTTCCTTATTTTCCCAGAGAACTGCGCACCAACCTGAAGTCCAGATTCTTTGGTTTCAGCAGGTGAGTCATTTTCAAGCTGAATTTCACGTCTTTACAGTAAAAAAGCTGTAAATGTAGGAGAATTAAAGCCATTAGAAGTGACAGGTTGAAGTGTTGACCTCCTTTTTCTTCTCACTGCCTCCTGGAGTCACACACAGCCATTTTATGATCAGGTTACTGGAGCTGCTTAATACACTGTCTTTTCACTTTTTACAACTTTTTTTTTATAAGGAAGAAAATATTTGGCTTATTTAGATTAATGCTTCATCGTAAAACAAAAGAAAAACAATAAATATAACAAAAATCAGAACAGAAGCAGCGCCTGGTTGAAGACTGTTTACTTACTGTGTTGTTTAGATGTGCAGAACAGTGTATTAGCTCATGCAAGTTTATTTATATGCGTCACGTTTTACGTACAAGACAGTTTAAAGTGCTTCACATTAAACACGACATTTTAACAGGAAACATTCAGAGGAAAAGAAGGTAAAATAAAGCAGATAAATGTCTGAAACAGAAGAAACTGTTTGAATTGGTGTTTGAGTGTAAAACAGAAGAAACTGTGAGGAATGAACAGTTTTTATAAAAGGCAGAAAAAAGTTTGTAACCTTGATTCAAACATTTAGCATTCACACAAACAAAGAGAGAAATGTTTGTTTTTCTGTTTATTTCGGACCAGGATCAATGTTTTTAGCAAATGGTTGATGTTTAAAAGAAGCTAATGGTATCGTAACAGTGAAAGGGTTGAAATGTGAAACAGTAGCGTCATAACAAACACTTAGTTTGGGTTTTACATTCCTAAACCAGTTGGTGGAGATGCTCAGGCGGGTTTATTTCCACATTCACTGCAAATCGACCTTCCAAACATTAGAGCAGGACCTTTAAGGGTTAAAGCAGCGGAGAGTTTCTGGAAGTTTGTTCCACATGTGAGGAGCATGACAACTGGATCCTGCATCTCGTTATGAGGCTTTTACTCAACAGGACCGATGTGAATAACTTGTTGGTGTTTTTATGCACAAGAAGTTTGATGCAAAGCTGCAAATAAATGATTAAAGTCCTGAATCAAAGCCCAAAAGAGGCAGAAACAAACATGGATTCCACGTCAAGCGACGGCGTGCTGATGCTGCAACAGAAGAGAGAGGCGCTGGGTTCATCCTGTTCCAGAGAAGAGAGGAGAACTAGTTCAGTCCAGGATCTGAAGCTGGACCACGACGGACCTGAAGACTTGAACCATCTCCCAAACTACAAAGCTGATGTTACACAAGGCGCACTGCGATATCAGCTGGCGTCCATCTTTTACCTCCATGAAACAAAAGAACCTTCTGGATCTCTCTGCAGAACATGGTGTCATGTGTCTGCATCTTTACAAACATCCATGTAGAGATGTCCACCGGCGGGTCCTGACAGCCGTTACCTGGCTCTAGTGTCTGCATGTTCTACTGCTGTTTGTTTTGTCAGCGTTTGTCGTTAAAATTGAACTTTTTGTGGATTGGCTCCATTTATTACATTTATTAGTTAGTATGGAGAGAAATTTGTTTCTTTATTATCCAATCAAATAAGTTAGATTTGAAACCAAAAATTGTTTTTGAGAGCAAAAAAAAAAAAAAAGTGGGAATCAATTTTTTTTTTGTAGAGATGGAAACAAATTAGGTTCAAATTAAAATAAAAAAAGAAAAAAGAAAAGAAAAAAAAAATATATTCGAGAAAGCAAACTTCTCCAACTTCAATCCAAACTAATGTTTAAGTAAAAAAAAACAACCATTGTGCATAAACTGGCTGGCGCCGGAGCCAGGTGAAACCAACCAATAGAAACTCTGCTCTCATTCAGGCCCCGCCCATCAGATGCAGTTAAATTTGCAACCAAAACTTTAGAAGTTGCAAGCAAAGAGGACTGATTTGCAAACAAAACTTTAGACTTGTAACCAAATATTTTTAACTGTAAAGAGAAGACTTTTTTATGCACAATGGTTGTTTTTTTTGACTTACAAACATTAGTTTAGATTGAAATTGGAGAAGTACGCTTTCTCAAATATATATTTTTTTTAATTGGAACTTAATTTGTTTCCATCTCTACAAAAAAATTGATTCTCACTTTTTTTTTTGCTTTTAAAAAAAAACCAAAATAAAACAAACTTATTTGATTGGATAATAAAGAAACAAATTTCTCTCCATCACTATTAGTTATTATTAAATGTGTACTTGGATGGATCAGAGAGGCCACGTATCAATAAACCAGCATCCTTTCTGTTTATCAAGAACTTTTATTCATATTTTTTTACTTTTCGGAGCAGTTTTCTGCATCATCTAAATCTGCCATTCAATCCAAAGATCTGACTCCACAGGTTTAAAATGTAGGTTTGGTCTCATCTGCTTCAGCTTCCAGGAGAAGGCAAGATGTCTGTGACTATGAGCAGGGCCGACGGGGTCACCGTCCTTGCCCTGACCTCTGACCCCCAAAGCCGTTGGCCTCCACTGTGTCAGATATTGAAGAGCCTTTGCTACAGTCCGGTGTGCTGCTCAGTGTCTCAGCACCTGAGGGCGGTCCAGAGGACGTCTCTGTCGGTACTCGGGGTGAGAGGCAGCCTTCAGTGTTTCTACAATCCTCTAATCATTCAGATCTGATCGGCTGCAGGTTGTCCAGGAAAACGGGAAGTTTAAATTTGTGCTTTTTCTTTCACAGACTATTCAGATTCTAGTTGGATTGCTCACCATCGGCCTCAGTGTCATCCTCCGTGCGAGTCCCGCCGGTTCTTCATGGCAAATGGATTGCACTGCTTTTCCCTTTTGGCTGGGACCACTGGTGAGCAAACTGGTATTTTATCCATGAATCGGCCTCCAGTGACAGAGCTGGTGTAGAAACACAATGTATGCAGCTGTTAAATGGCTTGTTTTTTATGGGTTTATTGCTATTTTTAGTCTTTGACCTCTGTCTATTAATGCATGTATAATCTCAACCCTTTCATGCCCAGTCAAGTCATGGACATCTTTTTTTTTCTTTTTTTTTTTTTTTTTTTTTTAGCACAACCTGGGAAATAATGTGTCCTGTAAAATGATGCCACATGAATGGATCAGTAGTTATGAGTATAAAAACAAAATAAAAAAAACAAAATGGAAATTGAATGTAACAGAACTTAGCTTAAAAAATACACAGATCAACAATGTAGAAGCTTTTTCTTTTTTAAATGTTTCTCTCAGGCCTTGGCTAGCAGGAGAAAAAGATCCCAATATTCTAACATAAACACAACCAAAAATATTTACATTTTCACATTTTTACCCCTCCCATCCTCAGTCACTTGTGCAACTCTTTGAAACATTTTCTGTCTGGAAGCAGATGGAGGGCTTCATCACACAGCTCACACTTCCAGGAGATGAACTGTTGGACCTGCCTGTTAATTCTGTTACTTTGTTTTTACTTCA